>NC_044550.1:184879882-185211513 GCF_007565055.1 Rhinopithecus roxellana | reverse complement strand
TAATTTGTAAAGGAAAGAGGGTTAATGGACTCACAGTTTCACATGGCTGGGAAGGCCTCACAATCATGACAGGAGACGAAGGAAGGGCAAAGGAACTTCTTACATGGCTGCGGACAAAAGGGCATGTGCAGGAGAACTCCTGTTTATAGAACCATCAGATCTCCTGAGACTTATTCACTACCGCAAGAAGAATATGGAGGAAAATGCTCCCACCATTCAATTATCTCCACCTGGCCCGCCTTTGACACATGGGGTTTGTCACAATTCAAGGTGAGATTCCAGTGGGGACACAGCCAAATCATATCAACCTTGAAACTAGTAGTTTCTTAATCTTCTCTAAACATCAGTTTTCTTATCAACAAAATAAGTATTATAATAATACTTAACCTCATTTTAGAATTGGGAAGACTATTAACAAATATTTTACGTAAAATCCCTTGATTAGAAAGGTGTACAGTTATGACTGCAGATTTCCCTGCCACTAACTCTGTTTCAGAATGTTGTTCAAAACTATACCTCCTAAAATACAATCTTTGGAGAAGATGTACAAGCCTATCGAATGCCTAGAGGATCAAGTTCAGGCTGTTTCCCATATCATTAATGTCAACAGTATATTCAATTAGAATAAAATCTCACAATGCCCTGAGAAATATTTAAAATTCCATGAAATATTTCAACTTTGATGAATATAGAAGTTATCTTTAATCTCCCCAAATTTGCTTTATTTTGTAGATAAATATTTAATATTACACAGATTTCAGAACATTTAATGTTGTGTATTGTTAGATAAAACTGATATTCTAAAAAAGAAATTGATGACATTTTTATATCTCCTTGTTGGTAGTATAATCGTGATTCTTTCAGTAATTGCTCTTGGGTTTACGTAGGCCATATAATGTAAATTTGTCACAATTTCCCAGATTGATCATTGATTATCAGGTTTTTCAAAAATATTTTCTTACCATTATCTGTTTTACATTTCCTCTCTATTCTTAAAGAATTTTTAAAATTAATATATTCTTCCCAATGAAGGTTTTTATGGTTAGAAGTATAATGATATAACCTAATGTTTGCATTTGGGGCATTTTTATTTACAATGTATTTTTGTATATTCTCATTTAGTTAAATTTTAACTCTTATTATAATACCTTAAATGTAAGAAAAATTCAGTTAGATTAAGCAACTGCCAAGTTCACAGCAACATTTGTTTATGGAAATGAGTATTTCTTTCATAATGTTTCAACTTCTTGGCTTCTGGACTATACAAACTGCTTAGAAATACATCTCTTCTCTGTCTTTTCTATCATGAATATTTTCACGAGCTTTCTATTTTCTTCCACATGTTACATCAGTGCTAACCAGGATATCTCTCTTCAGTCTATTTTTTTCTGATTCTATGCACCCTTTCTGATAATCTCTTCTAATTTCACAGTCTTGATTATAATCAATAGGCTTCTAAGTCCCCAGTCTGCAGCTCCAGTGTGACTGACTCTTCATCTCCCACTTTTAGTCTCATGTAATTAGTCCTCTCTTGAATTTCTCTGAGTCTTTATTCTTGTCTGACTCTCAAATTACATGAAAAACTCCTTAAGAATAGGAGAAAAGCTAGTCACATGGTATCTCCAGAATAAAGGAGGTTCTGTCTTATTTACTAGACAGTCACATGTTGTTCCATACAGGTCAACAGCAGTATTTTTCATTTTAGTAATTCAAACAGGAATACAACATAAGTGTTTTTTTGTTGTTGCTGTTGTTAAATAAGCACCATAGATTTGGGTAGCAAACTGTTCCATATTTTCATCACAGGAGATTTGGAGAATAAGGAAGAGGAGGAGGAGGAGGAGAAGCAGAAAATGGAGAAAGAGGAGCACAGAGAAGAAGAGGAGAAAGAGGAGGAGGAGGAGAAGCAGAAGAAGGTGTAGAAGGAGAATAAAAACCCAGCATAAATATCACTGTAAATACCTGTTCATGGGTTGCGTCCATAAGCAACCAATGTATTGACACAACTGTGACAAGTCAGTAGCTCATTGTTGATACTTCACTTGCAATTGAAAGGCATGGCCTTTTCAAAGAACATGAGGTTTGTTTATAGAAGACAAGATATCTGTTTTACTTAATTATAAAATATGAAGCCATGTTCTGGTCCATCAGTCGTCTAAAATGGCCTACTGTTCCTGGAGGGTGAGACTATAACTAGCATGAGAAGGTCACTACTGTATTTGTACCACCATGCTTGTTCCACCTGTCATACATAATCCCCACACTTCCTAACTTGGAGAAGCAGAAAATCATGGGTGAAATAATGCCTACATTTTGGTGTGCCAACATAAAATGTATATGCCTTAGGTTTAGCTGTAGTTTTTAAATGAGTATACTGACATCTGCCATTATATCTTACCTGTTAGTTTGCTGTTTGGTAGGGCTTTTGGACTATTAGTTTGCTTTTTGTGCACAAGAACATGAATATCTTAGATCCACTGGAACTGTACCTAATATTGTTAGAAAAACAAACTAGGGAAGAAAACCACAGGGAAGAAATGAGAGGAGGCAGAAGAGAAAAGAAGAAAGGAGGAAACCACGTGACAATTTGCAATTAATTAAACCAGGGTATATGTTTTAAATCAGACATAGTTCAGTAGTTACTGAACCATGAGATGGTGCAGTGGCTCATGCCTGTAATCCCAGCACTCTGAGAGGCCTAGGCATTAGGATCACTTGAGATCAAAAGTTCAAGAACTGTGTTGACAAAATTGTGAAACCTCATCTCTATAAAAATAAAATTAAAAAAATAGGCAGGTGTAGTCATGCATACCTGTATCTCTAGCTACTTAGGAGTATGAGGGGAGGTTTGCTTGAGCCCTGTAGTTTCAGACTGCAGTTACTATGATTGCACCACTGCACTCCAGCCTGGGTGATGAATGCAGGCCATGAACCTATTAAAAAAAAAAATACTCACTGAATCCTATGTAACTCTTTTTCATTGAGAATGTACAGAGAATGGATTTGTTTTGTGCCTAGGAGAGACCTTGTATCTATGATGCTTAGAAATTCCATGCCAAAAGAATAATAATTTAAATCTAATTTACTTGAATGACATATTTGCCTAAATAAATAATTTACATTTTTGCATATTACCTATCGAACACCATAATTTCCAATAGGACTGTTCAAATTAGCATAGATTTATCTAATAAATATTTCCTTTCAAAACTCACGCATAAATTCATTTTATTTTATTTTATTTTATTATTTTACTTTAAGTTCTGGGATACACATGCAGAACATGCAGATTTGTTGCATTGGTAAACATGTGCCATGGTGGTTTGCTGCACCTATTAACCCATCATCTAGGTTTTAAGCCCCACATGCATTAGCGATTTGGCCTGATGCTGTCCCTCCCTCCCCCACCACCAGGATCCGGTGGGTGTTGTTTCCCTCTCTGAATCAGACATAAATTAAAAACATAATTTCTGTTAGTGGGATCAAGCTAAAGACAATGGATTTATAAATCTGTTATGTAGTTTTTCTTTCTTTAAAGTACACAAGGATGGTCACATGTGGCACACTCTGAGGAACAATGGACTGGACGATATAACTTAACTGAACTTTAGAAATAAGTTTTTAATACTCAGTTCTTAGCACATCAAATTATCCAACCAGTAGCGAGTAGGTGAATGTTTGTATATGTTGCCTATTAATTAAATTAAAATTCTGTTTTTCTCTTTCTATCTAATGTAGTTATTTCAACAAATGGCCTCTATAAAGACATGAACTCCTGAAAACTCTAGGGAAGTAAATTCAAATTTCTAAACATAAGAAATCAGTTTTATGTGAGAGATATATGATCAAGTACCTAGAATCTATTGACATTAAATATGAGAATCTTTTTATCATATGGCATCCAAAAGATGATTGAATTTTGGCAAATGTTTACAGTCACTTTATTACTTAAAATATTCAAAGTCAATATAAAGGTAGAAATACAAGATAAATAATGATTTGTAGAAAAACTTCTGAAGTATAGAATGACTCCAATTTTGTTATGTTAATTATCACTATTTACTAGATAATGTGTAAAATTTTGACAACATGGTAAGTATTATTTTTGACATAGCGTTGTTCCATCTTGGACATATATTTGTTGAAAAGCAGTAGATGGTATTCTACAGAAACATCTTTATTACTGCAATCATTTCCTTGCCTGGTTTCCTCAGCATGCTTTTCCATTGTCTGACTCATTCATGGCTAGATTAACACTGGGATTAGCATGTGATGGGTCCATTTGCTTTCTGGTTGCTTTGTCTTCACAATGGTCTATTGTAAAATCCCTTGGTTAAGTTTATTTTTAGAATTTGTAGAGACAGATTTTGGGCATTGCTTTCCATCTCGATCATATAATCTCATAATTCATGCTATTTAGAAAAACAAAAGGGAGATTTCAACGTGTTTAAATACATCAGCCATCTAGGAAAGGACAACTATTGAGGCTTCACTGACTTCTTGACTCTCCTCTTGAGTAAAAGGTAATATGTTCAAGTACAATCCAATAGAATGTCTTAGCATAACCTTTTGTTTGCTAAAATCAATTGTAACTCACTTATGAAAAATGTATATTATCTACTGATAACTTCCTATAAAGAAATAATGACCATTTATTGGGATCTGAAGATGACTTCCAGATCTCAATTCCTATGAATTAACACCAACAATCATCATGCAAAGTAACTAATGTGGAATATGGCAATGTATGACATCCTCTCTGATGGTGGGACCTCAACGGACTCTTTTTATTTCCTTGCCTAGATACCTGGTATCTACTTTCTCAATTATTAATTCTACATTTAACTTAAAGTAGAATTTCAAACTTTACAAGAACATACTGATAAATTCTCTCTTGGCAAACGTATTGTTATAAAAGTTTACTTTAAAAATTTACTGTCTTCTTAATAGGAAACTATTTTATTACTTTTTTATTGACCTTTCCATCATTTAAAACAGTTCTGTTATAACGCAAAGCATATACTGTATAAGAGTTAGTCATCTCAATCTTACTAATTTATTTAACTCATTTTCATTCATTTGTGTTATGGCAGAAAAGAAAGAGTTTACTGTTCCAGATTTTTGTAATTGTATTATTGTGTTACTTGGGAAATATATTTTTCAAAACCATTAATTATATATTGATTTTCTATGTTCATTCATCTGTTAATTTATGTGTTAGTAAAAGAAGACCAATTTCTTAGAACATTTATTTTTATTTTGTACTTGCAACAGAATTGACAGTAATAAACGACAGTAAAATTCTCATGCCTTTTGTTTCATAAAAAGAGTTGAAGTAGGATTTATATATTAGGTAATAGAAAAACTTCAAGAAATACATAATTTTTAGAGTTAGTCCTATAGTAGAAGTTTCCATTTAAACGAGTGAAGCAAAACGAATGAAGAAATAATATGGTAAATGCCATAAATCATGGGTTCTGCTTTCCGTGATAGAGATGTAGGGCTCTTTAAGAGTAGGACATTTTATTATAATTAGATGAAAAATGTTATTGTAATGTTCTATCACAAGTGACAGGTAAGAGAGATTAGAAAAAAATATTTAAATTACCTATTAATGAATTACTTTATAGCTGCAATTAACAGCTAAAAATGCCATATAATTCTAAGTCTTGTGGTAATTGTATTTTCCAATGGAAATGCTTTTGTTTACCTATTTATAATTTAGAAATAAGTAATCTGTTATACTTTTTTACATCTGCAAAGTAACTGGATTCACTTCCATATACGTAATTATAAAACATATCAGAGTCCCAGATGAGGCTAACTTTGTTGAATAATATTATTTGAAATGTTAAATAATCTTCACCAGTTCAACTTCTCAAAGTCACTACAAACATATTCCCTGTGAATTCTCTTCATTTTATTTTTCTCTAACCAATATCATTAATGTTCTAATTTCAGGGTTACACCATCTGTGTTCTCTAATAGAAATCTGGCTCATATTCACTGACTTTATTATAGAGCAATTCCCTGCTGCTTGTTATTCTACTTTCCAAATATCTCTTTACACTGTACCTTAATTACCATTCTTAATGTCATTATATAAGTCCCCTGTAATGACACAAGAACCTAAGTGGTCATCTTTCCTCCAGTTTTGTCCTCCCTACATGCTAAACTGTTTGCATTTTTAACACGCTTTCCTCTCCATTTTATTTCTTTATAGGCTCCCAACACCTCACTTTATTCATTCCATATTATCCAACTCAAGTTTGCCTTTCTTTGTTACCTTCTTACTCCCATCCTCTTGGTTTGTTTAAGATGTCCGTTTGTGTGTTTCATTAGCATATTAATATTTCCAAATCAGAGCACTCACATTTACTTATCAATTCAGGAGACCATGCCTGGGGCTCACACCTGTAATCCAAGCATTTTGAAAGGACAAGGCAGGAAGATTCCTAGAGCCCAGGAGTTTCAGAATAGCCTGGACAATAGAGTGAGACTAATAACATTCTCTACCAAAACAAGAAAAAATTCACTGGGCATGTTGGCACACCCTTGTAGTTCCAGCTACAAGTGGGACTAGAGAGGCTAATTGGGAGGATGGTTTGAGCCCCGATGGTCCAGGCTTCAGTGATCTGTGCTCATGCCCCTGCATTCCAGCCTGGAAAACAGAGCATGTCTCCCACTGCTTTGAAGCACAGTGTCATCAACAGAAGTCTGATGAATGAATGCAAAAAAGAATATGATTACTGATTTTTCTTGTATGATTTTATAGGACTCAGCCAACTATGAAGTTTCTTGTCTTTGCTTTAATCTTGGCTCTCATGATTTCCATGACTGTAAGTACATCTGGAAATTTTAAAGAATACATTCATTCTCAGTACTTATCCCAAGTGTCTCTTATTCCTTGTGTTCTGCATGTACTCATGTTGACCTCAAAACAGCTCTATAAGCTTTAATATTTCCATATAAAGAGCTTCTTTGAATTAACTTATGTAAGTTCTTTAAGGACTTGGAATAGATATTCATTACATACCTGCAAATTTAGCAAGAAAATTTAGCAAGCTTTTTAAATATGTGGGACTGAGAACTGTGAAAGTATCTCTAAGTATGAAAAGCTCTAGACCATCTGAAGTTAGAAATCTGAGGCAAGAACAAGGTGCACTTAAGTGGAACCCAAGTATTACAGGGTGTCATAATATGAAATTTCAAGTCATTTCTTGCACAACCTAACTGTTAAAGTTAGCATACAATTGTTTAATTCTTCTTAAAATAAAGCTGCTTATTTTCAACCATAAAACAAATCTCTGTAAGTGTCATGGTTTCCCAGCTCGTATTGTCATGTACTACTGTGTATTAGTAGGAAAAGCACTTGACCTGTCTAACTCTTTCTGCTTCTCTACATCCACATTCTCTTCCTCCTCCTCCTCCTTCTATGAAGTTAATAGAAAATTTATCATAAAAGATTAATAATAGGCCGGGCGCGGTGGCTCAAGCCTGTAATCCCAGCACTTTGGGAGGCCGAGACAGGCGGATCACGAGGTCATGGAGATCGAGACCATCCTGGCTAACACGGTGAAAACCCGTCTCAACTAAAAAATACAAAAAAATTAGCCGGGCGAGGTGGCGGGCGCCTGTAGTCCCAGCTACTCGGGAGGCTGAGGCAGGAGAATAGCGTGAACCCGGGAGGCGGAGCTTGCAGTGAGCTGAGATCCGGCCACAGCACTCCAGCTTGGGCGGCAGAGCGAGACTCCGTCTCAAAAAAAAAAAAAAAAAAAAAAAAAAAAAAAAAAAAGATTAATAATACTCCAAACTATCCACTAAATTCTAATGAATGTTTTGAAAACTGAATTGGTTATGATATCACAGTTTATCACATTATTTTATTATAAAAGGATAGAAGTGGAAAAATAAACATATAAGAAGAACAGAGAAAAGTATAATGCCTGTCTCTATCAGCAAATAAAATATTCATATGTTGGTAGCTTTTGAGCTACATAGAACATATTCATATAAAAAAAATCCAGTGTTTCATTTGTCAGTTTCCACTCTCTTACTTCATCAGTGATAGACTTTTCCTGCCTTACATAAAAAGGATATATAAACCAAAATGAGTTAATATTTGAATATAGCACAATAATTATAGAGTTTACCCTTCACTCATTTTAAAGATGTCATAAAGCTAAAATAACTAATTTAGTGTGTCATCAACCAAAGCATGTCTCCATTCGGTTTAATCATAATTGTGGCTAAGTCAATATTTATACTTACTCTTGAATTATAAAATTAAAATATTAATTATTTTCTCATTTTCTTTTTTTCCAAGAGAGCTGATTCACATAAAGAGGTAAGACTTTTCATTTACTGGAAAACTTGATAATTGATCATATATTCAATTTTTAATCTTTTCTTTTCATTTCACAGAAACATCATGCGCATAGAAGAAAATTCCATGTAAGTGTTCTTCTGATAATGTGCACTCTGAATAAGTTTTCTTCTCTATTTATTCTCCTAGAAGAATCAATAGTTGTCTCTCAAATATATATAAATCATTAATTGCTAAAGTGCACATTGATTTCATTTATTTATGATGCAAAGGCAAAAAGTCACAAATATCTTGTGTCCTAACAGTATTTCAATGGAAACTCAGTTCCACCTGAAATAAGTCAATTATTCTCTGAGAACTTATCTTTGTCCTGTAAATAATTACACTGACCTAAAGAATAGTTGAAATCCTAATTCTATTAAGTATAACATATGCTTAACGAAGCATAGAGGCTACTCATGTAATGTGGTAAGTTTCTACCTTCTTAATTTTTGAGGATGATACAGTCTTTAAATTAAACTGTGTTAAATTAGACAGAAAATTATATTTCTCTAACATTTTTCTCACTGTATGTATATAAAGTCTCATATTATTTTGACCTGTAATATCAATATGAATCTGGGTTCAAAAGTTCTCCTTACTGACATAGCAAGTACGTGCATTAAAAATGCACCAAGTAAAAAGATGCATAAAAAGGGATGAGGACTGTTTGTGTTAACAGCAGTGGGTATGAAAGAATGTAGGCATTGTAAAAGAAAGTAAGAAGCACCACCTAAGTTGGAAATAGTAACTTAATCCTTTCCATAATACTCAATAGTTAGCAAAATAGTAGCGTGGAGGTAATATTTTAAAGAAGATTTAAACCCTGGTTAGAGAGGTTACCTACAATCAGTGTTTCCACCTGTACTATTGTCACAAAAATATCAACAAACAGTAAATACTTCATCGTTTTTACCTACTTTTAAACATTTTTCTGATAAAAAAGAAAAATGTAAAAGTTTGAAAACATTTATGTAGATAAAATAAAAGGCCTTAACAACTTTAATAATCTAAGCTTTTAATGACAGTTTTTGAGAAACACCTGTACTGTCATTGTCTCTATCTCCTTTTGTGTGTATACAGGAAAAGCATCATTCACATCGAGAATTTCCATCATACGGAGGCTACAGATCAAATTATCTGTATTACAGTTGATATCCTCAGTAATCTTGGGGCATGATTATAAAGGTAAGCTGACTCTAGTTACTTTTCTTTCTAGAAGTATCAACACTGACACTTACAACAAGAAAAAACAAAAAAAAAGCCATTAAGCCAACAACCATTCCAGTTTGAGAAACGTAGCATGGGTTAGCTCCTTCAAGTGTATTGAGTTATATAAATGCTTCTGAAGCTTGTAGATGTGTGGTGTTATTTCTGAGGTCTCTGTTCTGTTCCATTGGTCTATATATCTGCTTTGGTAACGGTACCATGCTGTTTTGGTAACTGTAGCCTTGTAGTATAGTTTGAAGTCAGGTAGTGTGATGACTTGAGCTTTGTTCTTTTGCTTACCATTGTCTTGGGTATATGAACTCTTCTTTGGATCCGTATGAAATTTAAAGTAGTTATTTCTAATTCTGTGAAAAATGTCAATAGTCGTTTGATGGGAATAGCATTGAATCTATAAATTACTTTGGTCAGTATGGCTGTTTTCATGATAATGATTCTTCTTATCTATAAGAATGGAATGTTTTTCCATTTGTTTGTGTCCTTTCTTATTTCCTTGAGCAGCAGTTTGTAGTTCTCCTTGAAGAAGTCCTTCACATCCTTTATTACCTGTATTTCTAGGTATTTTATTCTCTTGGTAGCAATTGCGAATGGGAGTCAATTCATGATTTGGGTCTCTGCTTGCCATCTGATATTCAACAAACCTGACAAAAACAAGTAATCAGGAAAGGATCTCTTATTCAATAAATGATGCTTAGAAAACTGGGTAGATATATGCAGAAAACAGAAACAGGACCCCTTTCTTACACCTTATACAAAAATTAACTCAAGATGGATTAAAGACTTAAATGTAATACTCCAAACCATAAAAACCTGAGAAGAAAACTTAGGTGATACCATTCAGGACATAGACATTGGCAAAGACTTCATGTAAAAAATGCCAAAAGCAATTGCAACAAAAGCCAAAATTGACAAATGGGATCTAATTAAACTAAAGAGCTTCTGCACAACAAAAGAAACTATCATCAGAGTGAAAAGGCAACCTAGAGAATGGGAGAAAATTTTTGCAATCCACTCATCTGTCAAGCTCTAATATCCAGAATCTACAAGGAACTTACACAAATTTACAAGACAAAAACAAACAACCCCATCTAACAGTGGGCGAAGGACATGAACAAACAGTTCTCAGAAGATACTCATGTAGTCAACAAACATGAAAAAAAGCTTATCATCACTGATTACTAGAGAAATGCAAATCAAAACCACAATGAGATACCATCTCACACCAGTCAGAATAGTAATTATTAAAAAGTCAAGACACAATAGATGCAGATGAGGCTGTGGAGAGACAAGAACACTTTTACACTGTGTGCAAGAATGTAAATTAGTTCTACCATTGTGGAAGACAGTACGGTGATTCCTCAAGGATCTAGAACCAGAAATACCATTTGATGCAGCAATCCCATGACTGGGTATATACCCAATATATAAATCATTCTATTATAAAGACATATGCCTACATATGTTTATTGCAGCACTATTTACAATAGCAAGTACATGGAACCAACCCAAATGACCATTAATGATAGACTGGATAAAGAAAATGTGGTACATATACACCATGGAATACTATGCGGCCACACAAAGGAATGAGATCCTGTCCTTTGCAGGGACATGGATGAAACTGGAAGCCATTATTCTCAGCAAGCTCACACATGAACAGAAATGAAACAGCACATGGTCTTACTCATAAGTGCAAGCTGAACAGTGAGAACACATGGAGACAGGGAGGGGACAACACGAACCATGGATGGAGGGTAGGGGGTAAGGGAAGGTAACTTAAAGGACTGATCAATAGGTGCAGAAAACCACCATGGCACATATATACATATGTAACAAACCTGCATGTTCTGCACATGTATTCTAGAACTTAAAGTAAAATAAAAAATAAAATGAAATAAAATAAAAATGCCTCTGAGGGAAAGCTTCTGTTCACTAGTGTTAACACGCTGAGTTCTGGGTAGGGGAACCCCTAACATTTGTATCCTGACCCTGACAACCAGTTTCATGACCTTGAGCTATCCCTAATCTTCTCCAAACCTCAGTTTTCTAACCGACAAATACATATTATAATACTTAAGTTTTTATAGAATTGGAAAGACTATTGAGAGATATTACATAGAAACCCTTGATCTGGAAGGTGTATGGTTGTGGCCATGGGTTTTTCTGCCACTAGCTCTGTATGTGGATGTTATTTGAAGTTTTCTGTCCTAAACTGTAATCTTTGGAGAAGCTGCACAACCACCATCTGGGAACTCATAAAAAATTTGCATTGTATGCCTAAGTAACTCTAATGAGCAATTGCTATAGGAATTACTAATCTAACATCAACAAGGAGATGGGAATTTGCAAGGAAATAGGAAATGGTAATGATTTCCTTTTTACAAAGTCAATTTTCTTTATCTATATTCACAGCATAAAATGTTCCAAAATCTATGAGATACTAAAGATTACACTTCAAAATAAAGCAATATTTTGGAGATAAAAGCATACTATTCTACAATTCAAAGTTGAAATAGTTCAAAAGATTTCAAATATTTTTTAATGTATTGGGACATTTTATTCTTATTGAATTCCTGCTCTGTGTGATATTAGAAAAAGCCTGATCTTGATCCTCCATACGTTAGATAATTGCTGATGATATTTAATCAGGGGAGGATATAGTTAAAATATCATTTGGGGGAGAAAGATGAAATGTGTAGGCTATATTTAAGTGGGAGAATAAAATAAGATGATTATGGAAAACCTTAAGAAAAATTTAAATTTAAGTTGCAGATGCTCAATGATCATTTTTACTTATTCCAATACCCACTTTATGAGCATTTAATTGTCTACTCTATCTCAAATATTATTTTGGTCCCTGCATTATAGTAAATAAAACTATCTATAAATACATACTTTCTGCCAGGAAGAGTATAAATGTATTTACAGGACTATCAGTTTGGAAGATAAAGTGTTGTTTTCTTTTTCTTCACAGGTTTGACTGGTAAATTCGCTTTTTACTGGTTTATTCTCATTCCTCATACTGCATCACACTACCGCTGCTTTTTGAAGAATTATCATAAGACAATGCAGAATAAAAGAAAGACCATGATTTACTGAATTCTGTGGTTCATGATACTTACCTTTCTAATTATCATTTGATTAGATACTTGCAATTTAAACTGTTAAGCCGTTTTCACTGCTGTTTCTGTGAAATTCATTCCTCTCCAAAAGCAACAAATTTCAAGCACGTTATTATGTGTATGCTCTTTATTTCTCTTTTTTATATTTATATATATAAAGATTTATTTCTTCACTTCATTTTCCCAGTTTGAGTAGCACTGACTGCAGTACTTTATACCATAGCTCTTTCGAAATGATTATTTTTAATTTAGCATGTTATATTCATTTTATCTTACAAACATATGGTCCTCAATCACATCCAGATTACTAGACCTACTGATGCAAACATTTGATTTGTCTCTGGTGTCCTTTGTCATAACACATTTCTTAGCCTTGTACATTCCCACATTTCTTATCTCAGGCCCTACAGTCCAGAAGATGACCCCCGTGTGACTCCACAGCAGTAGGCAGGCACTCAGAACACAAACCATCTCTATCCGTTTGTCAATATAGCCATTGATACAGAGCAATATCCCTGACTACTACAAACACTAAGCAACTAAATTCAGTAGCATATTAAAAGGATCATTCACCACAAATGACTGGGATTTATCCCTGAGATGCAAGGATGTTTCAACATATTAAAATCAATAAATATGATACATACACCACACTCACAGAACAAAGAACAAAATCAGATGATCATCTCAAGATACACAGAAAAAAGCATTTGCCAAAATTTAACATCCTTTTATAATAAAAACGCTCAGTAAGTTAGGTATAGAAGGAACATAGCTTGACACAATAAAATCCACAGATCACAAGCCCACAGCTAACACCATACTCAATGATGAAAAGTTGAAAACTTTTCCCCTAAGTTCAGGAAAAGGATCAAGACAAGGTGCCAACTCTCACCATTAATATTTAACATTGTACTTGAAGCCCTAGCCAGATCAATTAATAAAGAAAAATAAACAAAAAGAATCCAAAGAGAAAAGGGAAAAATTAAACAGCCACTGTTTACAGACGACATGACCTTACATAGAAAACCCTAAAGATTCTATTCAAAACTGTTAGAACTAATAAACAAGTTCAGGAAAGCTGCAAGATACAAAATCTCCATACAAAAATTAGTTGTGCTTCTATATAATAACAATAAACTATCCAAGAAAAAAAAAGAAATTTAGAAAGCAATCTCATTTGAAATAGTATCAAAAAGAATTAAACACTTATAAACAAACCTAATCAAGAAAGTGAAAGAGGCCGGGCGCGGTGGCTCAAGCCTGTAATCCCAGCACTTTGGGAGGCCGAGACGGGCGGATCACGAGGTCAGGAGATCGAGACCATCCTGGCTAACACGGTGAAACCCCGTCTCTACTAAAAAAATACAAAAAACTAGCCGGGCGAGGTGGCGGGCGCCTGTAGTCCCAGCTACTCGGGAGGCTGAGGCAGGAGAATGGCAGTAAACCCGGGAGGCGGAGCTTGCAGTGAGCTGAGATCCGGCCACTGCACTCCAGCCTGGGCGACAGAGCGAGACTCTGTCTCAAAAAAAAAAAAAAAAAAAAAAAAAAAAAAAAAGTGAAAGAGCTGTACAATAAAAATGATAAAACATCAATGGAACAAATTGAAGAAGACACAAATAAATGGAAAGATATTCCATGCTAATGGATAGGAAAATGTAATAATGTCAAAACATCCATACTATCCAAAGTGATCTAGAGATTCTGTGAAATTTCTATCCAAATTCCAATGACACTTTCACAGAAATAGAAAAACAATCCTAAAGTTTCTATAGTACCACAAATGATCACAAATAGCTAAAGCAATCTTGATCAAAAACAGCAAAACTGGAGTCATTCAAAGTATCTTACAATATATATAAACATTTTACTGTAGTATTTTAAAATATATTACAAAGCTATAGTTATCAAAATGTTAGTATGGCATAAAACAGAGAGATAAACCAATGAAACAGGATTTAATAGACTGGAAATAAACACAAGCATATAAGGTGAACTAATCTTTGACAAAGGTATCAGGAATATACCATAGGGAAATGATAGTCTCATCAATAAATGATGTTAGAAAAACTGGACATCCACATGCAAAAAAATTAAATCATACCTTTATCATATGTTATACGCAAATATCAACTCAAAATTAAATTTAAATTTAAATTTAATGTAAGACCTGAAACTGTAAAAATACTAGAAGAAAAAATAGGTAAAAAGTTCTATGACATTAGTCTTAGCAATGATTTCTTAGATACAACACCAAAAGCAAAAATAGATAGATAGATGATTGATAGATAGATGACAGATAGATAGATAGATAGATAGATAGATAGATAGATAGATAGATAGATAGCAAAAACAAGTGATACTACATCAAACAAAAAACTTTCTGCATAGTAAAGGAAATAACTGATGAAATAAAATCAACCAAAGGAATGTGAGAAAATAATAGCAAACCATATATCCAATTTATTCTTACAACTGTTATTACAACATCTTGTAGATGACAAAATTGCCAGTGAAAGAGATTAAGTAATTTTCCCCATTAGCCTCTTTTTTTTTTTTTTTTTTTTTTTTTTGGTTTTACTTATGTTTTACTGCTTGGTAATTCTTCTGATAAGCCTCTTTACTTGATTACTTCTTTCAGGTATTTTCAGGGACTCCTCTTCTTCCTCGTGTATATAATATTAATGTTCTCTATGATTCTGATCTCAGCCTACTTCTTATCTGAGTCTGCATTTTTCCTATATAATCTTGCCCACATTAGTGATTTTACTTAGCATCTGTATCCTGTGACTCCCAAATACACTCACCTATCTCCTAGTCATCTCTGCATATTATTTATTTGTCCTACAGAATAACAAGTAAGCACCTTTGGGGCAATGTCATATCTTTTCACTTGAATCTCCTGGACTCAAAACCATATCTGCATCTAACTGTATTTAAGGTTGTTTTAAACTTGTCAAGTATCATATTTCTGCATTACAGTAAAATAAAACAATAATGTAACATAGACTTAAGCTGCTTGGGGGCATAAAAATTAACTTGTTGAATTCGTCAAAATAATTTGGCAAAAATAACTTGACAGAATGATTTGTTGAGGACTTTTCGGCTTTAGGTTTCTCTCATTAGTATGGATTGATGGTTAAAGATCACCTTGTCACTGGAGGAAATTTAAAAACATAAATCAGGAAAACACATGATAAAAGTTAGCCATGGGTTGTACTCTTATGGAACCACACTTACGGGATCAATATCTCTTTGTTGAGTTGTGTCTTGTAAATGAAACACCTTGACATTTTCAAGGACATAGAATTTGGTCTTGGAGGAAAATGAGTCATTATTTCGTTATTGAGAAATAGCAGTACATGTTCTGGTACATCAGTTTTCTAAGGTCATCCACTGGTCGTGGAACATAAGATTATAGATAAAATAAGAATACCACTCCTGTATTTAGAGTTGGTGGTTATTATTTCTTAATATCAAGCATAATCACACACTTCTTATCTTGTTCAGTCTTAAATCTATGAACTTAACAATACCTATAATTGGTGTCCCAACATAAAATACAGGATGTGTTGTTTCAATGTGGTTTATGTCTTCAGTTCTATGAAAGCAGATGCCATCTAAATTTTTTACATTTTTTTATATATTTATTTATTTAAATGGATAAAAATGTATATATTTAACCTGTACATGATATTTGATATATGTATACATTGTATAATGGCTAAATCTAGCTACATTTATTATCTCACATACTATTTTTTGTGATGAGAACATGTAAAATCTACTCTCTTAACAATTTTCCAGTATATAATGCATTGTTTTTAAATATAATTACCATGTAGTACAATAGATCTCTTGATCTTATTTCTTTTATCTAACTGAAATTTTGTATCCTTTGACAAACGTCTTCCCAACTCACCACCACCACCCCAGACCCTGGTTCTATTGTCTGCTTCTGTGAGTTTGTTTTTTTTAGACTGCACATATAAGTGAAATCATACTATTTGCCATTCTGTGCCTGGCTGATTTCACTTAGCATGATGTCCTCCAAATTTATTCATGTTGTCAAAAGTGGTAGAATTTCCTTCTTTGTTGAGGCTGAATTGTATTCCATTGTGTATATGTATCTTATTTTCTTTATCCATTCATCCATTTATGGACACTTAATTTGATGCTATATTTTGGCTGTCTGAATAATTTCTCAATGAACATAGAAATATAGTCTTTTCTGAAATAGTTATTTTATTTCCTTTATATACACTTATAAGTAGGGTTGCTGGATCATATGGTAGTTCTATTTTTAGTGATCTGAGAAACATCCGTACAATTTTCCATAATGACTGTACGAATTTACATTCTTACCAACAGTGTACTGGGTTCCCTTCTCTCCATATCTTTACCAACACTTGTCATCACTTCTCTTTTTTAATCATAGGCATCCTAACAATCTAAGGTACTATCTTCATTTACATAAAAGCAACACCATTTTAATTTTAATTTCACATTTGTTATATTCACCATACCCATATATTGCTTTTTATCTACCCAGCAATGTGACCTTAGTGCCTATAACAGTATTTAATATCTACTGTTTGAAAAAATATGGGGAGAAATACAGGAAGGGAGGAAAGAAGAAAGAGAGGGAGGAGGAAAGAGTGTGTAGAAGAAAGACAAAAAAGGAAGCAAGGAGGAAGAAAGGAATGAAAACTGGAAGAAAAAGAATGTAATCAACCACGTTGAAATGCATTTTCAAAATGTCATAGCAGTGAATATTTTAAAAGTCAGACATATTCCAATACTTATTCATAGGGAACCTGCATATTTATGATGCTTAAAAGTTAGAAGCCAAAATAACTGATTTAATTATCTTGCTCTCATAATCAAATATATATATTTATTTCTTTATGATCAAGAAAACTATCGATTTCCAATGGGGAGAATGAGTTACTAATTCATTGTGGTGAAACTTGGAAGACTTTATTATCCTCAAGTCTAATGTATATTTAAAATTATATTTATAATATCTAATCATTAACTTATACTTTGTCCTCAAGGTAAATTCAGGATGAGTGTGTGCATATGTATGTGTGTGTATATACATATGTTTGTATGTGTGCGTGTGTGTGTATGTGTTTGTGTATGTGTATAATCTCTTGGTTAGAATAAATGATCTTTTCACAAAATTATTTATTGTATTAAAGTATCACATGACTCTTTCTTTTTTTATTATTATTATTATATTATTATTATCAATATTATATTATATTATTATTATCAATACCGAATTTATTGAGTGTTTTTAGCATGAAGGGCTGTTGAATTTTGTCAAAGACCTTTTCTGCATCTATTGAGATAATCATGTGGTTCTTGTCTTTGGTTCTGTTTATATGCTGGATTACATTTATTGATTTGCGAATGTTGAACCAGCCTTGCATCCCAGGGATGAAGCCCACTTGATCATGGTGGATAAGCTTTTTGATGTGCTGCTGAATCCGGTTTGCCAGTATTTTATTGAGGATTTTTGCATCGATATTCGTCAGGGATATTGGTCTAAAATTCTCTTTTTTTGTTGTGTCTCTGCCAGGCTTTTGTATCAGGATGATGTTGGCCTCATAAAATGAGTTCTAGGGTACATGTGCATAACGTGCAGGTTTGTTACATATGTATACTTGTGCCATGTTGGTGTGCTGCACCCATCAACTCGTCAGCACCCATCAACTCGTCATTTACATCAGGTATAACTCCCAATGCAATCCCCTCCCCCCTCCCCATGATAGGCCCTGGTGTGTGATGTTCCCCTTCCCGAGTCCAAGTGATCTCATTGTTCAGTTCCCACCTATGAGTGAGAACATGCGGTGTTTGGTTTTCTCTTCTTGTGATAGTTTGCTAAGAATGATGGTTTCCAGCTGCATCCATGTCCCTACAAAGGACACAAACTCATCCTTTTTTATGGCTGCATAGTATTCCATGGTGTATATGTGCCACATTTTCTTAATCCAGTCTGTCACTGATGGACATTTAGGTTGATTCCAAGTCTTTGCTATTGTGAATAGTGCCACAATAAATATACGTGTGCATGTGTCTTTATAGCAGCATGATCTATGATCCTTTGGGTATATACCCAGTAATGGGATGGCTGGGTCATATGGTACATCTAGTTCTAGATCCTTGAGGAATTGCCATACCGTTTTCCATAATGGCTAAACTAGTTTACAATCCCACCAACAGTGTAAAAGTGTTCCTATTTCTCCACATCCTCTCCAGCACCTGTTGTTTCCTGACTTTTTAATGATTGCCATTCTAACTGGTGTGAGGTGGTATCTCATTGTGGTTTTGATTTGCATTCCTCTGATGGCCAGTGATGATGAGCATTTTTTCATGTGTCTGTTGGCTGTATGAATGTCTTCTTTTGAGAAATGTCTGCTCATATCCTTTGCCCACTTTTTGATGGGGTTGTTTGTTTTTTTCTTGTATATTTGTTTGAGTTCTTTGTAGATTCTGGATATTAGCCCTTTGTCAGATGAGTAGATTGCAAAAACTTTCTCCCATTCTGTAGGTTGCCTGTTCACTCTGATGGTAGTTTCTTTTGCTGTGCAGAAGCTTTTTGGTTTAATGAGATCCCATTTGTCAATTTTGGCTTTTGCTGCCGTTGCTTTTGGTGTTTTAGACATGAAGTCCTTGCCCATGCCTATGTACTGAATGGTACTACCTAGGTTTTCTTCTAGGGTTTTTATGGTATTAGGTCTAACATTTAAGTCTCTAATCCATCTTGAATTAATCTTCGTATAAGTAGTAAAGAAAGGATCCAGTTTCAGCTTTCTACTTATGGCTAGCCAATTTTCCCAGCACCATTTATTAAAATAGGGAATCCTTTCCCCATTTCTTGTTTCTCTCAGGTTTGTCAAAGATCAGATGGCTGTAGATGTGTGGTATTATTTCTGAGGACTCTGTTCTGTTCCATTGGTCTATATCTCTGTTTTGGTACCAGTACCATGCTGTTTTGGTTACTGTAGCCTTGTAGTATAGTTTAAAGTCAAGTAGCGTGATGCCTCCAGCTTTGTTCTTTTGACTTAGGATTGTCTTGGCAATACAGGCTCTTTTTTGGTTCCATATGAACTTTAAAGCCGTTTTTTCCAATTCTGTGAAGAAACTCATTGGTAGTTTGATGGGAATGGCATTGAATCTATAAATTACTTTGGGCAGTATGGCCATTTTCAGGATATTGATTCTTCCTATCCATGAGCATGGTATGTTCTTCCATTTGTTTGTGTCCTCTTTTATTTCACTGAGCAGTGGTTTGTAGTTCTCCTTGAAGAGGTCCTTGACATCCCTTGTAAGTTGGATTCCTAGGTATTTTATTCTCTTTGAAGCAATTGTGAATGGAAGTTCATTCCTGATTTCACTCTCTGTTTGTCTGTTACTGGTGTATAAGAATGCTTGTGATTTTTCACATTAAGTTTGTATCCTGAGACTTTGCTGAAGTTTCTTATCAGCTTAAGGAGATTTTGGGCTGAGACAATGGGGTTTTCTAGATATACAATCATGTCATCTGCAAACAGGGACAATTTGACTTCTTCTTTTCCTAACTGAATACCCTTGATTTCTTTCTCTTGCCTGATTGCCCTAGCCAGAACTTCCAACACTATGTTGAATAGGAGTGGTGAGAGAGGGCATCCCTGTCTTGTGCCAGATTTCAAAGGGAATTTTTCCAGTTTTTGCCCATTCAGTATGATATTGGCTGTGGGTTTGTCATAAATAGCTCTTATTATTTTGAGGTACGTTCCATCAATACCAAATTTATTGAGTGTTTTTAGCATGAAGGGCTGTTGAATTTTCTCAAAGACCTTTTCTGCATCTATTGAGATAATCATGTGGTTCTTGTCTTTGGTTCTGTCTATATGCTGGATTACATTTATTGATTTGCGAATGTTGAACCAGCCTTGCATCCCAGGGATGAAGCCCACTTGATCATGGTGGATAAGCTTTTTGATGTGCTGCTGAATCCGGTTTGCCAGTATTTTATTGAGGATTTTTGCATCGATATTCATCAGGGATATTGGTCTAAAATTCTCTTTTTTTGTTGTGTCTCTGCCAGGCTTTTGTATCAGGATGATGTTGGCCTCATAAAATGAGTTAGGGAGGATTCCCTCTTTTTCTATTGATTGGAAGAGTTTCAGAAGGAATGGTACCAGCTCCTCCTTGTACCTCTGGTAGAATTCAGCTGTGAATCCATCTGGTCCTGGACTTTTTTTGGTTGGTAGGCTATTAATTATTGCCTCAATTTCAGAGCCTGCTATTGGTCTATTCAGGGATTCAACTTCTTCCTGGTTTAGTCTTGGAAGAGTGTAAGTGTCCAGGAAATTATCCATTTCTTCTAGATTTTCTAGTTGATTTGCATAGAGGTGTCTATAGTACTCTCTGATGGTAGTTTGTATTTCTGTGGGGTCGGTGGTGATATCCCCTTTATCATTTTTTATTGCGTCTATTTGATTCTTCTCTCTTTTCTTCTTTATTAGTCTTGCTAGCGGTCTGTCAATTTTGTTGATCTTTTCAAAAAACCAACTCCTGGATTCATTGATTTTTTGGAGGGTTTTTTGTGTCTCTATCTCCTTCAGTTCTGCTCTAATCTTAGTTATTTCTTCCCTTCTGCTAGCTTTTGAATGTATTTGCTCTTGCTTCTCTAGTTCTTTTAATTGTGATGTTAGAGTGTCCATTTTAGATCTTTCCAGCTTTTTCTTGTGGGCATTTAGTGCTATAAATTTCCCTCTACACACTGCTTTAAATGCGTCCCAGAATTTCTGGTATGTTGTGTCTTTGTTCTGATTGGTTTCAAAGAACATCTTTATTTCTGCCTTCATTTCGTTATGTACCCAGTAGTCATTCCGGAGCAGGTTGTTCAGTTTCCATGTAGTTGAGCGGTTTTGACTGAGTTTCTTAGTCCTGAGTTCTAGTTTGATTGCACTGTGGTCTGAGAGACAGTTTGTTATAATTTCTATTCTTCTACATTTGCTGAGGAGTGCTTTACTTCCAATTATGTGGTCAATTTTGGAATAAGTGTGATGTGGTGCTGAGAAGAATGTATATTCTGTTGATTTGGGGTGGAGAGTTCTATAGATGTCTATTAGGTCTGCTTGGTGCAGAGATGAGTTCAATTCCTGGATATCCTTGTTAACTTTCTGTCTCGTTGATCTGTCTAATGTTGAGAGTGGGGTGTTGAAGTCTCCCATTATTATTGTATGGGAGTCTAAGTCTCTTTGTAAGTCTCTAAGGACTTGCTTTATGAATCTGGGTGCTCCTGTATTGGGTGCATATATATTTAGGATAGTTAGCTCTTCCTGTTGAATTGATCCCTTTACCATTATGTAATGGCTTTCTTTGTCTCTTTTGATCTTTGATGGTTTAAAGTCTGTTTTATCAGAGACTAGGATTGCAACCCCTGCTTTTTTTTGTTCTCCATTTGCTTTGTAGATCTTTCTCCATCCCTTTATTTTGAGCCTATGTATGTCTCTGCACGTGAGATGGGTCTCCTGAATACAGCAGACTGATGGCTCTTGACTCTTTATCCAGTTTGCCAGTCTGTGTCTTTTAATTGGAGCATTTAGTCCATTTACATTTAAGGTAAATATTGTTATGTGTGAACTTGATCCTGCCATTATGATATTAACTGGTTATTTTGCTCGTTAGTTGATGCAGTTTCTTCCTAGGCTCGATGGTGTTTACATTTTGGCATGTTTTTGCAATGGCTCATACAGGTTGTTCCTTTCCATGTTTAGGGCTTCCTTCAGGGTCTCTTGTAAGGCAGGCCTGGTGGTGACAAAATCTCTAAGCATTTGCTTATCTGTAAAGGATTTTATTTCTCCTTCACTGATGAAACTTAGTTTGGCTGGATATGAAATTCTGGGTTGAAAATTCTTTTCTTTAAGAATGTTGAATATTGGCCCCCCACTCTCTTCTGGCTTGTAGAGTTTCTGCTGAGAGATCTGCTGTTAGTCTGATGGGCTTCCCTTTGTGGGTAACCCGACCTTTCTCTCTGGCTGCCCTTAAAATTTTTTCCTTCATTTCCACTTTGGTGAATCTGGCAATTATGTGTCTTGGAGTTGCTCTTCTGGAGGAGTATCTTTGTGGCGTTCTCTGTATTTCCTGAATTTGAATGTTGGCCTGCCCTACTAGGTTGGGGAAGTTCTCCTGGATGATATCCTGAAGAGTGTTTTCCAACTTGGTTCCATTTTCCCCCTCACTTTCAGGCACCCCAGTCAGACGTAGATTTGGTCTTTTTACATAATCCCATACTTCTTGTAGGCTTTGTTCATTTCCTTTTCTTCTTTTTTCTTTTGGTTTCTCTTCTCGCTTCATTTAATTCATTTGACCCTCAATCGCTGATACTCTTTCTTCCAGTTGATTGAGTCGGTTGCTGAAGCTTGTGCATTTGTCACATATTTCTCGTGTCATGGTTTTCATCTCTGTCATTTCGTTTATGACTTTCTCTGCATTAATTATTCTAGCTATCAACTCTTCCACTCTTTTTTCAAGATTTTTAGTTTCTTTGCTCTGAGTACGTAATTCCTCCTTTAGCTCTGAGAAGTTTGATGGACTGAAGCCTTCTTCTCTCATCTCGTCAAAGTCATTCTCCGTCCAGCTTTGATCCGTTGCTGACGATGGGCTGCGCTCCTTTGCAGGGGGAGATGTGCTCTTATTTTTTGAATTTCCAGCTTTTCTGCCCTGCTTTTTCCCCATCTTTGTGGTTTTATCTGTCTCTGGTCTTTGATGATGGTGACGTACTGATGGGGTTTTGGTGTAGGTGTCCTTCCTGTTTGATAGTTTTCCTTCTAACAGTCAGGCCCCTCAGCTGTAGGTCTGTTGGAGGTTGCTTGAGGTCCACTCCAGACCCTGTTTGCCTGGGTATCAGCAGCAGAGGCTGCAGAAGATAGAATATTGCTGAACAGCGAGTGTACCTGTCTGATTCTTACTTTGGAAGCTTCCTCTCAGGGGTGTACTCCACCCTGTGAGGTGTGGGGTGTCAGACTGCCCCTAGTGGGGGATATCTCCCAGTTAGGCTACTCAGGGGTCAGGGACCCACTTGAGCAGGCAGTCTGTCCATTCTCAGATCTCAGCGTCCGTGTTGGGAGATCCACTGCTCTCTTCAAAGCTGTCAGACAGAGTCGTTCTCCTCTGCACAGGCCTCTGCTGCTTCCCCTTTTGTTGTTTAGCTGTGCCCTGTCCCCAGAGGTGGAGTCTACAGAGACAGGCAGGCTTCCTTGAGCTGCTGTGAGCTCCAACCAGTTCGAGCTTCCCAGCAGCTTTGTTTACCTACTTAAGCCTCAGCAATGGCGGGCGCCCCTCCCCCAGCCTTGTTGCTGCCTTGCGGTTAGATGGCAGACTGCTGTGTTAGCAATGAGGGAGGCTCCGTGGGCGTGGTACCCTCCCGGCCAGGTGTGGGATATAATCCCCTGGTGTGCCTGTTTGCTTAAAGCACAGTATTGGGGTGGGAGTTACCCGATTTTCCAGGTGTTTTGTGTCTCAGTTCCCCTGGCTAGGAGAAGGGATTCCCTTCCCCCTTGCGCCTTCCCAGGTGAGGCAATGCCTCGCCCTGCTTCAGCTCTCGCTGGTCGGGCTGCAGAGGCTGACCAGCATCATTGTCCGGCACTCCCTAGTGAGATGAACCCAGTATCTCAGTTGAAAATGCAGAAATCACCGGTCTTCTGTGTTGCTCGCGCTGGGAGTTGGAGACTGGAGCTGTTCCTTCACATGACTCTTTCTAAGTTATTTTATTCCCACATTTAAGTTTTGCCTCCTCTTTTTATTTCTGTCATAAAAAAAAATTATTTTGCAAAATTAAAAGCACACAACAAGTAGTCTTCCATGTTTCATATATTAATTATATTTAAGTTTTTAAAATGTATTATTGGCACAATAATTGTACATACTAATGGAGTACAAAGTGATGTTTTGATACTTGTATATATTGTAAAATAATCAAATCAGGGAAATTCACATATCCATCACCGTAAACATGTAAAATTTATTTGTGATGAGAAGACCTATAAATCTCTTTCTAGCTACTTTGAAATACACAATATATTGATGTTAATGCTTGTCAACCCACTATGCAATCAAACACCAGAACTTATTCTTTCCATCTAACAGTGGACCGTTGCCATTGACCAATCTATTCCCATCTTTTGGTAATCACTATTTCACTCTCTACTTTTATAAGAACAACTTTTTAAATTCCACATATGAGTGGAAATCATGAAGTATTTCTTTTCTGTGCCTGGCTTATTTCACTTTTTAACTATTTGAAAAGAAGAAAATTTTCATTTTTTTCAAATGATTATGATTGTATCTTTTGAATTTTTCTTCTAAAGCCAGCAAATATGATATTTTGGCAGGAAATGACCACTTTATCAAGGCATCTGCCTTACTCTAATTTAAATATACCAGAGAAAACAATGCTATGATTACATCTTTTATTTAAATTTTTGAGTGACACAATAATTGTTAATAATTATCTTCCTATCTAACTGTACCTTCATAAATCTCAATAATTTTTATAACATCAATAATTATCATGCATAATAATGTGGCTGAAAATTCTGTATAGTGTCCGCCTGCTGGAAAATTTCATTATGATATACTTAATAATTCACATTCTAAATAACACACTGCATTCCAAATATAAATAAATGAAGAAAAACAGTGGACAAGAAGCAAGTAAAATAGATATGTCATTATCAATTCTATAGGTGTTTGATGATTAAAATTTTTTAGCAGAAAAATAAACTTTGGATTTTCAAATATAATATTCTTCTGTAATATTTTATTATTCTTGACCAAAAATTTAAGGAGAACTCTGCTAATAATTATCATATTTTTCAGTTAGGTGCAATATGAGAGTCACAAGTTCGGTGGGGATTAAACATCCCTCACAATGTATTTTAATTTTGATGTGTGTAATTCAAATATAGTTCATATTTAATGGCATTAGCTCTGACTTTATTTGTGAAAAATTGAGTTATGAAATTATAGCAAACAGTAACATGTTCAGCTTTTTATAAATGATAAAATAGTAAAGAGTATTTAATAATTTTTTCTAATTTTATTTTTCACAGTAGACATACACATAAAAAATGTTTCTCCGCTTCACAGTCTATCACTTTTTCCTTTAAACTTTTCACCAGCTTGTTTTTAAATTATTCCTAATGAATTTTTAACAAATGAGTCCTTATAATTTTACCTCCTTTAATGGCCATTTCATGTACTCCCATCTTCCCTCGAATTTTTCTCTACATTGATTCCATGGTTATCAATCTAAAATGCAATGCTTTCCATATCACATGTTGGCTTAAAGTCTTTCATGCTGCCTTCAGCCCTCATAATAATATAAAAATATTAAGCTCCTGCTAGCCCTTACCTTCAGCTCTTACCCCTCTCTTGCGCTCTACATTCCCGTTGTGCTGTCATATCTGTGCAGGTTTCCAGCACTTTGCATTTCCTCATCTCCTTTCTGTAACTCTTCTCATATTTATGGGACCTACCGTGATGTTTACCAACTTTATTCAATCTGGGTTGATACGTATATTTTTGGTGTTCTCATAATGTTCTGACTTTTGAGCATATTTTTATTAAAACATTTTGTATAACATATCTTATATAACTTCATCAGAAAATAAGCTCCTTGAAATAAGGAAATATGTTTTAATTCTCTTTGTATTACAAGTACCTCAGTGCTTTAGAACATAGAATAATCAGTACATTCTTGACAAAAAAAGAATGAGCTACTTTATCATACATACAGTACTAAATCTCAAATGATATCAAGCTTCTATTCATTACTTTTATCCATGTTTGGTGGTTGCCATGTCTACAAGTATATGAGAAAATTTGGAGGATAAATTAATCACATTAACAGTATCTAGTCTATTTTGTTCTGGGTTATGTTTGTATTTACTTGTATGTTGTTTATTGAGTTAATCTACTTCATATAATAATTTCCTCAAATTAGCTTATAAAATTTCCTTAAGGTGATCAAATACATTTTTACACACACACACACACATACCCACACACAAGCACACCTACCCTCAGCTCATATATATTTGGCTCAAAGTCAAAATTGAAAAAAATTACTCAATAAAGAAGTGGGATGGAAGAAAATCTAGGTAGTACCATTCAGGACATAGGCATGGGCAAGGACTTCATGTCTAAAACACCAAAAGCAACGGCAGCAAAAGCCAAAATTGACAAATGGGATCTCATTAAACTAAACAGCTTCTGCACAGCAAAAGAAACTACCACCAGAGTGAATAGGCAACCTACAGAATGGGAGAAAATTTTTGCAACCTACTCATCTGACAAAGGGCTAATATCCAGAATCTACAAAGAACTCAAACAAATATACAAGAAAAAAACAAACAATCCCATCAAAAAGTGGGCAAAGGATATGAGCAGACATTTCTCAAAAGAAGACATTCATACAGCCAACAGACACATGAAAAAATGCTCATCATCACTCGCCATCAGAGAAATGCAAATCAAAACCACAATGAGATACCATCTCACACCAGTTAGAATGGCAATCATTCAAAAGTCAGGAAACAAGAGGTGTTGGAGAGGATGTGGAGAAATAGGAACACTTTTACACTGTTGGTGGGATTGTAAACTAGTTCAACCATTATGGAAAACAGTATGGCAATTCCTCAAGGATCTAGAACTAGATGTACCATATGACCCAGCCATCCCACTACTGGGTATATACCCAAAGGATTATAAATTATTCTACTACAAAGACACATGCACACGTATGTTTATTGCAGCACTATTCACAATAGCAAAGACTTGGAATCAACCCAAATGTCCATCTGTGACAGACTGGATTAAGAAAATGTGGCACATATACACCATGGAATACTATGCAGCCATAAAAAAGGATGAGTTTGCGTCCTTTGTAGGGACATGGATGCAGCTGGAAACCATCATTCTTAGCAAACTGTCACAAGAAGAGAAAACCAAACACCGCATGTTCTCACTCATAGGTGGGAACTGAACAATGAGATCACTTGGACTCGGGAAGGGGAACATCACACACTGGGGCCTATCATGGGGAGGTGGGAGGGGGGAGGGATTGCATTGGGAGTTATACCTGATGTAAATGACGAGTTGATGGGTGCTGACGAGTTGATGGGTGCAGCACACCAACATGGCACAAGTATACATATGTAACAAACCTGCACGTTATGCACATGTACCCTAGAACTTAAAGTATAATGAAAAAAAAAAAAAAATCAAAGTGGGAAAAAAAAAAAAAAAGAAGTGGGATGACAAGCAAACAGAGTGTCCTGAAATGTCAAAAAAAAAAAAAAAAAAAAAAAAAAGAATCACTGTAATAAAAGTCAGTATTTCCTGATCTGAGTACAATTGTATCTGTAGACCCATCACACAACTCCCCTGAACCTCTCTTCCTCTTCTGGTATAATTAGAGGACATTTTCCCTCTAGTATTCCTGGTATATAGTTCCTGTGAAATTCATAAACAGTTAGTGGCAGTACTCCAGATTATAAACACATGCTCTACTCTGAGTTTAAAATTACAAACGAGTTATGAAACAATAGTTTACCATCTTATCATGTATGAAAAAGGGAAGGAAAATATAATAAAAAGAAAAAACAATACAGATGCTCTCATCAAAGCAAATGTTTGAATTTAAGTACTGTTGTTTTTAGGACTTTTGAAAATTTCTCTTCAAAATCTCTGTTCGCTACTAGTATTATGTATTTTAAAATGAATGGCAGGCCGGGCGCGGTGGCTCAAGCCTGTAATCCCAGCACTTTGGGAGGCCGAGACGGGCGGATCACGAGGTCAGGAGATCGAGACCATCCTGGCTAACACGGTGAAACCCCGTCTCTACTAAAAATACAAAAAAAATAGCCGGGGGAGGTGGCGGGCGCCTGTAGTCCCAGCTACTCGGGAGGCTGAGAGGCAGGAGAATGGCGTAAACCCGGGAGGCGGAGCTTGCAGTGAGCTGAGATCTGGCCACTGCACTCCAGTCCGGGCGACAGAGCGAGACTCTGCCTCAAAAAAAAAAAAAAAAAAAAAAAAAAAAAAAAAAAAAAGAATGGCAATTTTTATATACAAATTATAAATTATCCAATGCTATCAATCCTATAGTGGCACAAAGTGAGGTGTTTTACTCTCAATTGTGTTACAAAATTAAGAACTTTTTTTGCTTTTTTGTTCCTGTAAAAGTTAATAATTCATTTGAAGACATAAGACATTTTTATTCACAGGAACTATTGACAATCTATTTTTCAAATATTTATTCCTTATTTCAACAGAAATATTATTATACAATATGATATATATTATTTAAATTGACTAAACAAGATAGTGTGATGTAATGTCATTTTAAAATTTTACTTCTTTTTTTTCCCAACATTATTTAAGTCTGATAGAGCACTTTGTTACACCATATCAATGTATCAGGGCCTCATAAATGTCTTCTTACTAATTTATATAATTAAATAGATGAACAATAAGTACATCCTTCAAAAGTTGCACAATTTGAGCCAGAAATAGTACAATTAAAGCATTTAAACCATAAGAAATATGTGGCTTTAAAGAAATAAATGGTAAAGAATATCGGGATTAGTTTCAACCTCTTTAGTCATCAGGAAAATGTGAGTTAAAACCAGCGTGATGTACTGTGAAACACACACTAGAATGGCCAAAATCAAAATGACTGAAAAAAAAAAAATACCTAAATGTTAATTAGAATGTAGAACAGCAAGAAATTTTCATGCATTATTAGTGGGAGTGTAAAGGTATTCCAAATGGTACCCTAGAAAACTGTTTAGCAATTTATGAAAATATTAAATGTGCATCTGCCACAAACACTATTCCTATGTCTTATCCAAGAGAGGAAAAAAAAGATGTCTTCAGAAATTCTTGCACAAATAATATCGTAGGACTTTTATTTGTAGTAGTCTCAAACTAGAAACAGCCACGTTCTTCAATGGGAGATGGATAAACAAACTGTAGTCATGAATAGATTACACAGCAATGTTTCCAACAACGTAGATAAATTTCAAAAGAATTTAGCCATGTGAAAAAAGCTAAAGACTTTACAGTATATGCCATATGATTCTATACGAACAGGCAAAAACTATTCATCAACTTAGATGAGTGGTTATTTCTGGAAAGGGTGATCAACTAAGGGCCAGGGAAAACTTCCTGGGATGATGGAAAAACTGTGTGTTTCTACCCTGATAGCCGATTGGCATAGCCACTTAAAATATGTTTTCACCATATAGAATTATACCTGAATTTCTTTAAAATTATTAGTTAATCAAAAGAAAAATTGTTCTGAACACAACTGAAGCTTTGTTCTTCTCATTCAATTATATTCCCACTAATTCTATACCTTCTCAGGTTACCAGGATTCAGTATATGCAAACAGTGCATATACTTCCCAGGCATATTATATATATGATACCTGTATTACACGTGCATGTAGCTATTACAATGGATAGTAGATGTGGGGTTAAAAACGTTTTCTTTTCTGTGTAATGAGATAACGTTTTTACTATTTTAAAATTAGAGACAACTGTGCATTTTTTGAGTTTCAGAAAACAGTGAATTCGTAGATTCTCAAAGCACACCAAAAATATATTATCAATAAATATTTTTTAGAAAAAAAGTTTACACATATATATCATGTTATTCTTAACAGTTCACATTAATTTAATATTGCTTTCACTTAGCAAGGACCACTTTGTCTCCGACTCAGAAATTAGAAAAAATTTCTGTGTTATTTTCAATGAATCAACATTCACTTAAAAAATTAACATTGTTAATAATAATTTACATTTCCTGAATTATTTTTAGCTGCTATTAACCTGTGTTCAGGTTTTGCTTTCATTTTCACAGGACTGTTGTCCTTTTTGTTTGTTTCTCAGCTCTCAATGCCCTCAACACTGTAATAACTCCATCATGTGTTATTTTCCTTCCTAAAGACGTGGTTCTTATACGTAGGGACATTTCTGTTTGTAAGAAGGTGTCTTAATGAACTATAGACATAATCATCATAAGGCATTAAACATTAAAGGGTGAAACCTGACAACAAGTGTATGCATATATACATTGCAATAATATAGGGCTTTCTATATTACAGGATTTGTTTTCTTTCTCTCTGTTTATTTATATCTTACTGAACTGATATGCTCCATGCCTTTTATTTTTAACTGGTGGAAAGAGCTTTAATTTTGCTTTAATTTTCTTTTCATTCTCATTTTAGCTGAACACTGCTTTTATGTGCATGTCTGTCTTTTCCTGATCAAAAAAACCATAAAGTTCCTTCCTGCCAATTGGACTAAATTAGGTTTCCATATTTAGGGGATTATGGAAACACTATGTATTTCTAGCCTGATAACAGATTGACATAGCCACTTAAAATAGGTTTCACCACATATAATCATACCTCAATTTTTTTAAGTTACTAATGAAAAGAAAAATTATTCTGAATGCAACTGAAATTTTGTTCTTCCCACTCAATTCTTTTCTTGTCCTTACTTTCTCAGAGGTAACCAGGATTTTCTGTCTTATTGTGGAGAAGAATAGGAAATCCTTGTCATTGTTCATTGAAATTCAAATTAAACCGTGCAGAAGTATACTTAGTATATCTATAATCATTTGCAGCTTTCAACTTTGAATCAAAAAAACTGTTTCATCTTTAAAAAGATGAGACATTAATTTTTAAAGTAAAAATGTTTCATCTGTTGCAGAATTTGAAGTTTTTTATGAGGTGTATTTAAAAAGATTAATTTGTTATTCTAAAAAGAAATTTTATAATATTCCCAGGTCTTCAATTTTCATGCTTTCATATAAGATCAAGAAGAGTTTTTAATCCTAGAATTAGAATGCATTAGGGAATTTAATAAAATATAGTTGCCAGAATCCCACCAATTGAATAAAAATCTCTGACAGAGCCAAGACATCAGCATTTTTCAATAGTTCCCCAAATGAGTGAAAGTTGCATTTACTTTGCATGACTTCCATGACAAGTGTTGCTGATTTTACTTGTTGCATGTTAGGGTACTTAGTAGATATTAAAAAGCCAAGAACGTGTACAAGATGGATTTGCGGCCGGGCGCGGTGGCTCAAGCCTGTAATCCCAGCACTTTGGGAGGCCGAGGCGGGTGGATCACGAGGTCAGGAGATCGAGACCATCCTGGTTAACACGGTGAAACCCCGTCTCTACTAAAAATACAAAAAACTAGCCGGGCGCGGTGGCGGGCGCCTGTAGTCCCAGCTACTCGGAGGCTGAGGCGGGAGAATGGCGGGAACCCGGGAGGCGGAGCTTGCAGTGAGCCGAGATCGCGCCACTGCACTCCAGCCTGGGCGACACAGCGAGACTCCGTCTCAAAAAAAAAAAAAAAAAAAAAAAAAAAAAAAAAAAAAAAAAAAAAAAAAAAAAAAAGATGGATTTGCAGATTGTAGCTTACTTATTGTATTATTAATTCCAATTATCTCTAATTGTTTAGTATTTATGCATACAACTAATTTTTTTTGTAAAGTCTATGTTGCCAGCAGTGCAACTGTATTACACCGTATTAGGTATCAAGAAGTACATAAAAGCATTTCTTTTCTGTACTTCTTAAAGTCTTTTTGATTGATTTTTTGTGATTTAAACAACATCCAAGTGAGAGTTTAGCATCAGAAAAGGTTAAATCATAATAATAACTAATACAGATAAGTGCTTTAGTATTCTCACTAAAGGCTTTAGGTATGGCCTTTAATATTCTCACCAAAGCCTTTAGGTAGTTAAGCATTATTGTACACTGTTTATATTACAACTATTATTGTACACTGTTCATATTACAACTTAAATATCTAACAGGCATCACAAAGTTAACTTTTTTTATATAACTAAGCTCCTAATGTTCTCCCCCAAACTAGCTCTTCTCTCCATCTTTGTCAACTCAGTAAGTAATAATTACATTATTCTAGGTAAGCAAGCCAAAAACCTGGGATAATTATTAACCACTTTTTTCTCTCACACTTCACTTCCAACCTATTAAGCTACATTTACCATAATTTTCAAAGTATGTCTAGAATGTGACAATTTCTCACTATCCCCACTGCTACCACACTAATATGTGTGAATTATTGAAATAGCCTCGAAATTTCTCATGTTTCTTCCTTTAGCTCCTTCAGTTTACTTTTAGCAGATACTCTAGAGTTCTCAACTTTACATCAATTTCCAATCGCATAAATGTTTTCTTGAAGTTTCCATAATACTCAAACGCCCTATATTATGGTCCCATTTGTCTCTCTGACCATTTTAACCACATTCACTATTATCCAACTACACTGGCTTATATGATATTTCTCAAAGTTGCCAGGAACGGTCATATATCAAGTTCTTTGCAAGTGATTTCCTCCTGGACTTTCTGCAAGGTTTTGTTTCTTATTTCCTTGAAGATTTTACTCTCCTGCTCAGGAAGGCATTTCCTGGCCATCCTATCTAACAGAGAACACCCCTTCCCCACCAATACTTTTTATCGTCTTTCTCCAACTCAGTTGTCTCCTTAGTATGATTCACTATCCAACCAATCATATCTTACTTTTAACGTGTTCATTTTTCTCAGCCAGTCAAAATATAAGCTCCTCAAAAAGCAGAGTTTCTTACTGTCCATTGGTGTTTGCGATTTTATTCCAGATGCTTAGAAAAATTCCTGGCACATACTAGATACTCAATAATTATTCACACAAAGTAAAGAATCTTAACTGTATTGTCAACTTCAGCATCTGTCAAAACATTTTCTCCATTGCATATGCAAAAATCTCAAGTGTACTCCAAAAAGAATTACTGTGTTTATCAAATATTTTAGAGATCATTTCACAGATGGATTCAAATTTTAACTGAATCTTCATCAACATATGAAAATTGGCATGAGAGAGAATATAGAAAATGTAAAGGAAGGGCATTTTCAGGTAGATGAAATATGGAGTGTTGCATGTACTCTGGAAAGACTGTAAATGGCACATGAGACATGTCAAAAAATGGAGTCAGAAATATCTTCTAGAATGATTTTGATTGATCGTGAATTCTATGTTAAATATCTTGAACATTACCTAGATTTTATAACAAGACCATAGAAATTTTTGATTCATTAAAAGTACCTGTTATATCTGGTTTAGAGAGAAAATGTTTGTGAAGATGCTCTTGAAAATGCATGTTACAAATAACAGATAAGATATAAGAAAGCCTGTTAGAAAGCTGAGTATGAGTATATAAGCAACATCAGATAAACTATGAAGAAGCAATAGATTGAAAAGATAAGGTGGAAGAAGTCGAAGTATAAATGTTTCCAAGAATTTTGTTGGCTAATGAAAGGGGAAACTGTGTGATTCAGTTAGTGGGCAGGACAGAATGATGAAATCTATAAAATGAAGGAGAATTAAGGATATTTTAGGCTAAGCAAATAAGCAGGTGCAAATGAAACAAGTAAAGTTGTACAAGGAAAAAGTAACAAATATATAAGTAAGATTGTAGAGAATGAGGAAAGAGCAGATAAGCCCATATCTCACAGAGAATTAACTCAGAACAATTAATGAAGAGTCACGAAAGTGAGCAAACATGGTTGTCTGATTTCCAAACTCAGAAATTAGCAAGGGCCAAAACAGTTGCTGCTAAAGACAAGTAATACTGATTGTTAAGGGAAATTAAAAAGTTTACTAAACATCAACAAGTGCTAGGCCAACGTGAGGGACAGAGAGGGAAATATGAAAAACCAGATTTCTTCTCTTCAGGAAGACAAAGTTATTCATATAGTTCCATGTCAAACAAGATAATCCCTAGGTAGCAATGAAGGTTACATAAAAATCAGAAACAATAAACTAATGGCAGTTCCATAAATCATAGTCCCATGAAAGAAAAAGATTTAAATCTATGAGTAGCTATAAATACTAAAGACAATAATCAGTCCTATGTAATATTAAAAATATATTCACATATGTGGTAAATTTGACAAATATTTCTCCGTAAAATTATTAGAAATTTTAACATTCTAGTGCTTAAATATCAATGTTTCAGATAATTAGGAGACTTCCTTATCCAAAACTCTCCATCTTCCAATGATTATAGACACCCAGAAATTAGCATTTTGGCACTTGGGCAAAATCCCACTGTCCTTGGGTTCTGTAGGCAGACACTTTTTTGTTTGTTTGCTTGTTTTTATGTAATGATTATTTTATTATTATATACAGGCTTTCTACAGTTCATCTATGTTTTACTGAAATTTTTTGTACAGTTTTTTGTTTTGCCTGAAATTAACACTTTTCTTGTCTTTGGGGGTTACTTAGTTTTGCATGTACATTTCATTAATTCTTCCCTAAACACTTTGGATAGCATCTTCTTATTGAATTTAGAATGCTTTCGATTGCAGGTAGCATAATGTCCAACCTAAACAAGGTTTTAAAGAAGATCTCCTCACTCATAAAGAAGTCCGTGGCTAGGGCTTTTTGTGGTTGGTTAAGTCAATGACATTTCAATGTCATTATGAACGCAGGTGCTTTTCACATTTCTGTTTTTCCAGCCACAGCATGTTGATTTTTTGTTTTCAGGCTTGACCTCTCATGATCATAAGGTGATTATTATAACTCCAAGTATCACTTCCATACACTAAAGGCAGGAAGAGGAACACTTCTTCATCCCTCTTCCTTTTCTCTCCTTTTATTTCTTTTTTCTTTCCTTTTTTTTTTATTTTTTATTTTTTTTTATTTTTATTTTTTTTTTTTGCTGTTTATAGCCCTCTGTTTTATTTTTTATTATACTTAAATTTCTAGGGTACATGTGCACAACATGCAGGTTTGTTACATATGTATACATGAGCCATGTCAGTGTGCTGCACCCATTAACTCGTCATTTACATTAGGTATATCTCCTAATGCTATCCCTCCCCACTCCCCCCACACCCCATGACAGGCCCCAGTGTGTGATGTTCCCTTCCCTGTGTCCAAGTGTTCTCATTGTTCAATTCCCACCTATGAGTGCTTGGTTTTCTGTCCTTGCGATAGTTTGTTAAGAATGATGGTTTCCATCTTCATCCATGTCCCTACAAAGGACATGAACTCATCCTTTTTTATGGCTGCATAGTATTCCACGATGTCTATGTGTCACATTTTCTTATTCCAGTCTATCATTGATGGACATTTAGGTTGGTTCCAAGTCTTTGCTATTGTGAATAGTGCCGCAATAAACATACGTGTGCATGTGTCTTTGTAGTAGAATAATTTATAATCACTTGGGTATATACCCAGTAGTGGGATGGCTGGGTCATATGGTACATCTAGTTCTAGATCCTTGAGGAATTGCCATACTGTTTTCCATAATGGTTGAACTAGTTTACAATCCCACCAACAGTGTAAAAGTGTTCCTATTTCTCCACAACCTCTTCAGCATCTGTTGTTTCCTGACTTTTTAATGATCACCATTCTAACTGGTGTGAGGTGGTATCTCATTGTGGTTTTGATTTGCATTTCTCTGATGGTCAGTGATGATGAGCATTTTTTCATGTGTCTGTTGGCTGCATAAATGTCTTCTTTTGAGAAGTGTCTGTTCATATTCTTTGCCCACTTTTTGATGGGGTTGTTTGATTTGTTTTTGAGAAAGGCTCTTTCTTTGTAGGTCAGGCTAGGGTGCAGTGGTGTAATCATGGCTCACTACAGCTTCCAACTCCTGGGCTCAAGCGATCCTCCCACCTTAGCCTCCCGAGTAGCTGGGACTACAGGCATGTGCCACCACTTCAGACTAATTTTTTTATTTATAGTAGAGACAAGGCCTCACTGTGTTGCCCAACCATTCTCAGTCTCGAACTTCAGTGGTCAAGCGATCCTCCTACCTTGGCCTTTCAACATTCTGGGATTACAGGCATGAGCCACCCTGTCCAGTCTTAGACACACTTATTTGTTGTTTTTTGAGACAGAGTCTCGCTCTGTCACCCAGGCTGGAGTGCAGTGGCACGATCTTGGCTCACTGCAACCTTCGCCTCCCAGGTTCAAGCGATTCTCCTGCCTCAGCCTCCAGAGTAGCTGGGACTATAGGTGCATGCCACCACATCTGGCTAATTTTTTGTATTTTTAGTAGAGAGAGGAAATATGGACCCATTTTAGGTTCAGATATGACCTACTTTAGGCAGGTCCAGGTTAAACTAAAATGATTTTAGTGTGAGCCAGGATGGTCTTGATCTCCTGACCTTGTAATCCACCCCCTTCAGACTCCCCAAGTGCTGGGATTACAGGCATGAGCCACTGCATCAGGCCAGACACAAAACTTTTCAACAGTTTTAAATTTGGATAATATGTAAAAATATTTTAAATAAATATTGAAAAATAGCAGCAGTGGCAACAATGACGCATATATTTTATATTTCGAGATTGACTGAAACTATTAACTTTTTCTGTTCAGATCAAGCTAGCACTTTTAGGAAGACCTCTGTTCCCATAATACCTTACTAATTTTAGTTTACCCATGTTTATCCATGGGTAATTTTACATTCCTCATGTTGCCTCTTTTCTTTTCTATTTTTTTTTTTTTTTTTTTTTTTTAAGACGGAGTCTGGCTCTGTCGCCCAGGCTGGAGGGCAGTGGATGGATCTCAGCTCACTGCAAGCTCCACCTCCTGGGTTTACGCCATTCTCCTGCCTCAGCCTCCCGAGTAGCTGGGACTGCAGGCGCCCGCCACCTCGCCTGGCTAGTTTTTTTTTTTTTTTTTTTTTTTTTTTTGTATTTTTTAGTAGAGATGGGGTTTCACGGTGTTAGCCAGGATGGTCTGGATCTCCTAACCTCGTAATCTGCCCGTCTCGGCCTCCCAAAGTGCTAGGATTACAGGCTTGAGCCACCGCGTCCGGCCGAATTGCCTCTTTTCTAACCCCAGGAAGCAGAGCAGAGATGTTTGATCTCCTTGATCACATTTTACCTTGTGACTTCTGAAAAAGTAGTCACCATGTAGATGCCAATTTACTTGATATAAATTATTGCTAGCCACTACAACTTTATATGTTAAATATTACTATTATTATTTTAATATGTAGAAATCTCTGAAAGAAATTAAGAAAACAAGCTTTTATGAATGTTACTGCTATTAAGTTAGAGAACTGAGTTTCCCATTATATCACATAAACATGTACATAGCTTATTTTTAGTGTTAACAAATTATAGGCAATGGATATGGTGAACACATTTTTTTTCACATGCTTACACAATTTGATGTATCAAAAATATAATTTGATATATTTATTTAGGATATTTTAGACTAGAGAACACATTGAAGTACCTCTAAGAAAAATCAGCATTTGGAGAGGGCAGAGAAATGTGTAGGACTCTCCAGCAATTGTCCCCTGACAGAAACATCAATTTCAACAACATCCATGCATAAAAAATACCTTCACAAGGACTCAGAAAGCTAGATCATAGTATCTAGTTGTAGCATAATAAGAAAAAGAGATACATTAAAGAGCATAGGAAGGATAATTTTACATTACTCATATCACTTCTTTTCCACCCCCAGGCAGCAGAGCATGGAGAGGTATCATACACTTGGGAAAGACAGACGGGAGTAAACATAGGATTTTTTTCTTCAACCCCAACACCATTCCTGCCATAGTAAAATCTAGTGCCAGGCAGACCTCTATAGTTCCTGACACCAAGCCAGTATCCAAGGACCGAGCCCCCAGACTTGCTCTGGCACCAGTCAAGAACCTGTAACTCCTACCACGTGGATCTGATCTGCAATCTATATAACTGCTAGCCAACTGCAGTGGACAAGGGCTCCGGACAAACTTTGCTAGGAAGCAGGCCTCAGTGTCTATGAGCTGTGAGTGTGCCCAAGCACTGAATTGGCATTAGTAACCAAAGAATTCCAGCCTGGCACTGTACCAGCCACTATGGCCCTGGGCTTAGGATGCCCTCTAGTGATGCAATGGCTGTAGCAGTCATGAAGTTAGGGACAATGCCAGACAGTTTTTCCAGAATCTCTGGACAGGTTTACTGTGAAGGAGCTTTCCCAGACAAAGCCAGGCTGTAAAGACCGGAATCAAGTACCTATTTCTGCAATGCATAGACATCAATGAACAACCACAAGAATTAAGAAAAAAAAAAAAAAAAAAAAAAAAAAAACATATCACCAAACAAACAAAATAAGGTGTCAATGACCAACCCTAAGCAAATGGAGATGTATGAATGATGTAACAAGAATTTAAAATAGCTGTTTTAAGAAAGCTCAACAAACTTCAAGAAATACAGAGAAAAAATTCAACAAATGAGGAAAACAATAAGTAGTCATATAAAAAATTAACATAGAGATTGAAATCATCAAAAAAAGTAGAAATGTTGTAGCTAAAAATTACAAAGAATTAAATGAAAAAATACAATAACAATAGAATTGATCAAGCCAAAGAAAAATATGTGTACCTGAAGGCAGGCTATTTTTAATTATATAGGCAGAAAAAAGAAAATAAAATAAATAAAGCTTATGGGATTTATGGAACAGCCAGAAAGGGCAAATTTTTAGTCATTGTTATTCAAGAGAGAGTGGAGAAAGATAAAGGGATTAAAAGAGCATTTTCTAAAATAATAGCAAAAAACTTTCCTGGTGAAAGATCTAAATATTCAGATACATGGAGGTCAAAAATCTCCAATCAAATTAAATCCATATAGGATAACCCAAGATATAATATTATTAAATGGTCAACAATCAAAGACAAACAGAGGATCCTGAAAGCAGCAAGGAAAAAGGGGCAAGAAGCATAAGAGAGCCATAGTATACCTAGAAGCAGACGTCTCAATAGAAATCTTACAGGACAGGAGAGAGAAATGATACATTCAATTTGCTGAAAGAAAAAAATCCGCCAACCAATAATATTGTACCAAGCAAAGGTATCCTTTAGAAACGAAGGAGAAATAAATATTTTCTCAGACAAACGAAAGCTGATCACCACCAGATCTGCTTAAAAAAATACTAAAGAAGTATTTAAACTGAAAGAGAAGGGTGCTAATGAGTAACATGAAAACATCTAAAAGTATAATTCTCTCAAAGTATAATTGCAGTCTGACTTTTTTTGGGAGTGCTCCTTAGCAGCAGTTCTCACTAGTGTAAAGTAAGTACACTACCAAATTTGGAATACTTTAATATTGTAATGATGGTGTGTAAATTACTTATATTAATATACCAAGGTGTCTTGCTTTTGTTTTTTGTTTTTGTTTTTGTTTTTGGAATCAAAGTTAGATTGTTATTGCTTAAAATAACCTATTATAAGAGGTTTTTGAAAACTTCATGATAGCCACAAAACCAAAACTGACAATAGGAACACAAAAAATAAGAAGTGAGAAATCAAAATGCACTAGCAGAGAAAAGTATTTAACCACAAAGGAAAACTCTATGAGAGGAAGAAAGAAACTACAAAATCACCAGAAATAACAAAGTGGCAGTAGTATTTACCCATTACTAATTACCTTGAATGTAAATGGATTAAATAATTCAATCAAAAGACAGGGGTGGTTGAATGAATAGAAACAAAACTCGGCTATACACTACCAAGAAGAGACTCCCTTCACCCATAAGGACACACATAGACTACAAATGAAGGAATGAAAAAATACTTCATGCAAACGGATAGAAAAAGAGAACACCAATAGTTACACTTATATCAGATAAAGTAGACTTTAAGTCAAAAACTATAAAAAGAGACAAAAAAGTTATTATGAAGTCATGTAGTGATGAGTTCAGCAAGAAAATGTAACAGCTGTAAATATATTTGCATCTAATATTAAAGTATCTAAATATATAACACAAATATGAATAAATCTGTAGGGAGAGATAAACTGCAATAAAATAATGTTTTAAATAATAATAATAAAGTAGAAGACTTTAATACCCCACATTCACCAATGGACAGATCATTTAGACAAAAAATGAAGAAGAAAACACTGGACTTAAGTACATTAGACCAAACGGACCATGCATCTAAAAACTGCAGGATATACATTCTTCTCAACTGCACATGGAACATTCTCCAGAAGAGATGATACAGTAGGCCACAAAAAAAGTGTTAACAACTTTAAGAATATTTAAATCACATTAAGTATGTTTTTTGATCATTATGATATAAACCTAGAAAAAATAACAGGGGGAACTTTGGATAATTCACAAATACATGAAAATTGAACCACATATGCCTGAACAGCCAATGGGTCAGTGAAGAAATTAGAAGAGAAATTTTAAAAATTCCTAATAAAAATGAAAATGGGAACACAGCATACAAAAACCTGTGGGATATAGCAAAAGCAGTTCTAAGATGAAGTTTTTGGAAATAAATGCCTACATCTAAAAAGAAGAAAGATATCAAATAAACAATGGCACATCACACCTCAAGGAACTCAAAAAAACAAGACAAAACTAAGCACCCCAAAGAAGAAGGAATATAATAAATATCAGAACAGATACAAATGGAATAGAGACTAGGAAAACAATTCAGAATCAACAAAATGATGACTTGTTTTTTATAGAAGATAAACAAATTTTAGCTAGATTACCTAAGAAAAACAGAAGGCTCAGATAAATAAAATCAGAGATGAAAAAGGACAGCTGATAATACAGAAATACAAAGGACCATAGGAGACTATTACGAGCAATTACACACCAACAAATTGGATAACATAGAAGAAATAGATAAATTATTGGGCACATACTATAAGAAATTATGAAGAAATAAAAAATCTGAACAGATCAATAATGAGTAAGGAAATTGAACAAGTAATATAAAGTCTTCCATCAAAGACAAGCCAAGGATCTGATGGCCTCACTGCTGAATTTTACCAAACATTTAATGAGAACTAATAACTAATTCTTCTCATAATGTTTCAGAAAATTGTAGAGGAGAAAATTCTTTCTAATTCATTCTATAAGGCCAGTATTTTCCTGACACCAAAATCAGACAAAGTAACAACAAAAATTAAACCTATAGGTTGATATCGCTAATGATCATAGATGCAAAAATCCTCAACAACATATTAGCAAACTAGAATTTTTATACGACCCAAAGCAATCTACAGATTCAATACAATCCCTAGCAAAATAACAATGACAGTCTTTACAAAAAAAATTCTTAATATTTTATTGGAATCACAAAAGATCCTGAGTAACCAAAGGATTCTTGAGGAAAAAAGAACAAAGCTGGAAGCATAGCACTACTTGACATTAATATATACTACAAAGCTATAGTAACCAGAGCAGCATGGTACTGGCTTCAAAACAGACATGTAGACCAAAGGAACAGAATAGAGAGCCCCCCTCCCCTCAAAAAAATCATGTATTTACAGCCAACTGATTCTTAACAAGGCATCAAGAAAATACAATGGGGAAAGAAGACTTTCTAATAAATGATGTTGGGGTATTCACATCCAGAAAAATAGAATTATACTCTTATCTCTCATCATATTCAATGATCACTCAAAGTGGATTAAAGACTTAAATGTAAGACTTGAAATCATGAAACTATTGGAAGAAAATATAGGGAAAATATTCATGACATTTTTATGCAATGATTTTTTTTGTATATGATCTCAAAAGCATAGGCAACAAAAGCAAAAACAGACACATTGGATCATATCAAACTAAAAAGCCCAATAGTAAAGATACAAATAACCTGATTAAAAATGGGCAAAAGACCAGAATAGATATTTCTAAAAAGAAGACTACAAAGGGCCAACAGATATATTTAAAAAGATCAAAATCACTAATTATAAGGCAAACGCAAATTGAAACCACAATGAGATATCATTCCACACCTGTCAGAATGACAATTATCCAAAAAATAAAAGATAAAGATATTGGCAAAGATGTGGGGAAAAAAAAAAAAAAAAAAAAAAAAAAAAAACGCTTGTACACTGTTAGTGGCAAGGTAAACTGGTACAGACATTATGAAACACAATATGGAGGTTCCTCAAAGAACTAAAAATAGAACAATCACATGATCCAACAATCCCACTACTGGATGCATAGCCCAAGGAAATTAAGAGCTTCATGCCCTACCTACTGAGTTAGCCCTTGGGCTTCTAGCCCAAGGAAATAAAATCAAGATGTTGAAGAGATATCTGCATTTCCATGTTTACCCCAGCAATATTCCCAGTGGCCAAGATATGAAATCAGCCTAAGTATTCATCAACAGATAAACAAAGAAAATGTAATATATACACTCATTGGAATACTATTTAGATATAAAAAGAAGAAAATTCTATAATTTGTGACAATATCAATGAACCTGGAGGACATTATGCTAAGTGAGGTAAGGTAGGCACTGAAAAATAAATACTTTATGATCTCATAATGGAATCTCAAAAAGGTGATCTCATAAAAGTAGAGAGTAGAATGGCGGTTGTCAGAGACTGATGTTAATCAAAGGATACATAATTAGACTTACGTAAAAGAAATAAGTTCAAGAGATCTGTTGTATAGTATGGTGACTACAGTTAATACATAATGCATTCTTGAGCGTAGACATTAAGTGATCTTATGACAAAAAATAACTATGTGAGGTAATGCATTTGTTAATTAGCAACATTTAACCATTCACTGTATATATACATATATATATACTTCCAAACATTAAGTTACACATGATAAATACATACAATTTTATTTGTCAATTTAAAACATAAATTTGAAAAAAAGATACTGCTGCTTTAGATATTTTAAAACAATTTTCCAGCAGAAAGTAGGCAGAAGTCTGTTAATAAAAAGATTATATTATTACAACAAAAAATAAAGAAAAATAAAAAAATTACCTTGAGCCACGCAGTTAATACCTGGTAGAGGTAAGATACATAAACTGGAATATAGATAATCATTGTACATAATAACACCCTCATTTCTGGCTATCATATCCTAGATCAACCTGAGTGAAAACACTTCTTGGAATACGTGTTACAAAAATAAATGGAAAAACAATTTCTAATCATTATGACTTCTTAGAATTCAAATACCTTGTAGATGTTTTAAACCGCTGAATGACCACGTCACACAAGAGTAGATTTAAATAGTGCTACGATAACCCGCCTAAAGTCTCCCTCTGCTTAGGCTTCTTATCTACCATTTAGGAAATAAGGTAATATTTTCATGTATCCCTTTGTTATTCTACATGCCTAATGATATTGTAAAACCTAATGATCTGCAAAATTTATTTAAAGAAATTTATGCCACTATACCTTAGGATTTTTTGAGAGGTTGTTTAATAATTAACATGAGCTACTGATTTATCTCCAGGATAGAATTAAGATTGAGAAATAGACACTGAAAATGGTTAATCATACTGTTCCATCTTATGATGTCAAAGCCTTATTTTAAGGGCAGGGTCAACATAATGAAATTTTTGGAAATCCAGGGCACTGTGTGTTTGATTCCTGACCTCCTGGATTACTTTTTGTCTGGTATCCACATAGCAAAACATTTATCTAACACAGTTGTTCTGAAGACTAGAGATAGTATTTAAAACATACGCAGCACAGTGTCTGGGATGGAGCAGATACTTAGTAACTGCACCTATTTCTAAATTTCTCAATTACCAAAAAGTTAAAGTATTTCTTTAACTCTCAAGTAACATCTGTCCATGTTCTAGTTTCCTTTCACATGAAAAATATAATGATGAAATTTATAAACTGCAATAAATGATAAATGTATTTCAAATATTAAGGGTCAATAATGTAATTATGAATTTATCATTTTAAAACATTTTTATAAAATGTTTCTAAAATTAATATTATATATGCATAAAGATAATTTTATCCTATAAAAGTAAACAAATATCAGGTATTTTATTAGAGTTATTTTAATAGAGTAAGAAATTAATAACAAGCAGATAATGCAAATATCTGTATATGACATAAAATAATACCTTTGAGTGCACATTCTTTAGATTTGCATATTTATGGCTCACTGGCATATTTAAAACTGTGTGAAAAAATTGTTCTTTAAAAATAATTAATTTAATATTTGTAAAATACAATGAGCAAGATACTGAGTAACGTAACTTTATTTTTCAGTTCTTTGTTTAATCACAGGAAAAGTTGAGTTGATATGTGATCAGAAAATCCATGGGTTTATATGTATCATACTATTAGAAATTGATTTATGTCAAAGCAATCATGTAAAGTCTTTCATTACTTAAGATGTAAAGGAGGGGCAGAGAGGTTCAGTGACTTGCTAAGCTTCAGTATCCAGTCCCAGGTCAAGCTAGGACTAACAGGAAGCCAAATGCACCCACACAGTATTATTTCCACCTGCTACTTCTTGCCATACTGCATTTTCGGCTCACCTGGAAACTAATCTGCAAATGAGTCTCTCTTCTATTTTGCATTTCTAGTGATTGTTCTCCACAAGGTTGAAGAATTGTAAATAATATGGCCTGGTAGATTACACCTGTTTTGTGTATCAATATATCTTCATGTCTAGAATAGTGCCTGGCATGTGGTAGCAATCATTTATTGAATGAGCAAATTAATAAATAAATTAACCAATTCTACATAGGACCAATATTCCTACTAATTTACTATTCCTGAAAATACCTTTTATATTTTAAAAACCAATATTTTATATTGTTATATTAATAAATTTTATCTTCAAAATGTATTAAAGTAAAAAACTTGTCATATTCATACCCATGTTTCTCAAATGAATCTGCTTTTATTGATCATTTCTATTTCCCAGTTATCTGTGATGATAAATTAAAACAGAGTTAATGAGGAAATGTTTGATTTTAGGGAGTTAAATTATTATTGATTTGCTACATACCTGTTTTATAGGACTCAGTAAACATGAAGTTCTTCATCTTTACTTGCCTTTTGGCCATTGCTCTTGCAAAGCATGTAAGTATAATGAAACATGTATAAGTATCTATTCTAATTTAAATATAAGGATAAATATTTTATGCAAATGAAGGCGGGGTGGGAGGCAAGGAAAAGAAATTAAGTGTGTGAACTTTTACACCTATAATCAAAGACAGCATTGGCCTTGCCTTACATAAGATATGAAAGTGGACACACTTTGTATGATGTATTCTTGTAGTTCTGTGGAGATTTTTTACTTACAGGTTAAACGGCCTATACTTCCATCTCCGTCTGTTTGCATTCACCAGGGAACTGTTTTCATTCCCGTGGCATATCTCTTTGAAAGCGCAGAAAAGCCACAGAAAAAATGTAGACTCCAAAACCATCTCTCAAATAAGTGATAGAGTTTCACCATTCTTGATTACATTAGTTCAGAATCTAGGAAGATTAGACAGGAAACAAGAGTGACTTTGTAAATTATTTGCAAAATAACCTAATGCAAAACAATTCCTCAACTTCTCAAAGCATTATATTTTTCTTGAGAGAATATAGTACTAATATTTATATCAAAAAAATGATTAGGATGGTAATATTACTTTGAGTGAAGTACTTTGAAAACACACACACACGCACGCACGCACGCACGCACGCACATATTTACTCTATTCACTTCCTGAGAAGTAATTCAGTTTTTTTTCCTTACCCTGCAGCCGGCACCATCCATACCTTTCCCATACCCAGTATCTTACTCCTCATAAGCACACCATTTATTTAGGGTGATCAGAGTTCTTTGCTTCATCTATGTCTTCATATCTCCCATATAAATCTTGACAAGTTTTTGTTATTTCTTAAATTTAGAGCCAATTCATGGGCAAAGCTAGATAAAAACTCTAGTTAGGTAAATAAAAAAATAATAGTAATACTTTGGCAATCTCACACCCACCAAGCTTGATTGTCCTTATAATCCACTCTGACTTTGTTCCTGTTCTCTCTAGTCAATAACTGCCTTCGATCTTCTATTTAAATAAAACAATTTTGTTCAACTAATATGGTGGCTTCACTAGCAAGTGACAGACCACAGATATTAAAAGCTAACTTTGTCACAATCTATTGAGAACATAAGTGCAAAATTGAGTTTGTATGACGGGCTTTCATATTTTAAAAATTAATCTTCAACTATTTATGCCACTTGATAGAAGCACTCGCCCAATATTTTTAATTCTAACAGTACAAGTGAAGTAAAATAAAATATTACACCAGAGTTTTAACACTTTAAGATTTGGTGGTACATTTATGAATATAATTATATTTTAAACTGTGTAACAGTTAATACTCAAAAACTAAGAACCTACCTACTTCCTAAAAGAAATATATTAAACCATGACAAGAATTCACTTGAGGTATACAATGATTTGTTCATTAACATTATAGGAAACCAAGAGAATTTTGCAAAGAAACTTTATGCAGCTAAAGGTTCCTACAATCAGATGACTAAAATTCCCTTGCCACCAAGAAACAAAAGAAACAAAATGGAAAGACAGATTTACATTTCAAATAAGTGATAACAGTGAAACTTGTATTACTTTTTGTTTTTTATATAGCATATGGATCATCACTCCTCCAGAGAGGTAAAACATTTTAATTCTTCCACTTAGTAAACACATGATATGCCCTAAACTAAGTCTTTATATGTGTTAAGACCAAAAATCTACACATTCAAATTATCCAGATTAAATTTGTGCATTTTTTCCTTTAAATAGTTCCCAATGATAAAGATATTAGCTCAGAAACTATGGTGAAAATTCCGCATCTTGGGAGAAGAGTGACAGGAAATCATTCTACATTTCTGAAATAAGGAATCATATTCATCTGGGTCCATATTAAATGTTAATTCTCAAATGATTTTTCTGGGCAGGGGTGCATAAGAGACATTTTTAGTGTTGCCTGAGGGTTTTCTTTCTTTTTCCTGCAATGTGCTTAACCCCTTTAAAAAACAGAAGAAAATTTAAAATTATGTAGAAGAAATATAAAAACTCCTTTTCTTTTCTGTGGTTCATATTTTGGAACATTTTGTTACGGTTATTAATAACCCAAAACACAATATCAAAATAAGTTAGTTATTTAAAATATGATAAATTAGTTATGTGGGGAGTAAAACTTTTGTCACCTTCATCCTATAGTTCAGAAAAATATAAATATGTTATTTACCACTGGATGTTGAGTGCAGATTGATACCTTATAGCTGGTACAAATATAATTTAGGTGAGTAATTATTGTTTCTTCCTTTTCTAAGTAATCTGTCATCATCTCCCAGGAAGTAAGTCCTAACTCCTTAAATTAAATATATTTTAACTTTTTTATTAGATGAAAGTTATAAAAGAAATTTATTTAGTTTGTAGAAATTTAAGCAGATCAAGAATATGGCCATTTTCCCCAATGAGGTAAAATGTAATTCTTTTAATGTATTAATCTTTGATAACATCTCTTTTTCCATCAAACACAGGTCATTTTCTCACCAAAAATGAGGTTTTTAGCTATGATTGTTAAAATGGTGATGTTTTCATTGATTTGCCAAAAGGCAGTGGAGCAATATGAAAAAGGTCTTAGTAAAAGATTTAGTAGTTATATTATTAAAACAGATATCTTTGAAATAATTTCTTCTTAATGTCTCTGCATTCTTTTGCTCACAATGTTGTGTTTCCTTTGCTATACATTTATGTGAAATTATGTTATACTCATTTCAGCGAATTACATATTCCCTCTTCGTTTTCTTTTCTTTTCAGGAGGACATTTGTTCTTCTTCCTGTAAGGTATGTATTGATAGCACATCTATAGCAAAATAGGAAAGAAAAGTATTGTGATACTTTAACACAAATTGAAATTAAACTGGATTTCCAAAGGAATCAAATTTGAAAACGAAAGCTATTTATAAAGAATGAGACCAAAGTTATCTTCTCTTTTTAAAATTCTGTGAATAATTCAGCTGAAAAAACATATTTTTTTGCATAAATCAACTAATATACTTAATTCTAAGATCTCATGAGGAGTGGAGAACTTGTCACTAGTGGTCTTCATTCCAAAAAATTCCTCAATTTTCATTATTGTTCTTAAAAAATTAATCTCCTATTTAGATTGATATGCAATTTTTTCTTAAAATTGACTCATTTAAATTTAAATCAATATTTTCATAATAGAAACATTATATATGCATTACCAAAAACACATTAGTTGGCCTGGAGATATATTTTTTCTGATAAATCATGATGAGTAAAATGAAGTTTATCAATGCAATGCCTAAATTATTATAATAGTGTGTTTATTCATTTATTAGACAAACATGTATTGGAGAAGACTATCTTAGACTCGAGGCATACTCTGAATACAGCAGGCAAAATCCTCATCTCATTGTTCTCACATTCCAGTTTACCACTGCTTGTATATTTATTACTAAACGGGAAATTCTAATACAATTTATACAAAACTTATATAATAAAAGTGACTCTATTGTTATGATTCTCCTTATGGGAAAGAAAATTTTCCCTTTCTGTTCTGGAGAAAATACTTTATAAACAAAACTGTGGAGAAAATAAGTCTAATTATTTTTCTTCTGTATTTAAGGAAACCACAAGAAACATGAATGAAATGGTGAGAAATGTTTATTTTCTTGAACAATTTTTGTTCACATTTTTAACACGTAATATACTATCAATGGCATGTGGAAATATCTGTAAATTTCCTCTCTCAGTAAACTAAAAAGAGATATATATGAATTTATTTAAAATAACAATTTCTCCCTTCCCACCTTAATAGTACTCACCTAAATTGCGCTATATTCTCTTGAGACATTTCCGTTCAATAATAAGATGATTTGTATCTCTTTTGTTTTCCAAAGATAATCAGTGATGAACAGTTGAGAAACCTAATGTGTTGTTTTTATTTCAATACTTTCAATCTACCATACTAATGATTATGTAGGTAATTTGAGGTCTATCTAAAACAACCGGTATAATTAAAGAAATAGTGCTGGAGATTTCTTCTGGTCACTAAACTTTGATTATTAATATTATTTCTCAAGTAACCTTCTAGCAGCTCTTCCAGTGAGGTAAGAGATATTTTCTTTTAACATCAAAAAGCAGGTTCACCAAGACGTGGCAGACTTTTAGCAATTAGATTGTTCATCAAATTGTAACCCAAACTCAATGGTATTTGAGGGAGATTGAAACTGATTATCTGAACATTGGTTTCCTGTTTTGTGCTCTTTGACAGTGTGTATCAGACATCTGATTTCAGAGGAAATTGAATTTTAAAGGAAGCCAGGGTTAAATCAAGAGGCTGCCATTTGCCTTCAACATAGTTTTATCCTGAAAAACCTCTCAATATCTCTTAGAGCAGAGGTTCTGAAAGTGTTGCCCCTCAGCTAGCAGCATCAACATTATATTCTGGTGCACTTTAAAATTTGAGATTCTTTTGTTTAAAAATAAGAGGCCGAATAAAGGATTAGATTAGAAGTTGTGTACATCAATGGTACAAGATACATCTGCCATGGTAGAAATACCCAAACAATAAACGTGATGGGAAAAAGTAACTGGGAAAGGAAGAAGCATGGTGGCACCACAAACCTTGTGGCCTTAGGTGCAGCCTGCACTCTTCCTAGTCAGGGACTAGGAAACATACTTTACTCTTCTTCCAAGCTATAAGTATCACTTTCAAATGGACAGTTGACAGTCACTTAAAGATAACATTTGTGTCCTCCAGAAAGGGTATATGAGACTTGGTTTGCCACAACCTCACCAGGCCTGTGTCATAATATTTTGTGTCCCTTGTCACCTTCTGTAGGCATTTGATATTGTATCAATAATAAAAAATTCATAAACATTTAAAATAAAACATTTTTATTCATGTGCTATTTTGATAGTGATGACTCTGATGATAAATGTTTTAATTTTTAATTAATGTATTAAATTCCTAATGACATAATTTTTAAGTAGTAGTGGCTTGGGCCCTGAGTATTTAATTAATTACCCCTAATATTCTAGCATGACTCCAAAGCTTAATCATGAAAGCAATGTTAATTCTTCTTTTCTTCCCCTAAAAGGAATCTGCAGAAGTTTTCACAGGGGTAATTTTCATTCAAATAAAATAAAATTAACACCATTTAGTAGGATTTTGTTTTTGTGTATTTTTAGAGATTTTTTTTTTTTTTTTCTTACCAGGAAATTAAGCGCACTGTGGACCAAAAGCACTATGTAAAACAACTGGTAAATTTCTCATATACATGATAATTTCAAGTAAAACATCTTATTTTGGCTGTTTCTTCTCTCAAATATTCACACAATTCATTCTATCCCATTAAGAAATGTATCGGCCGGCTCGGTGGCTCACGCCTGTAATCCCAGCACTTTGGGAGGCCGAGGCGGGCAGATCACGAGGTCAAGAGATTGAGACCATCCTGGTCAACATGGTGAAAAACCGTCTCTACTAAAAATACAAAAATTAGCTGGGCGTGGTGTGGGGGCACCTGTAATCCCAGCTATTCAGGGGGCTGAGGCAGGAGAATCGCTTGAACTCGGGCGGCGGAGTTTGCAGTGAGCCGAGATCACGCCACTGCACTCTATCCTTGTGAACGAGCGAGATTCCGTCGAGAGAGAGAGAGAGAAATTTATCCCCAATATCTGAAGTGTAAACATTCTCAAGCTACAGGAGGTCATATAATCAAGGAGTCCCCAAACCACAGCGGGTACTGGTACTGGTCCTTGGCCTGTTAGGAACCATCCGCAGCACAGCAGGAAGCGAGCTGCAGGCAAGCTAACATTAGCCTGTCAGATCAGCTCTGGCGTCAGATCAACCCTGGCATTAGATTCTCAGGAGAGTGAACCCTGTTGTGAACTGCGCATGCAAGGGATCTAGGTCGTGTGCTCTTTATGAGAAGCTTTCTAATGCCTGATGATCTGCGGTAGAAGAGTTTTATCCCCAAACCATACCACCGCCCCATCCGTGGAAAAAATTTTCTTCCACAAAACCGGTCCTTGATGTCAAAAAGCTTGGGGACTCCTGATGTATTCCATCCTCTGCGGACTAGAGAAGTTTGTTGCGTGTGTAGGGAATGCGCATAGATTTTGGTATCAGGCAACTTGAATTCCAATTCCAGCTCCACGAGTTTTTACTTAACCTCTCCAAGCTCCAGTTTCCTTAACTGAAAATACGGAGAACTGCATTAACCCCGCAAGATTGTATTAGATGACATATATTTAATTTATACAAAAATTGCTTGAAACACAGTAAATTCATCTAAAAAATTGACAATTATTATCCTATCTCAACACAGAACAGGCATGCTTTCTAAAACCTTTATAATAGAAACATCTGTTTTTGAACACTTAAAAATAGAATGCTCCAAATAAAACCTGTCTTTTTAGGAATTTAGATCGTTACTAACTTCTTTGTTGCTATAAGTATCTTTCCTACATTTTGTCAAAATACTTCCAGTAGCATTCTCATTTTGTACCTCTCTTAACATAACCATCCAACAATTCTAAAGACCCGTTGACTTTCTCCACACATTTAATCTTCACTCTCTATTAAAAGAAAATTCTCCTGAGGAAAAAATGCTATTGTGGTTTTATATTTAATTCCTAAAAACAATCTTTGTAAAGTCAGTTCAAAGGCTCTGGAACTTACTAGAATACTTAGTTACTAGGCAAACTTCTCGTTATATTTTAACAGATATAATCCTACATGGTAAGTAATGCTCAGACAGTTTAAGCAATTTGATCGGGGTCGTGGATTCCAGTGCCCTGGGTAAAGAAAATTAAAGTTCAGTTCTGACTCCAAAGACCAGACTAATTTCCAACGCACATGGAAAAGGAATAAGTTGAGACACACACCTTGTGATTGTGTGGGTTTTTCTGTTTTTTGTTTTCTTTTTTTTTTTTTTTTTTTCATTTCCTTTCTTAAACATACTTTTTTTTCCCTACATAGATAATTTTCTCCCGTGGTCTTACTTAATTTGATAATTTTTCAATTCTGCAATTTACTATAAATGTAGACACAGTTAAGGTAAATTTTATGTATCTAAACTATTACTTTTTCTAAGTAAATTTGCCACAACTTATAAATTTTCTAATTAAAATTCTAATTCATTCAGTTTTGCTAACATTTGCTTTGACTCATTGAGGATATAAAATAGTGGAATAAATATTCATAATTTCCTTTCTCTCTAGAACAAAATCAGCCCATTTTATCAGAAGTGGAACTTCCTCCCATTTCTTCAGGTTCCTTATCAACATCATACTGTTATGAGCCCAGGGGATCAGCGTAAGACAAGTGTCTATCCCTTTGTTCCCACTCTAGTAAGTTTTGCATTTTTAAGGGGGGAGGGGTACAGGATAAAAATATATATATCGTGGCCAGGTGCGGTGGCTCACGCCTGTAATCCTAACACTTTGGGAGGCTGAGGCAGGAGGATCACCTGAGGTCGGGAGTTCGAGATCATCTGGGCCAACGTGATGAAACCCTGTCTCTACTAAAACTATAAAGATTAACTGGAAGTGGTGGTGCGTGCCTGTAATCCCAGCTACTTGGAAGGCTAAGGCAGGAGAATCACCTGAACCAGGGAGTAGGAGGTTGCAGTGAGCCAAGATCCGCCACTGCACTCCAGCCTGGCAACAGAGCAAGACTCCTTCTCAAAAAAAAGTACAGTAACTAGAGGCAAAATGCACCCAAAAGTTCTAACTTTAAAAGTAGGACAGTCTTGGCTGGGTGCAGTGGCTCACGCCTGTAATTCCAGTACTTTTGGAGGCTGAGGCAGGCAAATCTCCTGAGGTCAGGAGTTCGAAATCAGCCTGGGCAATTTGGTGAAACCCCGTCTCTACTAAAAATACAAATTTAGCCTAGCGTGGTGACACATGCCTGTAATCCCAGCTACTTGGGAAGCTGAGGCAGGAGAATCGCTTGAACCTGGGAGGCGGAGGATGTGGTGAGCCAAGATCGAGCCCTTGCACTCCAGCCTGGGCAACAAGAGTAAATCTCCGTCTCACCAAAAAAAAAAAAAAAAAAAAAAAAAAAAAAAAAAAAGTAAGACAGTCCAAATATAATAACAAATAACAATAGTAGCAATAGTGACAAATAAGTACTAATTTAATTTAAATCTAACATATATGCCCTAAGTATTTGCCCATATATCATTTCACTTGGTCCTTCAAACAATTCTTTAATGTAGGGGGGAGGATAGAAACCAGTATCTTCATTTAACAAAGGAAATGTAATATGCGGAAATGTACGGAAGTACTTGCTCAAACTCTAAGTAACCATTTCCATTTTGTTTCATAAAGTGGATTTGTCTTAAGGAGCTTTTTCTAATATGAGCAATAAATAATCCAAGTTCTCCTCAGCCTTTTGATCAGACCATAAAATTAAAGCTTTTTTCTCTTGTTACAGGACCAATAAATATAGCCACCCAATAAAAAGCCTAGTTTGATTTCCCTTATTTCATCTCCAGGAATAATTAAAAGTCCAAAGAAAGGGAAAAATAACAATTTTATAAGTAATTAAACATACTATTTAATTTTTTTAAAGGAATCTCCCAGCATCTCTCAGAAAGTAAGTATAAACCGCTTATATTAAATATACTTAAAGAATTACTTTTTATTTATCTATTATGACTTGCTTTTTATTTATAACAATCTGTTATTTATTTTGTTGAAATATAAGGAGGAAAATGAAGTAGTTATACACACCAGTCAGGTAAAATGTGTTCATGTATTTACTGGTTCATCGATGAGATATATCTTAGATGCATGTACATTATGTTTTACCAATCTTATTCCTTATAAGTATCTTTTTAAATACCTAAGTATGAAAGAGGTAATGAATGGAAGTCAAGAGGGTCCCAAGAAAATATACTTGTGTGACATTCGTGAACCACATTGTCAAAGTTAGATATTCCTGAAAAGATTTCTTGTTAGTTTTCCATCACCAATTGGTTGCAAGTTTGTCATCAAATGCTAGACTGGCACTATATTCCTCTTGAATCAGTAGATACATTTTTTTTTTATTTCTTTCCAAGAATATAAAGCCCCTCATTCTAAAACCTAAAAGATGAAACAATTTAATGGCAGTGTATTTGAGAAAAACCAATAGTCAAGCATATTTGGAAACAGTATATAATATCAACTCATATAATAAATAACAAGATTTTCTGTATTCTTTAAATTTATTTACTATATTAACCTAAATTTGTCTTTGCTAATATAGATTATTATTTCACTGTTGGAATATAAATTAAAAATATTCTGTATATAAAAAACATGATAGTTTTAGTTTGGCATGAAGATTCTGCTATTTATATAGGGAAGCCCTGAAGAATTAATCGGTTAAAAGACCTGGGACAGTCTTCCCATACCAATGAACAGACACCAAACTTGCCATCATCTTGCTCTACCTCCCTTCCTTTTTACTCCATTGATATGGGAAAGCTAGTTTCCATTTTCATATTAGCCTGTAACTTCTAAGAGAAAGTAGTAGATCTTAATTTGAGACGGATGGAGAGTTTTATAAATAGGAAATAGGAAAATTTCACTGTTTTGAAAACATCTGCATTTTTCTTAAAGGAAGAATTATTGAATTTATCTAAGTTTTATAGGGATGTTTGAACACATAAAAATGTAAAAACACTTACTGAGACATATCCTCACTATCAGAATTAAGATATTTTACACTTTTGCCAGTAATATGGAGACATAGCAGATGATGTGTATGTGAGAGTATATGCATCTATATGCATAAGTTTATTTATATATCATTTTTCAAATACATATTTAAGCTGATTTTTCCCTTATGTTATAATATTGATGATCACCAAAAAACTGAAAACATAGGAAACCGGTGATAATGAAAACAAACAACTACTTTTGTCATAATTTTATGAATAATCAAGTAAAGGAGGTTTAAACTTGCATGAATCAACTAACCAAACTAAATTTGCCAGTTCCCACGAGAAATGAAAGCCTAATCAGTTAGTGGTTTTCATTCTTTCTTAAAATTTTTTCAGTTACTTCCACTGTGTACATCTTCATTGATACATCTTCATTAGTTTCCTAATGATAAATGTTGTTTCTATTTTTAATTGGAAAAATAACAATATTCTTATAATAATTTATTTTATACATATACAAATACATTAATACGATACAGTCCTAAAAGTGAAATTTTGGGGTTAGAGGATATGTACATGAAATCTGTATAATATTTTTGTCACAAACTTTAATACCACAAATTAATAAGTAACACATGTCACTATAAATTATGAGTATTATAATTAATACATATAGTTCTATATTTTATAAGTTTTATTTCATACATATATGATCCTAAACATGATTTTGTTTTGCTTGTGTTTATTTCTCTTTAGAACATTCATTTTAGACAATAACATTACTTTTAATAAAGTTAATATATTAAGTAATAAATTGCTTTTACCACACAGTAAGTTCTCATAGCTAATGTTAGACTCTGAATATGACAAGATGATATCAGAAAGATCCTAAGGGTCTTATTTCCTGTTGAAAATCTCCTTCAAGTAATTCATATTAGCGTTTAGATTGGGCTTCATTTCTTTTGAAAAGCATACATACCCTGAATTTCAAAGTAGTTTCTCTCTGTGTATAGTTTGGTTTGTTTGTGAGATTTACAAAGAATATCATACTTGATGTAGCCTCCTTGGTGTTGCATTTTCCCCTCAATAGATTTCTAGCACATTCATCCTTATTGTCACTTGCAGGTATAATCTACCTAGGTACACTGCTGATGATATTCCACAATTCAGTCCTCTAGTGCCCTGTAATTAGAAGGCATCTGAGTTGTTTAGGTTTAGTATATTTATTTTTAGTTTTGGTAGGTATTTTCAAACTATTTTTCTTTGAGGTGAACTAAAATTTTTTCCAGCCACTAATAAATAGGAATTTACAGTAGCTTTTTGACCGAGTGGTTGGCATTTCTAATACAACACTCTTCTAGATCTTGAAGCAGTTTTAGAAACTCATTCATGGGCATTATGCAAGAGAGACCAGAAAGAGACTTCTGCTCCAGGCAGGCCTCAATGGGAGCAGTGACAACCCAAGACCGCCCCATCAGACAATGCCAACCTGGGAGGTTTATAGATAGCTGATAGATTTAGTTTATAACCTGGCAAGATCTCCATAGCATGATTTTTCATCTTGGATAGTTTTCTGAGTTTGTTACAGAGGCAATTGAAGAGATTTTTCTGCTTCTGAAGGTATTCATTGTGACACAGAGTAAAAAATAAAGTCAGACTTGAGACTGAGGTAAGAAGCAAGGAGGAGATCAGGTCCTGAAAAGAAATCTTGTCTGTGGTCAGCAAAGCAGCAGCAGGGTATCTGAGACAGCCCTCGCCCTAGCCTTGGACAAAGAGGGAATTTCACGAAGGAGGGGAGGAAAAGAGAGATCAGCGTCCATATTTGTTGTTAATGATCCTCCAAAGGGCATTGCTTCTCCGAATCCAGATCCTCTCTGGGAAGGGAATCTTCTAAATTAGTTTTTTGCTTTCCTGTAAGTTTTCATTCTTGTAAACTTTTAAACTTGCCAGTTTGTTTTTTCCCCTTACCTGTTCTCTATCCAAGCTATTATTTATATAATATTTTTTCCTGAAATTCTGCTTTTTCAAAACTTGTTATTGCTATTAAGAAGAAATGTTAGGCCGGGCACGGTGGCTCACACACTTTGGGAGGCCAAGGCGGGTGGATCACCTGAGGTCAGGAGTTTGAGACTAGCCTGGCCAATATGGTGAAACCTCATCCCTACTAAAAAAATACAAAAATGAGCCAGGTATGGTGGCGGGTGCCTGTAATCCAAACTACTAAGGAGGCTGAAGCAGGAGAATCACTTGAACCCAGGAGGCGGAGGTAGAAGTGAGCCAAGAGAGTATGATTGCACTCCAGCCTGGGCGACAAGAGAGAGACTGTCTCAAAAATTTTAAAAATACAAATAAAAATAAAAGAAATGTTATATATACTTAACTTACAAGTTTGATTATATATATGTTTTAAATAAACATGTAATTATCAAAATTATTTAAATGAGTTGCCTAAAAGTATGTGCTTCCTAAATTACTCTTACGAAAAATTCATTCATTCAATTAGTATTTATTTAAGAAATACTGTATTAGCAAATACCATGTCACTTACATGTTTCCAGATCTTAGAGATAAAAAAAGATTAAAAGAAGCATTACAAATAAATTTGTTTTTATTATTCTGCTTTACAAAAGAGTAGTTTTTCTCCGTACATCCAAGTGGAAATTATGTATAATCAATACACTGAGAACAATGTGTCTAATTCTTGTTTTATTCCTTTAAGGAAACACCAAAAAAGACTGTTAATATGGTAAAGTATTGTTTCTATATGAAGCTGTATTTGATTCATATTTCTAAAAACTAAACATTAAAATATTGATACTTCTGAAATTCTCCTCTTTTAATAAAATTGAGTGATATTTTAGTTTACGTAAAAATCCTCTTTACTCCTTAACTGTGATTTTCTCAATTGACCTAAATTTTTTTCAGTCAAGACCTTCCATGTTAGCAAGACCTCTCCACACAGCCTAAGTATTCTATGTTTTTGCTGCTGCTTTATTTTTTAAAAAAACAGATTTCTACCATTTTTTGAACTGAAAATTTTATTGCAATTAGTCTTTTTCACCTGTCATAATAATACCTTTGCTGTAGTATAAAAAAGATCTTTTGTCTACAAATATTAAGAATATACTGCAAAGTATTTAATTGCCCTGATTCTAAGATTTTGATTATTATACTTTTTATTTCTCAAATAATGTTCTAGTAGGTTATCTCTAGGGAGGAAAATGATAATTTAAAAATCAAACAATTAACCAGTTCATTGAGAAATACTCTGTTTCTTGCTGTTGACTAATTATTTTAAGTAAATTAGGTGTTATGCTATTGACATACCGAATGGAAACAAAGGAAAACCCTTGTAAAACATACACAGATTCAAAGTCATGTTAGAGGTCTGGAATGAACCATCTACATGGTCAAGAGTAGCTGTTCTATCACACACTTTTAGATAATATATGTCTGACCTCTGTTACATTAGAAAAAATGAATGTTTAAAATAAGACAGTCAAATCAGGATTCTGTCAGTTGCCTTCACTGTAGTTTAATATTGTTTAGGAGTTGAATACTGGACTGGGTTACAAGTTATGTAAATCACAGGTTCAGGGAACACACGCTGTGAGAGAAAGTGCCAAGTGGGAGAGCACAGTTGGAAAGGGTCTTGAGAAGATGAAGTATGAATTGTGGTACAGGATCTTGTGGCCTGGGGCCCAAAGCAAGCAAGATCTTCCTTCTTAGTGCCTTGGGAAACATGCTTTACCCTTTCTCTCCACCTCAAACCGTGGGCCTGTGGACACTAATCTAAAAAACATTGGTCCTCCAAGAAAGAACATGCAGATTTTGCCACACACCTCAGTAGACTTAATTATTTTTCCTCTCTCTCTCTCTCTGTCTCTCTCTCTCTCTCTTTTGCATCTGCCCATATTACATGGAAATTTGACATTATATGAACAATGTAGGTAAATGGAAAATATGAAATAAAATGTATTTTCAGTCAGGTACCATTATGTTGACACAGGATATGTCCTTTTAATGTGTACTTACATTCATTTAATTCAGAACAGATTTCTATAAAGTAGGACTGTGTTTCTTGGTAGTAACAGCTTGACCCTGAATTATTAAAATAATTAGCCCTAATTCTATATTATTATGATATGGACAAAAATTACTATTGTGTTACCCCAGTGAAGTTATTTATTCATTTTCTTTCCCTAAGGAATCAACTGAAGTATTCACCGAGGTAAGTAAGTTTTGTTCAAACAAAATTAATAAAATATAATCTCAAAACATTTTCTTTTGTATTTTATGACCAGTTATTTTTGTTATTAGCAGAAAACTGAGCTGACTGAAGAAGCAAAGAATTACCAAAAATATCTGGTAAATTTTCCATACAATCATAGCATGATTAGATTTTACTTGGAAACTGCCAAGTCGCAATCCTCTTGACCAAAAAAAAAAAAAAAAAAAAAAAAAAAAAAAAAAAAAAAAAAAAAAAAAAGCTATGTTTACCAAGTTCTAATTTTTATAAAAGTCTTCTTATAGTTTTAAAAATGGTTACGGAAGCACTTGCCAACTGTACCACTTACATTATTGCTAAGTATCCACCCAACAATTATTCCATGGCAATTCTAAAATTCCATTGATTTTCCACTTCGTAAAAATGAGAACTTAGCCTAAAAGAAGATGCCACTGTATTTAATTCCAACTTAAATCCCTACAACAATCTGTGGCTAAATCCATATAGATAAATAGAACATAGAAGAGGGAAATATGTACTCATAATAAAATATATGGGAGGCATTGTGCAAACAAAGTACTGTTTCCGTATTAATTCTTTTACTTCTACAAGACAAGTAATACTCAGAGAGATTAACTGGCTCAGTGTCATAGATTCCACTAAGTTAAATCACACATTCTATATGACTCTGAGGACCAGGATTTTCCTACCAGAAATAGAAAATAAACTACAACTGGGGACACTTATCTTGGTCAAGAAATTATCTTCTTGCCTTTTTACATGTATTTTTAATTTTATTTTTCTTTGTTTTTGATTTCTTTCACTCAAGCACTGTGGCTTTAGGGTCTGAATTAAGCAAAGAATTTTCTTCTACAGTTAATTCTATAAATGTAAGCATAGAGTTAATTTTGTATGAATCAATTTTCCTTTAATTAGATTCATTTGGTAAAATGTAGAATTTATCCAAATAAAATTTTGATTCATTTGGTTATGTTCAGGTCTCTCTGATTCATGGGATATCGAGATAATTATTTATATATTTTTCTAGAAAAAAATCAACCAATATTATCAGTTCACCTTGCCCCAATATGTAAAATATCAATATCGCAAAATTATGGAACCATGGAAAAACATGAAGACAAATGCTTACCAAGTTATCCCCGCTCTGGTGAGTGCTCTCTTTTTATTTGCAACTTAAAAATAGTTATCTTTTGTGCTAAAAGTAAACTGGGGGGATGACATTGACATAATCCCAATAAACTCAAGTAGAAGCTGAAACAAATAAAAATGTCTAAGCTAGAAATTAAATAATAAGTCATAATGCAAATAAAGCCTAATAAATAAAAATAATGTTACAAAAGTATCTGAAATTGTAAAAGGTAGCTGGACCAAGTGCTAGTTACCGTTTATCCTTTATCTTATTTTTTTTTCATAAAGAAGAAGACATTTGACCTAGGAAACATTTCTTCTAACATGAAGAATGAATGAGAGAACAGGACATTGAACCCAGAGAACTAAAATGTATTATAAACAACATGGGTTTTGGAATCAGGAGACCTAATATAAATAGGCTTTTGAACTTAGGCAAGTCACATCATTTCTCTGGATATTTTTAAATACGATTTAGTTTTATAGATACGCATGTAGCATTTAAACGTGTCTTCCACATAATTTGAAAAAAATCAGAATTTAGTACCTATGATTTGCATATGAGATGGAGATTTGTTCCTGTACATTTTTTTAAATAAAATTCTTCAATTTTTTGTCTTTTCTCTTCAAAGAGGGATTTTTAAGATTCTCGAATTCACTGCTTCTACTTTACTTTGGTAAGTGCTTTTAGGTGTAGAATTTAAGCAATAACTTTTATGTGAAGAAAGTGATATTAAATAACAATATTAAGTAATATACTTTCAACTTTAATTAAATCATATTTTGGTTTATAAAGTGTTTTAAATTTTGCTTTCATCTTTTTGACTCACAAATGTAAGTTGTCTGGGTAATTTGCATGCATATTTCATAAATATTTTAAATATAAATTATAGTACATTTCCTCCATAGCTAATGATACATTCAGCCAGAAGCAATGGCTGAGAGTGAAAATTGTCACAGGCATAGTATTCACACAGATGATTTCCTGTCATCTTTGAGTTGTGCCAAGAAATTCAGACCTGGCACTTTGGTTTGAGAAAAGATATGCAATATCAAGAGAGTTTCATACACAATTCAAGCCATTTAAGACAAATTTCCTGCATCATTTTCTCTGGAAAAATTAATGTTTCATACAAAAATTTTTGCTTATTTTTTAAATTTCTCTCTTTGACAATTTATTCAACGGATTTAGAGCCATGATGGCAACTCAAAAAAATCATAATGCCCTTTGTGTAGTCATGTTTTATTTTTCTTATTTTGCTCTTGCAGCATTCAGGTTTATCTCCTATCCTAGAATTCTGTCTCATTTAATTTAAATGCTTTGTTCTTTTTATGTGTCCTGAACACAGATTTCTAACATGACAAAGTAGGTTTCAAAACAATAAATAGTAATAGTAATAATAATTTATGAGGTCATATAGTGCACCAGTTACAATTCTAAGCCCTTGCCTATATTGACTAATTTAATGTTCACAAAAAACCTATCAAGTAGTTAATACTATCAGCTGATTTTTTTCCCATAAGTTATTGGGCTACAGGTGGTATTTGGTTACATGAGTAAGTTCTTTAGTGGTGATTTGTGAGATCCTGGTGCACGCATCAGCCGAGCAGTATACACTGCACTGTATTTGTTGTCTTTTATCCCCCCCACCTCACTCTTCCCCTCAAGTCCCCAAAGTCCGTTGTATCATTCTTAGGGGTTTGCGTCCTCATAGATTAGCTCCCACATATCAGTGAGAACATACGATGTTTGGTTTTCCATTCCCGAGTTACTTCACAGAGAATAATAGTCTCCAATCTCATCCACGTCCTTGAAAATGCAGTTAATTCATTCCTTTTTTGTGGTTGAGTAGTATTCCATTGTATATACATACCACAATTTCTTTATCCACTCATTGATTGATGGGCGTTTGGGTTGGTTCCATGGTTTTGCAATTGTGAATTGTGCTGCTATAAACATGTATATGCAAGTATCTTTTTCTAATAATGACTTCTTTTCCTCTGGATAGATACCCAGTAGTGGGATTGCTGGATCAAATGGTAGCTCTACTTTTAGTTCTTGAAGGAATCTCCACACTGTTTTCCATAGTGGCTGTACAGGTTCACATTCCCACCAGCGGTGTATAAGTGTTTCCTGATCACCACATCTATGCCAATATCTACTGTTTTTGATTCTTTGATTAGCAAATAAAAACATAACGTGGGGAAAGGACACGCTTTTCAACAAATGGTGCTGGTATAATTGGCTGGCCATATGTAAGAGAATGAAATTTGATCCTCATCTCTCACCTTACACAAAAATCAGCTCAAGATGGATTAAGGACTTAAACCAAAGACCTGAAACTACAAAAATTCTGGAAAATTGGAAAAAACTCCTTCTAGACATTGGCTTAGGCAAGGATTTCATGACCAAAAACCCAAAAGCAAATGCAATAAAAACAAAGATAAGTAGCTGGGACCTAATTAAACTAAGGAGCTTTTGCACGGCAAAAGGAACAGTCAGCAGAGTAAACAGACAACCCACAGAGTGGGAGAAAATCTTCAAATCTATACATCCAACAAAAGACTAATATCCAGAACCAACAACGAAATCAAACAAACCAGTAAGAACAAAACAGACAATCCCATCAAAAAGTGGGCTAAGGACATGACTAGACAGTTCTCGAAAGAAGATAAACAAATGGCCACCAAACATATGAAAACATGTTCAACATCACTAATGATCAAGGAAATGCAAATCCAAATCACAATGCAATGCCACCTTATTCCTGAAAGAATGGCCGTAATCAAAGTATCAATTGATTTGAGATGAAGAACCTGAGGCAGAATGGAGGTTAAATAAATTGTTCATGATAATCCTGAGAAAATAAAAAAGTCCAAAAAAATCGATTACAGATTTCCAGCCCTAGGACTCAAATGCTCTACTACCAATGCTGAACTGCACCCAAAAGGCCACGTTAAGGTTTTTTTGAGAGGATATTTTCTGACTTCGAGTACATTGCTATAAACTTGATTTTCTTTATTATGTTATTTTGGCCTTCCTAATAATGAAAAAGTATCAGGCAACTTCACAAAGTAATCTCATGTGTACAAAAATAATACCATAATTGTTCTGGATAAGAGCTAAAAATACAGTTGTGTTTTATAAATACTAATATTTCTTACTGCCATTATTCACATATTTATTCCACTTTTTTTTTTTTTTTCGAGACGGAGTTTCACTCTTGTCACCCAGGCTGGAGTGCAATGGCATGATCTCAGCTCACTACAACTCTGCCTCCCAGGTTCAAGCAATTCTCCTGTATCAGCCTCCAAAATAGCTCAGATTACAGGCACCCGCCACCACACCCTGCTAGCTTTTTTTTTTTTTTTTCAATATAGACAGGGTTTCAACCTGTTGGCTAGGCTGGTTTTGAACTCCTGACCTCAGGTGTTCCACCCATCTTGGCCTCCAAAGTGTTGGGATTACAGGAATAAGCCACAGCGCCCATCCTTATTCTACATTTTTTAAAAAGCTTATCATATGTCCCATGATGTGAGAGACCTGAGAGATACAGAATTATAATACCAAATTTACCTTCATTAAAGCCCATTTTGACAAAGACACAGAAATGACAATACAATGTGCTAACTGCTAATTAGAGATAGAAGGATATAATAATACAACAAGTTCAAGTGATGAATCAGAGATGAAATAGAGGCAGAAGGTATTGAATTGACAGAAAAATTATAAAAGAAAGAGAGAAGCCAAAAAATGAACAGTGTAATTTGAAGAATTTAATTTTAAAATGATTTATTGAAATATGACCCCAAAGTCATTGTACATAAAACATTATTTTACCAAAATCTACATTCCAATTAGATCAAAAGGCTTAAATTATAGGAAGCAGTAATATCTTATATGCCTAATAAGCAACTTAGAAAATAAGATTAAAATGTTCCTTTAAAATTGGCTGAAAATATACATATGTACCATTAATAAATAACAATGCTATTTTTGTATGCTAGATCGAATAAGCTTCCTATTAACTCTCATTCATTAAACTGTGTTTAACTTTATGTCACCAGGAAAGAATTTCTCCTTCTACCTCATAGACTGTATTGACTCTATCAAGCAGAAACACAGATAGTTATTAAAAATAATATTATATGCCATGAATTATCTTAGGCATGAGAAAATGTTAACTCGTAATAGTTATAAATAACATTCTGCCAGACTAAGATGGACAAGTGTGTGTGTATACATAAACAAAAACTATCTTCTGTAATATATAAGTCCAGTACTGCTTTTTTTTTTTTTTTTTTTTTACTTTTTTTTTTTTAGGTTTGCCTGGAAAATCTACCTTTCACAGTTCTCTACCATATTACTTCATACTACCAGCATGTTTGGACAGGCTTATTGTGAAAACAGGAATACTGAGTCAAAGAAGACTTCAGAGTATTTCCTGAATTGCGTATACCCTTCCCATGAGTTCATGTTCAATATGTTGGGTTTGCATTGTGGTTTCATTAGGTTGATGACTACTTAAGATGTTTTTACCAATGCTTCTGAGTTACAAAAACACATTTCTTTTCCCCTCAAAATAAAATTTCAAGTGATTCATTGGTGTATAATCAGCATTTTTATTGTTCATATTGACCACCGAGGCTATCGATGCTAATATAAGCAGTTAATTAACTTAGCTTTAAACTAGCTTGTGTACCACCAAAATGCTTTATATGCACTTTCTGGAGACTTCAATTTTATTTATCATAACCAATAACCTAGAACACTACAAGTTTTATGTTCTCCCACCACGGCTTGGCTCACAGAACTATTTAGCCATCATTCTCCCATCTTTCTGATTTATTCATGTGTATTATTTGCCACAATTTTAACCTCAAACCTTCACCAGAGCCCTCATTCCTCGTCTCTCAGTCCACTTTGTCAGACTAAAGTATGGAGTCAGCTGCTAAGACTATAAACCTCTCAAGACTCCTCATTAATGATGTCACCAAATGAAGAAAGAGCAAAAGCAAACACATGGGTGCAAACATGGGCTCTGAGGCATACTTGGGCTCCAAGAGAGTCAACACATCCTGAGAAGATGGAGGGATAGGGAAAGCTATAAGGAAAGCAGATCAGGAAGGAGGGGATAGGGATGAAAGTTATTTGTTAAGCATTTGGTTGTAATGGGAATACATTACAGGAGTTTCCAATGGGGAGTAACATTATATGATATATGTCATCAATGAGTGAAAAACTTTAAATTTTGAAGACTTTATCTTTGACCCCATAGAATACATCAATCCTTTATAATTCCCATTGTATTCCATTCTATACAATTCCTCTTAGCATTACTTCCTTTCTTATTTAACTGAACATTTAAGGGATTTTCAGAAGTTGACATATGACATATATTTTGAAAAGGTGATGTAAGTAGAAGCCAAGAGAATTTTTCTTTGTCTTCATAGAACCCATTCACTCCATTCCCATCCACTAAGATCCTGATTACATTTCATTGTTTCTACTCTCTATTGATCTCACTTCCTTTCTTACACAGCCCAGACTTCATGCTTGATTATTTTAAATATTATCTTGATAGCTCATGTAATTTTTCTGCCCCCCTCTACTCTTAGCCAACCCTACCTGGAAAACACGCAACCACACAAAACTCTGAATTTGGTTTCTACTGCCATTCCACAAAACAGACGAATTTTAAAGTAAGTTTATGCTTTTTATTTTTTTTTTTTTTAATTATACTTTAAGTTCTAGGGTACATGTGCATAACGTGCAGGTTTGTTACATATGTATACTTATGCCGTGTTGGTGTGCTGCACCCATCAACTCGTCAGCACCCATCAATTCATCATTTATGTCATGTATAACTCCCCAATGCAATCCCTCCCTCCTCCCCCCTCCCCCCTCCCCATGATAGGCCCCAGTGCGTGATGTTCCCCTTCCCGAGTCCAAGTGATCTCATTGTTCAGTTCCCACCTATGAATGAGAACATGCGGTGTTTGGTTTTCTGTTCTTGTGATAGTTTGCTAAGAATGATGGTTTCCAGCTGCATCCATGTCCCTACAAAGGACGCAAACTCGTCCTTTTTTATGGCTGCATAGTATTCCATGGTGTATATGTACCACATTTTCTTAATCCAGTCTGTCACAGATGGACATGTGGGTTGATTGCAAGTCTTTGCTATTGTGAATAGTGCCGCAATAAACATACGTGTACATGTGTCTCTGTAGTAGAATAATTTATAATCCTTTGGGTATATACCCAGTAGTGGGATGGCTGGGTCATATGGTACATCTAGTTCTAGATCCTTGAGGAATTGCCATACTGTTTTCCATAATGGTTGAACTAGTTTACAATCCCACCAACAGTGTAAAAGTGTTCCTATTTCTCCACATCCTCTCCAACACCTGTTGTTTCCTGACTTCTTAATGATTGCCATTCTAACTGGTGTGAGATGGTATCTCATTGTGGTTTTGATTTGCATTTCTCTGATGGCGAGTGACAATGAGCATTTTTTCATGTGTCTGTTGGCTGTATGAATATCATCTTTTGAGAAATGTCTGTTCATATCCTTTCCCCACTTTTTGATGGGGTTGTTTGTTTTTTTCTCGTATATTTGTTTGAGTTCTTTGTAGATTCTGGATATTAGCCCTTTGTCAGATGAGTAGGTTGCAAAAATTTTCTCCCATTCTGTAGGTTGCCTGTTCACTCTGATGGTAGTTTCTTTTGCTGTGCAAAAGCTCTTTAGTTTAATTAGATCCCATTTGTCAATTTTTGCTTTTGCTGCCGTTGCTTTTGGTGTTTTAGACATGAAGTCCTTGCCCATGCCTATGTCCTGAATGGTACTACCTAGTGATTGTCTCAATAGATGCAGAAAAGGCTTTTGACAAAATTCAACAGCCCTTCATGCTAAAAACGCTTAATAAATTCGGTATTGATGGAACGTACCTCAAAATAATAAGAGCTATTTATGACAAACCCACAGCTAATATCATACTGAATGGGCAAAAACTGGAAAAATTCCCTTTGAAAACTGGCACAAGACAGGGATGCCCTCTCTCACCACTCCTATTCAACATAGTGTTGGAAGTTCTGGCTAGGGCAATCAGGCAAGAGAAAGAAATCAAGGGTATCCAGTTAGGAAAAGAAGAAGTCAAATTGTCCCTGTTTGCAGATGACATGATTGTATATTTAGAAAACCCCATCGTCTCAGCCCAAAATCTCCTTAAGCTGATAAGCAACTTCAGCAAAGTCTCAGGATACAAAATTAATGTGCAAAAATCACAAGCATTCTTATACACCAGTAACAGACAAGCAGAGAGCCAAATCAGGAATGAACTTCCATTCACAATTGCTTCAAAGAGAATAAAATACCTAGGAATCCAGCTTACAAGGGATGTAAAGGACCTCTTCAAGGAGAACTACAAACCACTGCTCAGTGAAATCAAAGAGGACACAAACAAATGGAAGAACATACCATGCTCATGGATAGGAAGAATCAATATCGTGAAAATGGCCATACTGCCCAAGGTTATTTATAGATTCAATGCCATCCCCATCAAGCTATCAATGAGTTTCTTCACAGAATTGGAAAAAACTGCTTTAAAGTTCATATGGAACCAAAAAAGAGCCCGCATTGCCAAGACAATCCTAAGTCAAAAGGACAAAGCTGGAGGCGTCACGCTACCTGACTTCAAACTATACTACAAGGCTACAGGAACCAAAACAGCATGGTACTGGTACCAAAACAGAGATATAGACCAATGGAACAGAACAGAGTCCTCAGAAATAATACCGCACATCTACAGCCATCTGATCTTTGACAAACCTGAGAGAAACAAGAAATGGGGAAAGGATTCCCTATTTAATAAATGGTGCTGGGAAAATTGGCTAGCCATAAGTAGAAAGCTGAAACTGGATCCTTTCCTTACCCCTTATACGAAGATTAATTCAAGATGGATTAGAGACTTAAATGTTAGACCTAATACCATAAAAACCCTAGAAGAAAGTTTATGCTTTTTAAACTGTGTTGGTAACCAAAGACATCTTATCAAACTCTTTTTCTTGTTGACATTAGTGTTAACTGCCTTCAACTCTCCCTAAACTTCAAACTTAACTCACCAGAAAACAATTTTCCTTTCTGCTTCATAGACAACACTGAGTCCATTGAGCATAAACACTATCCACTTCTTAGTAGGACACATCAATAATTTTATCTAAATCTGAATATAACTTTAATTCACTCAAGTTTTAAAGAATATGTGATCTTCTTTTAGTTCAAAGCTAATAGCTCTTTTGATGTTTTTTAGAAGTTCCTCTGTGATCCATCCCTTTTGATAATGTTCATTGTAGCAAAAGTAATAATGATGATTTTAATGCCTACAATTGAATAAGCAGCTACGTGGAGTGTAATTTACATATTTGTCTCAATTAACGTTACTATTAAATTTCCTATTATATTATCAATGTAACTATTATTAGTATATTATTAAATATAATATTATTTTATTATCACATTATTATTTTTAATAAATGTGAGCATTGTTTTCACTTTGAATATCCAGTACTCAAAACATTATCTGATATTCAGATGAATTCTCAAGTTATTCCATATATTTCAGGCCTAATAGTTTATTTTCATAAATTAAACTAGAACATAGCATTTATTACAGCTCCTTTTTGCCATTAGAACACAAACATTCACACTTTGCCAAAGACTCTTCAGATTCAAGTTTATCACATTGGTATAGAAAGATGACTAAAGATTTTCCCTGTAATTGAAGGAGATTAGGAAAATATTAAAACACAAACACGTTATAAAAATCTGCCAATGAGTTGCATACTTATGGCAACATATTTAGTAACATATCTTTGCAGAATGTTTCTCTTGTAAATTAAATCCCTTGACATTTTCAAGAGCATAGCAGTCCGTCACGGGTGAAAAGGCACCCTATTTCCCTGACTACAAATAGCAGGACGTGTTCTGGTCCATCGGTCTTCTAAAATCACTTACCGTTTGTGGATTGAGAGATGGTGTCTAACAAAAGAAGTTACTCATATGCTTATCATCCGTTCTTTTTTCAACTGTCAGACATAATCTACTGATTTCCTATCTTGTTAATCACAAAATAATGAGTTTAACAATACCTATTTTTTAGTATTTCATTCTCAAATAAGGGGTCAATTAAGTTTAAACACAGATTTTCAACTTCTTCATTTCCAAAACCATAATGCCTTTGAAGCTTTACACTACAAATGCTTTTTATTAATGATGTCACTATATGATTACTTGTAATGGCAAAAACTGCAATTACTTTTGCACCAACCTAATACTTTTTATCTGCTGGGTTGCCTTTCTCATATATTTTCTTGCCTATAACAGTACTCACTAGCATTGTTTAAATGACTAAAAGAAGAAAACAAGAAAAAAAATAAGGAAGGGAGGGAGGGAAAAAAAGAAAAAACAAAGAAAGGAATGAATATAAGGGGAAAATAGAAAAAAAGGCAAAACTATGGGAATGAAAACCTACTAAGTGGTTTCTAGAGTTGATGGAAAGGAAAGATATTGTTAGTTTTTTGTTTGTTTGTTTGTTTGTTTGTTTGTTTTTTACTACAGAGGGTCAACACATGGAAAATGTTAGCATGATGGAACCCTTACATATGATAAAGTAGTGATGAATATATGACTACATACATTTGCCAAAACACGTAGAAGGCTTAAGCTTTAAGAGTGAATATTGCTAATTGCAAATTAAAAATAGAAGTAAACCAAGATGTTGCAGAAACCTAAGATGGAATACAGCCTGTGACAAATGAATCCAACAGTATATATAAATATATGGCATAGCCTCACCAATGAGGGTAGGAGTAAAGGAGTGAGCTAGGAAACTTCAGGAAACATCATCTTGACTGGATGTTGTAACAGCAAAAATAATAATATTTTCTACTTTCCTTGAGACATCCTCTTTGACTTATAGGTCATCTAAAAGTATGATGCTTAATTTCCTCATATTTAATAATTTTTAAGATATATTTCTGTTATTGATGTCTAGCTTAATTACATTGGACTGACAAAACACTTATTATTTCTATGTTTAAAAATGTGTTTGGGTGTGTTTTATGGCCCTAAATATGGTCTATCTTGGCATGTGTTCCGTGTGACTTTGAGAAGAATGTGTATTCTATTGTAGTTCAGTAGAGTGATCTATGAAAGTCAGTTCGATCAAATTGGTTGATAGTGTTGTTCAAATCATTTTTTTTTCTTACTGGTTTACTCCCTCCATTTTTGTCTGAGAAAATATTTCTCCTTCACTTTTGAGGAATATATTTCCTGGACCTAGAATTTTGTGTTGACAGTATTATTTCATTACGTTTAAGATTTTATTATTTTCCTCTTTCTTGCATGATTTCTGACAAAAACTTTACTATAATTCTTGTCCTTATTTTTCTGTAGATAATCAGTCTTTTTTTTTTCTGTTGCTGTCTTCAAGACTTTTTCTTTGTCTTTAGTTCCCAGCAGTTTCAATACAATATGCTGTGTGTGCGTGTTTGTATATGTGTGTGTATAATTCATTCCTAGTGTTCTCAGAGTATCTTCTATCTATGCTTTTGGTTTCTCTCTATATTTTTGGAAAGTTTTTAACCACTATTTCTTTAAAAATGGGCTACATTTTCTACCCCAGAAAATCCTACGATAACTCTTATGAAACCTCAGAGTCCAAGGAGGATTTAGTAGTAAACTAAGACTAGAGTGCTTAGTTGAACTAGGCCGTGAAGCACGCACACACCGCCCATCGCTCTCCTCAAATATGTTTAAGGATTAGCTTAACTAAACACCCCAACATTTATATAGAGGAGATAAGTCGTAACATGGTAAGTGTACTGGAAGGTGCACTTGGATAAATCAAGGCATAGCTCAACACAAAGCATCCAGCTTACACCCGGAAGACATCAACACCACTTGATTGCCTTGCTTTGCTCTTTTTTCTCCTAGGATTACAAATGTTAGATCTACGACATAGCCTCAGGGTCTCGAATCCTTTCCTAGGTTGTGTCAAGTCTATCGATTAGCCAGTCAAATGAATTCTTTTTCTCTGTTAGTAAATTTTTTATAGCATTTCTAGTTATTCTTTGTTACAGTTTCCTTCTCTGTGCTGAATTTATCTATGTGATCTTGAATCTTGTCTATCTTTATCATCAGAATATTTAGTATAATAAAGTTATTTTAAATCCCCTGCTCAAGAGTTTCAACATCTGTGTTAACAACTGACTCTTGTTCTGATTATTGCTTTTTTTTAAAATCTTCAGACCTTGTTTATACTTTTCTGTGTGTCTTGTAATTTTTTATTGAATGCCTGGTTTATGGTATAGTCATTAGATAAACATGAGCCCACTTTCTTTCTACGAGGGCCTTAGTATGGGGGTTGTGTTAATCTAGTCCACAAGAGAGGAATTAAACACTTAGACAAAAGGATTTTGTCACTCCTGACAAACAACACTGAACCTAGTATATGACCTAAGAATCTTAGAATTACTTCACATTACTCTGATGTAAGACGTGTGCACTGACAGTCATTAGTATGCCTCATTTATTCTTTGATATAACATGATACTAGTGCTGTTAGGTTATCAGTAATAAATTCACAGGATAGAAGGGCTCTTTTAGCTTCTAATATTTATTTACATTAGTTAATTCATGTTTATAATGCTATTACAGGAAGAGAAACCACAGCATTGTTTTAAAAAATTTATGCTATTATTCTATTACATTCTTAACATAAAATGAAGTAAAGCATAAACTTTCTTCATCATAATATCTAATTGATGCCAAAATAAAGTCAAGTAATGAATATTTGCAAAGTGAATTTAGGAATTAAGCTTAATATAGTTCCTAAATTTGTCTTTTACTGTCATTTTATGGGGAAAACTTCCCAATTTTTATGGTTCTCTGAAATGAAGGAAGTAATTCACAGTCAAATTCGTAGGTTTTTAAATTATTTTTGTCAGAGTCAATGCTAATTTGTTTCAAAATGAAAGAGTAAACATAGAATTAGGAACTTATAAATATCCCTAGAAACAAAGGGAGTGAGGCACATTGTCCAGGTCAAAACCAGGAGCTACACCCACTAGTTTGGACCCTGGAAACAAGGTATCCTTTTTTTTTTTTATGTTAAGATGTTCCCATTTTAAAAATTTCTCTACCCAATTTCAGTCTGATGGACTTTAATAGTATACTTGTAAATACATGGCATATTTATATTCTTTCATAGTTTGCAGAGATGGATGACAAAATCTAGTCTGTATAAATCTAGTCCACCTCACACCTGAGTTCTCACTTTAACACTGTATGATGCGAGACTTAGAAAGAAATTTGTTTTCCCTACATTCAGACTGGACTCAAGAGTTCACATAAACCCTAGAAAAAAACAGATCAGTTCCATTCATAAAGCCTCATGTGCTTCTGAAGAACTGAAAAATAGGGTCAAGTAAGTCTCTCTTACTTAACATGCTATTTCAAGAAAAAATAAACAAGGAAAAGGATAACGAAACACTTTTTATTAAATTGTGTGTCAGTGAAAACCTGATGTACAATACCAAAGATCACTACAGCAAAGGCCACTCAATATGTGGTCAAAACTATGTTGAACAGGTAAGCAGCTTAGCCAAGATTAAAATTATGTTTTGAGAAATATGATGATTTTTTTCCAGCCTAGATTTTGATAAGGATTAGGTAGGAAAGCATCCACAATCTTATCAAAGAAAACTTGGAAGTTCATTATATTATTAGAAAATGCATAGCATATAAGCAATACATTCTCACTTCACAAAATTAGATTACAGAAAATAAAAGAAAAATATAAAAATAATTATAAAAATTATTTAATTCATTAATTATAATATTCATTTAATTCATTTAATTCATAATAATTCATTAAATATTTTACCAATACTTATGTTCTTATCTACTCCATAATTTTTTATTTTAAATTAGTTTTCTGTCATATATAAGGTTGGTGCTCTTCCTACAGTGCTACAAGTCTCTAGAGTAGGAATATTATTCTTTAATCTATTTGCTGTTTTAGTTGTTTATTTGTATTTATTTATTTGTTTTATAATTTTAACTTCTATTTTGGATTCAGGGGCTACATGTGCAGGTTTGTTACACGGGTATATTGCATGATGCTGAGGTTTGGGGTAAGGATGGATCCCTTCACCCAGGTATTGAGCATAGTACCCAATAGGTAGTTTTTCAGCCCACTTCCTCTCCTCCCTCCCACCACTAGTATTCCCCAGTCTCTCATGTTGCCATCTTTACATCCACATGTACTTGATGTTTAGCTCCCAATTATAAGGGAGAACATGAATATTTGGTTTTCTGTTCCTCCATTATTAATTTACTTATGACAATGGCCTCCAACTGTATTCATGTTACTGAAAAGGACATGATTTTTTTCACTTTATGGCTTATCTTTGCAATATTTAACATTTAAATATTCACTTAGCAATATATCATGAACCTAATATTATTATTCTTAATGAAACTTCTTGTTGGGATTTTATATTTTTCATATTATGAGATTCTAAATAATGCTATAAATGTCCTTGTATATGCAATTTTTTGGTACAAGTGGAGCTATTTTGTTTTTGAAGAAGTAAGAAACCATAAACTTTAATAATCAATCCATTGGAGAATGGTTTTAAGTTCTTTGAACAAAATTGAACCTAATCAGGACACATACCTGAGAATATGGCTTCTCCACTATTCTTCAGAAATAGAGAAAAAAAAATTATGATCAAGTTTAAGATTACAAATTTTTCTAAGTAGGTGATATCAATCTCACACTGAATTCACAAAAACAAAATATTAAGAAGCACCCATAGAATGGTGACATTTAAGCAATTTTATTTCCTGGTGAGACCTCCAAGATAAATTAATTGCAAAATGTGTCCCTGGGGAGCTAAATGAGTTGACATTTACTTTCAGACATTTTAGTTAGAAGTCAATTAACTGTTGAATGGTATCTGCTAATACATATATATTTTGGCTTTAGTGATATTCATGTTAAATCATACAGACAGTAGTTAAATAGCAGGGCCAACTATTCTGTTAAGGGTCTACCTAGACAGACTAACAAAGTGATGTATTCTTTTGTTTCTCTCTAAAAGAAGAAAAATATAATTTAAAAAATAGTGCATATTTTCTAAAACAATAAATTTATAGCATTAATATTCATAAGGTCAATCAAAATGAAGCTTCTCCTTTGGGCCTGCATTGTATGTGTTGCTTTTGCAAGGAAGGTAAGTAAAAGGACTTCCAAAATTGTAGCAATTGTATAACCATTCAATAATTGTTGATAGGGATTTGTGCTTATGATAAAGTTACTATAGTGTTTATAATAAAGCAGCAAAGAGACATAGATGGACATGAGGTTTGTAGTGTCAGACTTTTCAAAGGAAAATTTAGAAATTAAAATAATAAAGTTGTAATATCTGAAAATAGATAAACAGCAAAGAAAGGAGGTGAGTTCAGAAATGTAGGAGGCTGGAGGCAGAAAAGTTATAGAAAAGCAGGATCCCATGTAGATTATCTTAACAGAGTTTATCTCTTCAAATTATAGAATGCTGGATTGGGCTTCCTATGGCTGTGAAGTGCCATTGCTGGAGGTATATATGTACAGACATTAGGGATACTTGATGGAATAGAAGTAAATGCACATCATACCTTTAGTGGAATGTAAAGTAATATAGTGTAATGTAATGGCCTTCAGTGTAATGTAAGTAGATGAAATTCTGGTGTAAGACAAATCTGATTCAAATTCTTAATCCTAGCCAGTGACTATGCTAAATATTATCTCTTTTTAAATGGAGAAAATAATAACACCTATACCATAAAATTGTTTTAAAGATTTTATAAGATAATTATATAAAGTGCTTAGCAGAGTACCTCAGGTATGGTAGAAACTCAACTGCCACATGATACTATTTACTATTGATGTTATTACCATGCTGTCTAAATGTTAAACTATTGTTTTTGTTCCCTAAAATTAGATAAATTAAGCTCCAATTATTAAAATAACAAATCATGATTTTCCTGTACTACTTTTTATTTTTATTCTGTAGTTCATAATCTGTGGTCAATTCACAAACCATATTGAAGCTTCATTGGAAAACAAATGGATATGTGGTCCTTCTGGTACTGTGATGAGGTGGCAAAGACCACTCTTTTTTTTTTTTTTTTTTTTTTTTGAGATGGAGTTCCGCTCTGTCGCCCAGGCTGGAGTGCAGTGGTGTGACCTCGGCTCACTGCAAACTCAGCCTTCGAGTTCACGCCATTCTCCTGCCTCAGCCTCCCAAGTAGCCCGGCTAATTTTTTTGTATTTTTGGTAGAGACGGGGTTTCACCTTGTTAGTCAGGATGGTCTCGATCTCCTAACATTGTGATCTGCCCGCCTTGGACTCCCAAAGTGCTGGGTTCACAGGCGTGAGCCACCGCGCCCAGCACAAAGACTACTCTTTACCACACGGATGCACACACACACACACACACACACACACACACACACTACAGACAAAACCTGGGAGGTAAAAAGTGAATAGCAAAATTAGATATATGAATGAGAGCTGAATGATCTTTCAGATAATAAAGATTTATGTACATGTTGAATATTACAAACCAAAATCCATCCAGCCAAAGTAAAACTCCCTGACGAAATTGTTTAAGTCAAAACCATATAATGATAATGATGACGATGATTAAAAACGTTCATACCAGTGACTCAAATTTCAAGAAAATTAACTATAAGTACTATTAAACTTTGCAAATTTTTCAGCAATATGGAAATGTGGGTACAGATGTTTTCAAATACGTAACCACATTAAAATATATTTTCCTTTCTTTTAGAGACGGTTCCCCTTCAATGATGAGGTAAAACATTTTTTTTCTTTACATGCAAGTATATTTGTTTTTATCTTAAAATAAATTTTACATTTTAAAACTCTGATTCCTTTACAATGAAATTTAATGACTGCTATTGCTCTTAAAATAATAGTGCTATTAAACTCTTCTGATTTGATAGAAAATTTTATGAATATGTTTGTGTTCAACATATTTAGCAAAAGGTCTTTAGTCTTTTCAAAGAGCAGAAGCATTAAGTGCACTCCCTTTGCAGCGTAAGAGATTTTTTGCTGTTACAAGGTGTTCCCCTCATGCCTCTAAAATACATTATCAATATGTCCTAAGTTTACTTGAACAAACTTAGTGATGAATCTGGAGATGCTCTGTCTGCATGAAGTGTTAGAGCAAAAGAAAGCATGAAGTAGTGGGCCAGCCATATATTCAGGTGTGTATCTTCAAGCTAGGAACCACTAGCAGGACGAGTGTATCCCAATGAGTTAGATGATTTCTCTGCAGGAAATACCCATAAATTATCCCTATGAGACCAAAGCACATACTGATTAATTGATGTTAGATTTTTTTTCAGTTTTTTGTTACTTGTGCCTCAATTTCCGGTAATGGAAGAGTACTAAGAAAATTACACTTATACCCATCCACAAGTATGCCATAAATCAACATGACACTCTAGCAAAGAAAGCCCAAGAGACATAATCTGTGATGTGCACACTTTTGACCAACAATGATCAGACATATAACAAAGGAGTGGAAATCTTTTGAAAATAGTGTTTTAAAATAGAAACTGTATTAGATCTTATTTTGAATTTCTTATGAGTTAATATTTAAGTCCTCAGATTCTAGGGTTCTATTATCCACAATACAAATAATTGATATTTGCCTCTATGAACACCTGGGGACATACATACATTAATTATGTATGTATATCATACCTCAAGGGTCTCTGGCAATATGACTCATGAGAAAAATTTAACTCAGTAATTCAGGAAACCTACCTAAAATTGGAAAAAAATTAAATGTTAATTAAGACACTTGACTGGCTGGGGAATGTAGCATCCCAGACATAAGAAAGAAACCTTGACTGTTTTTCCAGTATGTAGTATCCAAATACCTAGCACAGAGATGGCACAGAGAAGGTACTTATTTTATACTTCAAAAAATAAATCATAGAACTTCCATCAAGAAAAACCTTAAAATATCTCAAAGACCCTGAGGAACAACCTACATTTAATAGGAAACTTCTCAGTATTGTATATTACTATATATAATAATAATATTATATACAATAACATTAACAACATCTACTTCCAGTCTGCTCACCGTCTTATTTATTTATTTATTCATTTATTTATTTATTTATTTATTTATTTATTTATTTTTAAAGACAGAGTCTCGCTCTGTTGCCACTGGAGTGCAGTGGCCTGATCTCAGTTCACTGCAACCTCTGGCTCCCAGGTTCAAGCAATTCTCCTGTTTCTACCTCCCGAGTAGCTGGGACTACAGGTGCCTGCCACCACACCCAGTCACTTTTTTTGTATTTTTAGTAGAGACGGAGTTTCACCATGTTGGCCAGGATGGTCTCGATCTCTTGACCTCGTGATCCTTCTGCCTAGGCCTCCCAATCTACTCACCCTCTTAATGAAAATTTAAGATGCACAGTGTTAAATGAAGGGAAGCATTGATAAAGAGAGGTAGGAAGTTGAGAAAGATAAGTCTGGAATATGGGACACCTGGAAGAGGAGTAATGAATCAGAGGCTTCAGTGGACACTTTAGAGGCACAGAGAGTGCTGAGGGCAGTGGGAAAGACAACGGAGGGTGCAGAGAAGAAGGCCTGGAGCTACTAATCTCACAATCCTCTATCAATCCTAAAAGTGTGAGTGCTTTCCTTCTATCTTCGTCCTGACCTAGGTTAGCATATTCTGTGGACAATAACGCTCTTATTTGCTTAAACACAAAATATTTCCTCTTCAGTTGGAGTTAATTCAATTTTCTTAAGAGATTATTACTTCTTACTTCAAAAATATGGAAGTACACTAGCCTTAAGAAAGAGAAGAGATTGGAATTCTTTCAAAATATCATTACTTATCATATATCATCACAGTTGTACCATAAGTAATATATAGACAGGACAAATACAACCAACTTTGACTTCTTTGTTTCTCCTTTAGGATTACAATGACTATCATCACCCACTTCATCCATCTCTGAATATTCCTTATGGGATACGGAATTTGCCACCTCCTCTTTACTATCCCCCAGTGAATACAGTCCCCAATTACCCTGGAAATACTTACACTGACACCCGGTTACCTCCATATCCCTGGATTCTACCTGCTCCTGGATTCCGCTATGTCTATCACATCCCTGGTTTTCCCTTAGCTACTCGGTTGAATGTTCCTCTGCTCCCTCCTAGGGATTTCCCCTTTGTCCCTCCTTCAAGGATTTTTTCAGCAGCTGCAGCACCCGCTGCCCCACCTATTGCAGCTGAGCCTGCTGCAGCTGCACCTCCTACAGCCACACCTGTAGCAGCTGAGCCTGCTGCAGAAGCCCCTGTTGCAGCTGAGCCTGCTGCAGAGGCACTTGTTGGAGCTGAGCCTGCTGCAGAGGCACCTGTTGCACCTGAGACTGCTGCAGAGGCACCTGTTGCAGCCGAGACTGCTGCAGAGGCACCTGTTGGAGCTGAGCCCGCTGCAGATTCACCTTCAGCAGCTGAACCTGCTACAGCCAAGCCTGCTGCCCCAGAACCTCACCCTTCTCCCTCTCTTCACCAGGTAGGTTGCTTATATCTTACCACTATAATGTATGAGAAATGAGATTTGTAGAAGGGGAAAAAAACAACCACTCCCCAAGCAAACCTATATCAACTTAGATATTTTGAACAGCTTTATTGAGATACAATTGACATACCACAAACTACACATATTTAAAGTGTATACTTAGATATGTTTTGACATAAGTATACACTCATGAAAAGAATTACCAGGATGGGGAATATATCTACCACAGTCAACAGTTTCCTCCTGTTCCTCTGTAATCCCACATTCCCCATCCTTCCATTCCTGGGCTATTTTTTGTCACTAAATTGGTTTGCATTTTCTAGAATTTTATGTAAGTGGAATAATATTGTATGTACTCTTGTGTCAGACATCATTCACTTTTAGAGATTTATCCATGAAGTTGTGTTTACTAACAGTTTGGTTCTTTGCAGATTATTATTTTATTATACAGATACACCGTAATTTATGTACCCATTCATCTGTTAAATAGATTTTAGCTTCCAAACTGGATACATTTATTTACTTATAGCATTCTATAATGGCTTAAACATCTAGTACAATGTCAAATAAAAGTGATTAGATGGACATCCCTGCTCTGTTCCTAATATTAGGGGAAAGCATTAAGTTTTTTAACATATCTTTACACATACACATGCACATGTATATGTACCTACATACCCTCCTCCTCCTGGGGCCATGTATACATTGTACACACATATTATTATATCTATAATATACACCATGTGTATATAATGTGTATATGTAGTATACACATATATGTGTGTATGGACATACATATTCATGAGTTTTATTCTGGAATGCTATTAGGTTAGTATGCTTTTACACTTTATCAAACAGGAACAGATAAATGTTTTTATCCAAGGCTAATTTTTCCTTTATTGAGATCAAACCATTCCGAGTGCTCAAACTTATGTCCTGTGAATTTTGTGGTTTTTCACTCTGGCTGGTGGGATGAAGAACTTTCTCCTGCCCTATGTGAGTACCAATTGTTGTTCTATTCTGTCCTTTCAGGTAGTTCTCTACCTGACCTCAGGTAGTATCTTCACATAATTAATCAATACTCAGTTGAAATGTGAGGGTATCCTGTTTTAAAAAATATCAACTTTTATTTTAGATACAGGGGTTACATGGGGTACATATGCAGATTTGTTACATGGGGATATGGTGTGATGCAGAGGTTTAGAGAATGAATCCCTTCTCTATGGTAGTGAGCACACTACCCAAGAGGTAGTTTCATAACCCAGCCCTAACCACCACCTTCTAGTAGACCACAGTGTTCATTGTTCCTATATTTATGTACATGTGTGCTCAATGCTTAGCTCCCATTTATAAGTGAGAACACACGATGTCCAGATCTTTATATCTACATCTTTGTGCCCTGTTTTCCCATCAGGCACTCTGCCTGTAAATGTCAGCTATCTTGACCTTCCTGGAGTCCCAGCTCCATCTACTTAACTCAGAGAATCTGCTGGGAGACTCTCTCTCTCTGTCTCTCTCTCTCTCTCTCTCTCTCTTTCCCTCTCTCTCTCTCTCTGTCTCTGTCTCTCTCTGTCTGTCTCTCTGTCTCTGTGTGTGTGTGTGTGTGTGTGTGTGTGTGTGTGTGTGTGTGTGTGTGTTTTCTCTTGCACCAAGCTGTGGAAACTCACTCCAGGCAGTATGATAGGACAATCATAGAGAACAACTACCTTGCTTCCTGTCTCTTAGTGATCACTGTTTTACACAACCTGATAGTTAGATCTTGAAAAATTGTTCCTTTTCATTTTTCTTTTCATGTTTGCACATTATTTTTGTTTTGAGCAAGAGAGTAAATGCAGTTTCTATTATTCATCTTGAACTTTAGCTTTAGTGAAGTTTACTAAACTTTCAGAAAAACAATTGTTTTCAGATAAAACAAAATTTAAGAAGCACCTAGTCCCTAAATTTTAGCAGATATGACCCAAGGAATTAGACTATTTTACCAAAGGGAAACCATGATTCTGAAATATATAGAAGATACTCTGAACCCTGGCAAGAGGCTAAAAACAAATGGAAGTTTAAATCCACCAATGAATTATTTATGCAGCACATTGCCACCACTTGGAAAGCTCTAGTAGTTGTTTCCTAGGAGATAAGAACTCTTTTTCTTTTAAGATATTCAGCAGTGGGTTACGTTCAATGGTGTTTGCAGCTTCTCTAGAGAGGTATGATGAGCGAGGCTTGTTCTCCAATGCTTCACACATTAAACACGTTCATTCAGCAGATTTGACACAAGCACTTTCCATCTGCCGGGGTATGATGGATACTGTATATATATACGTGTAGCTCAGGGTTCACATGAGAGTAGAAGGAAATGATAGAAAGTGAAGATAAAAAGAAATAGAACCTGATAAGAAGGGACCTTGAAAACACTACTCAATACTTTGGACTTTATCCTGTAGCCAAAGCAATTTATTAGAGACCTTCACTGAGAGGAGTGATTCAACCAGTTCTCTGTTTCAGAAAGCTAAATCTGGTAGCAGTATAGAATATTTTAAACATGTTAAGAAGAGATCAGCAGAACACAACTTCTTAGAGAAGAAAGATTATTTAGAAAAGATAGGCCCAATACTATGAAATAAAGTACATTTGATTGTTTATGAAAAGATATTTTTATTTGTTTTCTAGGCAAATCAGTGAAATTCTCTAGAAGAGTACCATGGGTTCATTTCTGTAAGTCATATGTGATAATATAATTTAGAAATTACAGATAAAGAGGTTAAATCTCATAATCAGAAGCTACCTTGGAATGCATTATGTTTTTTACTACATAAAAATGAGAAAGTGGAGCTTAGAGAAGCACTGGTAGTTTGTGCCTCAGAAACTTTCAAACTATTAACTCATGTCTTGTGTAAGGAACTCAGGCTACTTTTGAACAACTAGCGAGTTCCTCCTTAAATTGATCCAAATTGATTATGACTTGAAGATTCTAAATTAACAGTAGTTAATATAGGTAAAAACCTTTAACATGGGAAAGAGGGTAGGACTATACATGGAAAGAGGCATTGTTTACGTTCTCACAGATTATTATGTGTGCTATCGCTTCAGCCACCATCCTACCTCATATTAAGAACTACTGTTTTAGAAAACAAACAATTTAGACCTGAAGTCTCCCTGTCCCCACATTGCACCACCCAAAGGCACAAACAAACAGCTCAACTGGACTCACTGTGTCTTAGTCATCTGATCAGGGGATAAGCAAGAAATTTGGCCATCTTAATTTCAGGTTCTCATCCTTCATCCTTTCTCAAAGATGTTCCAATTTTAATGTTTACCAGAAAGGTAAATGACAAGGCTTTGACTGTCAGCCAAATGAAAGTTATTTCTGAGGTGACATCATTAGCTAAAGTAGAATCGAAAAGCAAATGTGATGGTAGTTATTGTTGTTGGTGATACCTCTTTACAGCAGCCATTGCCAAAGAAACTAAAAGATATCCATTTTTAGTTAAACCTTGACTATTGCTATATTCTTTGGTTTTCATTTATTTTACTTTTATGTAAAATGAACAATTGGCTAGTGAGTTAGTTCAAGATATTAGATACACATAATAGTTTCATACATTCTGTAGTCATTTGTATTTAGTATTTTGCCATATAAATTACCCAATTCACAACAGGTAAAGGAAAACAAATACTACCTCTTGGGAAAAGTCTATTAAGGCAGAGAAAGAACTTCACATCATTTGATATCAGGAGATAGTGTTGATCTGAAACCAGCACCCACACAGAAAACATCATGTGTAATATATACAGGCAGTCAAATAAATTATGACATTGAATTCATATTACATTTTAAATGAATTGTTATGAGAATGCATTATTAATTGTTACAGGTACACATAATTGTTGCAAGAATGCATAATATCTACAAGAAGACAAAAGAAAACAAGTTGAGTCTCTTAAAAGTATATTTTATTTGTAGCATGAATTTGTAGAAAATCATTCAATACAGTCTTTTTAAAATAATATTAAAATCATAAATCAAGAAAAATAATTGTGCTTTAAGTGGGAGTCATTTGGTCATTTTATTATACTAAACTAATATGTTATTTTCTTCTTTCAGATACTGATGCAGAAATCAGTGAAATCTACAAAAATTTTCTTTCTTTTCCAAAGACTATTTCATTCTGTTGTATTCAGAGTATTCATCTCACTACATTGATTTGTTTGTGATGGTTTTTCCTTGGACTTAATTTGTGTTGAAATAACATTGATAATTCAATAAATAAAATAGATAATTTAGACTAATGGTGATAAGGTCTGAATGAAAACTACTCTAGGGAGGACTGAAATGGCAATCATTCAGCCTAGTCTGCAGTCCAATTATACAACTACTATAGGATGATGTTAGTATTAGTTTTGAATGTAATAGGTTTTTTTCCTGAACAAGCATATTTTGTAGTCAAGGATCTTTTAGTCACAAAACAGTAAAGCATCTGTGTTTAACCTATGGTAAACAACATGTTAATGAACTATGCTATCCATGACTTAATGGGCAGTTCAAATGCGACATTTACAGTTTTTCATCTCTTTTATGCCAGCACACAATCAATTCATCACCAATTGTCGTTTGATCTACTTCACAAAATATACCCCCAAATCCTAATACTTCTAACCTTCTCCACTGCATCTAGCCATCTCTAGCTATTGTTATCCGCAACAGAAATGGAGAAAGAGTCTTTTTTTTTTTTTTTTTTTTTTTTTTTTTGCGAAGTCTCACACTGTCTTCGCGCGACTGGAGTGCAGCGGCGCCAACTCTGCTCACTGCAACCTCCACCTCCCGGGTTCAAGTGATTTTCCTAGTTCAGCCTCCTGAGTAGCCGAGACTATAGGCCGTGCCACCACGCCCGGCTAATTTTTTGTATTTTAGTAGAGACAGGGGTTCACTATGTTGGCCAGGATGGTCTTGATCTCCTGACCTCGTGATCTGTCTGCCTCGGCCTCCCAAAGTGCTGGGATTACAGGCGTGAGCCACCGCGCCCTGCCGGAATTGCCTATTAACCGGTCTACCTGCTTCCACCTTTCCTCCACCCTGATCACATGCGTTATCCACTGAGCAGTCACAATCAGACGTCCAATCAAACATTATTCAGATAAGATCTCTGAAAAGCCTCTGACACTTTCTCTTTTAACATGGAATATATTCTAAACACCTCTCCAAGGACGCAAGACTTACCTGGGCGAACTAATTCTAACTTTATTCCCTATCATTCTCCATCTTGCCCCATAATCCTGGTACAGCAGCTTTTTTTCTTTTTTTCCTTTTTCAAATATGTTGGTTTTGATCTTATCCAAGAACCTTTCCCCTGACGTATGAATAAGTGCTTTTCTACTTTGGGGGTCTCGTGTAGAAATCCTGCTTCAGAATGGTCTTCCCTGAACACTCTATCTACATAAATGCCTCTTCTGCAACCCAGTGCTTTTCGTTCTATGACTGACTTCTTTTCCTTGTAGAAGTTACTATTACTGCTTTTTACCTTTTTGATTTATTCGTGTATTGTCTTTGTTGTTACCCTCATCTTATCTCCACAAAAATATATGCTCCATAAAAACAGGCATTTCTGTGTCTTATTCAGTGCTTTATCAGGGCCTATAGCAATGCCTGGGACATATTAGGTGACCAGTGAATATTTTTGGAAGGAAAAAAAAACAGGAAAGAATGAAGTAACAAACAAAGAGTGAAGGAAGAAAACATTTTTACAAACATTCAACGTATTTTTATTTTGAAATAATTTTGTATTTTTCCCTATATCCTACATTGGATCAGAATATTACTGTTATGTATAGCCATGAGGACATGGTCTCAAAAACTGAGAAACTTTCTTAGATAGTAAAATTGTTACCTTGAGATGTTTGCTTCCATCTTCTAGAGTCCAGTAGGAGCTAACTTTAATTTGACTTAGCCAATAATCTGAAACTATTATTCTAGTATCTGTCTCTCACAGATATATGCAATATTCACCTCTAAATATTTAATGATAAATTTGTAATCATACATGATATTCAATTTTAATGATTATGTTGTCAAAATTCAGGCTTTTTGTATGAATTGAGGATTTAAAGAAGAATTTGTAAATATGACTGGATAAGAAACAACAGGAAGATGAAGATGAACCAAAATATAAACATCAAGAGGCTACAAAGTCTTAGCAAATTATAATTGCTAATGGGACATTATGTGGTATTTAGTATCACATTTAGAACTTGGTCATTTGTTATGTTTTTCATGGGGCAAGAGAAAGAATTTATTCCAAGAAAATTTTGGGATTTTTAAAATAAACATGACATCATGAGCAACATTTACAGTTTTTGCTTTTACTACAAAGTGCTGTAAAATGTTCTGCTCTGATAGTTGTGAGAGTATGAAATTTAAGTCTATCACTACAATAATATTTTGTTTTTAGTGTTCATTTTATTCCTCCTGACTGCATTGAGATGAGTTAGATTGAGTGAAAGGTAAACACTAACATTTGAATTGATGTAATTTCCACTGTGGAACAAACTGTTGTTAGTATAGAGACATCAGCTTTGAGACACAGAAAAGTCATCCAAACTGGAAGATTGGGAACTTCCTAAATTACTTTGGCTTCCATTTATTACATTCAATTAGTCAAAAATGTTGTTAATTATACACTTTAAAGGCTATTTTTGGTAAGGTCTATAACACATTCAAAATACTACATACAAGTGTATATTATCATAAATAATTCAAAATAAAGCATAGATATAACTACCACCATCTGGAAATTTCACACTAAATTATAAAACATTTCCATCACTGCATATGTTGTTTAATGCCCCTTTATCAATCCACCTTCTTCCTTATATGTAGAGTTAAAAACTACTTAGTGGATTAGGGTAATTCATTCTACTTTTAAAAATGATTTTTCCACCTCTAATGTATTCTATAAAACAATATTGTTCACTTCTGCCTACTTTTGAGCTTTTTATTGAAAAATGCTACTGTAAGATTATTTGGAGTATTGTATCTTTTCATCAATATTAAGATACATTTGCAGTTTTGTATGTGTGTTTATATCCATCTTACATACTTCTTTACTGTATAGTGTTCTATTTAGCCACTGGAAAATGACATAATGTCATTGCTTATAGAAGGTGTCTGATTCTTATTCAGTGCTGCTTTCTACAGACAGGTAACTATTCTCATTTATGATTAAGGAATGTTCACTCCTTGGTATATATGTGCCACGTTTTCTTAATCCAGTCTGTCATTGATGAACATTTGGGTTGGTTCCAAGTCTTTGCTATTGTGAAGAGTGCCGCAATAAACATACGTGTGCACAACCTGCACGTTGTGCACATGTACCCTAGAACATAAAGTATAATAATAAAAAAAAGGATTAAAAAAAAAAGAAATGTTCACTCCTTCGCACTGGTATCAACTGCAACGACCACTATACTTCTCCAGCGATTGCCAGATACCCACTACACATTCTTTCTTCTATTTCTTTCTTTTGTGGCCAGAAACACAGGACCTCAAAGAGGTATAAGTTTGTGTGTGTGATTCCCTAGCTTTTTTCTAAAATTTTAGTATGCATTTATATGGCACTTACAATATATAAAAGAGTTTTATGAGTTTTAAAAAGGTATATAAACAAGGCATATAATAAATGATATATCATTCTGCAACTTACTATTTTTACTCAACATTTATATTTCTAAGACTTTTCACATTTTTGAATGTTTTAATAGTTTCACTTTAATTGATGTTTGCCATGAAAGATCAAATATATCACATGTTATCTGAGTAAAAAGTAAACTATATTTCCTATATGATGCTGTAGAACTTATAGACTAATTTAGTTATAGGCCTTATTTGAGGCCTTTGCAAGTAGCCTGAATAAAACGTTTCATTATTTATATTATCATATGTATATATGTATGCATGTATATATGTGTGCATGTGCACACCTAGTAAAAATCTTAAATCAAAGCTGAAATAAAAAATTATAAGAGAAAATACAATTTTCTACCAATATCACAATGGATAATCTTTTTTAAATGACTACATATTTAGACAAGTTATGAAATACTTATATGAATATGACACCAATAAGAACTTATTCTCTAACCATTATGAATACAAATAATCATGGATTCTAATAGCAAATATTAAAATATTATTGAAATAACTAACTGAAGTAAGTCACTTTTTTTCTTGTTTTCAGTGGGGAGATGTTTAATGCAACTGTGATTCATTCAGTGAAGAGGTAGAACCGTAACATTCTTACATTTAAATATGTTTTAATGCTTTGTGTTTTTTAATTCCACATGTGTGTAACCCAATTCTTAACTCTCAAAAATTCTTTTATGAAAATTGGTGTAATAACTATGGTCACTATCAAAAAATTTAAGGTAATATTAACAGTATCTTCATTAACTTTAGTTTTTAACAGTATCTTCATTAACTTTAAATTTTTAATATACAGTAAGAAAATAGCATCCTTCATTTCTTATTAAGCTATATCTAGAGAAAATACAATATGTAAATTGCTGTAATTTAAGGGATGGAATTTAAATCAGAGTGTGTACAAGGACGACATGAATGCTAAATCTTACCTTCATGTTTTGATGCTTTTCCTTGACTGAAATGTTAATTTACTTATTTTTATTATATAACCAGATAATAGACCAATGGTACATGCAGTGTGGAAATACACAAGTGATATTTTAAAGTACCAAACTTCTCCACTTTTGCTGTGGCAATCCCGTGAGAAGATGTCCTCTGTCATGTAATCTTTGTACAGGTCTGCACAAGGAAATATATTCCTCTCCCTGAATTATTTAGCCTGAAATGAATCTATGAAGTTATTATAAAATACAATAAGAAGTGTAAAACAATACAGACATCCTTTCCAAAGCAAGTGCATGGATATCCTAAATTTTAGTTACAGGGATAATTAGTGAATTTCCTCATTTAAAAAATAAATTTTTATTCCAAGGATGTTTCTGCAATTATACCATTATTATATAATATACTACCTAGTGCCATGAAACATTCTGAGAGGTATCAGAGGAGTTGAGAGATTCTTCAGTAGGGATAGGAGATACTGTTTCATAAGAATTTCTTCATCCACAGTCTTCATCACCTGCCAATTTCTGGAAAAGTCAGCGTGGGAGTCTTTATCCTGCTTACCCACTGCCCATAGAACACATAAAGGGATCTAAGTAAAGCAAGGAAGGTTATATGAAAAACTTAGCACGTCTTCCTATGAGAAAGAACTGGTAGCAACACTCCTGGTGAGCATTGAAAGAATACATTCAAGACATTCTTCCAGAACTGAAATCAGCAAGGGGGGAGTCAGAATGCCGTTCTCATCAACAACACAGGTGTTTTGTTTCTCATTTGCCTATTTTATCCTTAGAACTTAACTGACCTTGATTTAAGTGATGATTATTTTGAACCCCCACCTTCAGAAGAAAATTCGCCGAATCCCTTCGCATATGGGAGATCGTCATTTTTTAAACCTTTTTACTAAATTACAAGGTTACTTAAAATTTACCTGTGAATGTAATGGTTCATTCTGGAATAATTTTCTGATAAATACAGTTATTAAACGCAGACAAAATAATTGTGATAGGCAATAGAATTTTGTGGATACAAAATACCAGATGCTGGAGTCAGACCAAGTGGGCCCATACCCCAGGATGAACACTTAGTAGCAAAGATAGTCCAAGGAAATTACTGACTTTCTGTATGCCTTCATTTTCTCATCTGTAAAGTGGAGCTAACACTAGTATAGACCAATAGAAGTTTAAGTATAATATGAAATTAATTAAAACACTAAGCGTGTGATAAATACAATTATTATTGTTCCAAGATTTTTTTTAAAAATCAGTGAACGGTTTCTCCTTTAATAAAACTCTGTATCACATAAATAAAACCATAAAAAAGATAATTAAGAATGAAAGGATAGTCATTTTTATTCTAACTCTTTAATCTAATACATAAATAAAAATGAAATTCCAGATTCAGCGTGCTTTCAGATACATATTAACATCAACTTGCTCTTCCACCTGTCAGCAGAAATGAACTCTCAAAAGCAAATATTAATTTTCTCCTGTTTTCTAAGCATTCTTATCTGAACTACCACTTAAGACATAGTTTTTTCAAGAGTCATTAGTATTGTCTGTCTCATTTTATTTATGAGATGCAAAGGACTAATTTGCCTGAAATCACATTGTTAGCAGGTAACAGAAACTTGCTTGCAGTATCTCATGTCGTTGAGGTGCCCAAATTTTCTCTTTGTGTTAGTAGATTATGGAGTAATAATTGAGATAATATATTTGCAACAAATAAATAAGTAAATGTCTAGTTCATGAATGTGCCCTGGTATTATAAAATATCTATCAGCATTATGCTTTCCAGGGATAACATGATTATTGTTCTTAATATCCCATTTTAAGAAATCTGTGGCCGGGTGCAGTGGCCCATGCCTGTAATCCCAGCACTTTGGGAGGCTGACGCAGGTGGATCACGAGGTCAGGAGATCGAGATCATCCTGGCTAACATGGTGAAACCCTATCTCTACTAAATAATATATGTATATAGCGGGGCTTGGTGGCAGGTGCCTGAAGTCCCAGCTACTCAGGAGGCTGAGGCAGGAGAATGGCATGAAACCGGGAGGCGGAGCTTGCAGTGAGCCAAGATCGGGTCACTGCACTCCAGCCTGGGTGATAGAGTGACAGATAAAAAATTAAAAATAAATAAATAAATAAAAAGAATTATGTGCATATGTGTTTGTCAAATGTACCGTTATTCAAACATAAATCAATAATCACTGTATTATTCATATAGATTCTTCATGCTATGGTAATAGATAATCCTCAAAATATTAGTGTCATATACAATTTAAGATTATTTCTTCTTCACATCACTTGATATTCTAATGCAGGTATGATATATGAATTTCATGTGCTACCTCTTGAACACATCACCTCCAAAGTTCCATATCAGAGTAAGAGAGAGATAGGGAAAAATACAAATTCTTATTGAATTGCCATAGACAAAAAATGGCACACACAACTTATCACCGCCCATTGGTCAGCACTAGACATATGCCTACACACTCCCTGCAAGGAAGTCTGGGAAATGTAAAGGAGAAAGTGTAGCACTTACTCTCTCTACAATAGTATTGTGTCTATTAGTAATACTGTGAGTATGTGCGGAGTGAAGATAATTTGAAGAATAATCAAATCAAATTAATGAAACTTTTGCTTTAAATTTTGAGTCATTATATATCATATATATTCAAATTTTCGGATATGGATCCCTGAAACATCTCCCTTCAAAATACTGACTTGTATACTTCTAACAAATCAAAATCTTACTCAATACTCCTTATTCGGAAGTTTGGTTCTACTACGATAGCTTCTGTGGATTATATCATGTACACTAAGGGAAGTGAATAACAAATGACTTTGGGATGTGAATTGCTTTGCTTTTACTAATAAATCTCTCTTGCAAGCATATAATTTATTGCTACATTTTATTTCATTTTTCTAAGACTCACTTATAACAGTCAAGGTTATTATTTTTCCTTTGGCTTGCCTGTTATGTCTCTGTTTTTACCAAATGTATGTTACCAATGGTATCGCACCCCTTACCACTCATCAAAAAAACAGTTAATTTATTCTGCAAAATAAAAGACCCAAAATCACAAGTCATAGACTTAAGTAATATATATATAAAGGCATCAGACCTTACCTTACTATTCCTTGAGCTCTACTCCAAAGATATTCTTTCAACAAATAACTTTTTCATTTCCTCTGTGCCAGGAGCTTTTCTACATACTGGGAACTTAGGCATAGACAATAGCAAGGAGTCTACTCTCACTGAAATTATATTACGGTGACATTAAGCAGAAAATAAGTGAATTTTTAAAAATATTTAAAAATCAGAAGTAAGATAAAACAGGTGCAAAAAAAAAAAAAAAAAAAAAAAAAAAAACTCCTAAAAAGAGTTTGGGAGAACCAGGTGCAGTGGTTCATGCCTAAAATCCCAGCACTTTGGAAGGCCAAGGTGGGAGGATCTCTTGAGGCCAGGAGTTCGAGATTAGCCTGGGCAAAATAGGGAGACTCTCTATCGGGAGAACCCGCTCGTGATGTTTAACGTGGGTTCTTTTCTACTTCCTAAGTGTCTCGGCTGGGTTGAGAAATTTAAGGGAAAGAGCACAAGAGAGAGAAATTTAAAGCTGGGTGTCCGGGGGAGACATCACATATTGTCAGGATCCGTGATATTTCCCGAGCCCTAAAACCAGCAAGTTTTTATTAGCGATTTTCAAAAGGGGAGGGAGTGCACGAATAGGGTGTGGGTCACAGAGATCACATACTTCACCAGGTAATAAAACATCACAAAGCAAATGGAGGCAGGGTGAGATCACAGGACCACAGGACGGGGCGAAATTAAAATTGCTAATGAAGTTTGGGGCACGCATTGTCGATAACATCTTATCAGGAAACAGGGTTTGAGAGCAGACAACCTGTCTGACCAAAATTTATTAGGTGGGAATTTTCCTCCTCCTAGTAAGCCTGGGAGCGCTACAGGAGACCGGGACTTATTTCATCCCTTCAGCTTCGACCGTGAAAGACGGTACACGCTTCCAAAGGGGCCCTTTATAGACCTACCCTCAGGGCGCATTCTGTTTCTCAGGGATGTTCCTTGCTGAGAAAAAGAATTCAGCGATATTTCTCTTATTTGCTTAAGAAAGAGGAGAAATATAGCTCTGTTCCTTCCGGCTCACCGGCAGCCAGCTCAAAGTTACCTCTCTTGTTCCCTGAACATGGCTGTTATCCTGTTCTTTTTTTTTTTAAGATACCCAGATTTTATACTGTTCAAACACACATGCTCTACAAACAATTTGTGTAGTTGACACAATCACAGGGTCCTGAGGTAACGTTCATCCTCCTCAGTTTAGGAAGAAGATGACTGGATTAAGAGATTAAAGTAAAGACAGGCATAGGAAATCACAAGGGTATTGATTGGGGAAGTGATAAGTGTCCATGAAATCTCCACAATTTATGTTCAGAGATTACAGTAAAGACAGGTGTAAGAAAGTAAAAAAGTATTAATTTGGGGAACTAATAAATGTCCATGAAATCTTCACAATTTATCGTCTTCTGCCGCGGCTTCAGCTGGTCCCTCCGTTCGGGATCCCTGACTTCCCGCAACAACTCTCTCTATAAAAAATTTAAAAAAAAAAAAAAAAAACAGTAACAGGGCATGGTAGCACATGCCTGTAGTCATAGCTACTAGGGAGGCAGAAGCAGGAGGATGGCTTGAGCCCAGGAGTTTGAGGTTGTAGTGAGCTATGATCTGCACTGCACTCAGCCTTGACAACAGAGCAAGGCCTAGTCTCTAAAATAAATACATAAATAAAATTTAAAAGAAAATAGTTCAAGGGAATTTCAACATACTTTAACACAAAACTTAAGTGTCAGCTAATAATATATAGCAAGTCCTCACTTAACGTCTTGGTTACATTCTTGGAAACTATGACTTTGAGCAAGAAGATGTATAACAAAACCAATTTTACCATAGGCTAATTGATAGAAGAAAAAAAGTATAAATTTCCCATGGCATATTTCTGGTCACAAAAACATTGAAATAAATGTGAGCTATGCATATATTTAAGAAAGATTAATAAAAACAAATAAGAAAATTATTTACCCAATTTTTGGTGAGTCAGTGAGCAATGGCAGTCATGATGGTGATAAGTTAGATCAAAATGTAAATGTCTGCAAAACAAAAATTGCAAGGAGCACCTCCTACCACTATGCAGTTCAAAACAAACAATAATTAATGTGATGGTCTTGCTGAGCTCTTTTGTACCACATTGTTTATTGTTGTGTATTTAAATGACCTTTTACCATTTTTATTTTATATCCTTTACAATTTTTATTTTTCAATAATTTGTCTTCATTCATTCATTCATTCATTTTCCAACTCACTTATTTCAGCTTCAGTGGTGAGAGCCTATCCCAACAGCTCAGGGCATGAGGCGGGAACAGCCCTGTTCAGGACCTCATCTCAACTCAGGGCACACTCACACTCACACCCACATTCAGACTGGGACAGCTTAGAGAAGACAATTCACCGATCCTGCTCATCTTTGAGATGTGGGAGGAAACCAGTGTATCTGGAGAAAACACACAGATTTGGAAAATGGAAAGAATAAGCAATCCCCACACAGACCATAAAGTTACAGACAGTCCAATAAAAAAGATATAATATGTGAACTGTCATTTCCCACAGAACATAACTAAATGGCCAACAAAAGAGAAGCTGATTAACATATTTGCTTACCATAAGAATGGATATTAAAACCACGATTAGTTACTTCTACACGTTTGTCACAATGGCAAAAAATCTAATGGCACCATATGTTGATAAAGTTGTGGACTAACCGGAACTAAAACCAGTAGATGCATAGATGACATAATCACTTTAGAAAACTGATGGTGATCTTAGGGAAATAAATTGGTTTATATCTTGGACCTAAGCAAATACATGGATATATAAAAATGTAATATTTTAATGAGTTGTACACTGATATTATATATGTTTTACTGTATGTAAATTTTACCTAAATTTTTAAATGTTCCCAAATAACATTTTTAATGTTCCTTTTCATCAAAAATTATCAAGAATCTAGGGGTGGGGAAGCCAACAAAAGAAGTGCATGACTTCTGTGGGAAAGTTTATAAAACTTCGGTAAAGTAGACATCAAAAAAATGCAGATCCTATGTTCACGGATTGGGAATTTTGATAATGTAGATACAATAATATGTTTCCAAAATTCAAACCAGTAATTGAAAATTGACAATATGATTTCTACATTGTCAGACAAAATCAAATCACCTGGAAAAATCAATAAACATAAACAAATGCATGTTTGAGGGGCCTATTCTAGAAGATAGCAAGAATTATTATAAACCTATAACTAATTAAAACTCTGGCATTGAAAAGACAAACAAAAAAACAATGGCACAGAAAAACAAACATAAAAACAGTCTCATGCATAGGGACACAATTTATGAAAGGGTTAGTGCTGCAGTTTTTTTCACGGTAATGCCATTAACCAATTAGTTATAAATATGGAAAAAAATTAAATTGGATTTCTACTCAATATCAGGTCAAAATTCAACTCTATGGTTGTTATGGACCCAAATGTGAAAGAGAAAACTAAAGTCTTTTAGAATATGATGTTGCAGAATATCTTCATGACATTTAAGTAGAGGAAAAGTTTTAACCTGAAGTAAACTAGTGATGATTCTGACTGTGTTAAAATTAAGAATATCTGTTCCTCAGCATACCCTGTAAAGATAGCAAAAATGCAAGCCACAAATAAGCAATAAAATACTCACAATTTGAATATATATACACCCAAACATATATATGCATGTGTATGTTTCTGTATGTATGTAGTTTATATGAATAAACTGTACATATTGTGTGGATGAATTTTAATATTTTAATATTGATCAAAAGAAGCAAATTATAAAGAAGAATACATGCCATTATAATTTCCTTTATATAATGTTCAAAAATAAGCAAAGCTAAAGTATGTTCATCAGGGATGCAACAGAAGTGTTAAACTATAAAGAAAACAAATAGTAATTACAGTTGTCTCTAGAGAGTAGGGAGGGTACAAGAAAACATAGACACACACGAAGATGTTGGCAATGTTCTATGTTTAATGAACTGATGGCCTATGGTTGATTGGTGTTTGCTCAATAGTTACATTTAAGGTACTTTCTCGTATTGGCATTATATTTTATAATGAAAAACTGTAACAAAGACTTGCAATTAGGAAAATTTTGTAGCAATTAAATATAGTATATTATGAAAAGAATGCCATGAGGAAATTCCAGTTCTCTACATTAGATGACTCTACTCAAACCCTCAAACTTAGTTCCTTATTTACAGAAAAATGGTTTTGAAGAAGAAAGCATTCAACCACCAAATCACAGAATGTAGCACTTTGTATATCCACACACACTCCTCTCCTTTATTTCTTATGTAAGATTAATCCCTCTTTTTGAGGATCATCTCTGTTTACTATCCTCTATCTTCAACCTCTAGATCTCTATTCCACCTGTCATCACTTGAACATGCTAAATTTTCTAACAAAATATAAACTATAAAGAAATACCAAAGGCCTTGATATTCTTAGTCTTGAATTGTAATTTTTTCACCATCATAGTCAAATTTTATCAGGAAGCCTGCACCAGCAGTAATTATTTTTTCATTTAAAATCCACTCCTCAGCCCCTACAGTCTAGTTTTTACCTTTTTCTTACTCTGAAACTGTCTTATTAAGGTCACCAGTGACCCCTTTTTGATAAATCCATGGATATGTTAAAGGCTTTATCTTATTTTACATCTCATCATCATGGAATAATCCTCAATCCTCTTCTTTTCTTTCTAAAGACAGACTTTCTACAAAATTTCAATTCCATGGCTACCCACATACATTTAACACTGATGTAAAGGCCATAACCACAATAGCTATGTAAAAGACTACTATTATATGTCCTATAATTGAATTTATTTTCTTTCCTGAGTTCCTGGAGTAGAAAACTTAGTCTAGTCAGTTCCAAGTAAATTCAGCCAATCTGGGGGATGCCTCATTTACATGTAGCTAAAATTCAGACTCATTAAGGATTTTCCTTCTTTCCTCCCTGAGTATCATCTCTTTTTACTAGATACTGAGGTAACATCCTGCCTGTGATAAGGTGTATATATTTTGGCCAAAGTCTACATTCTGACTTTTACAGATGTGTAATTGTTCTCAACTGACGCACAGGCCTAGTCATTTTACTCCATTGTGGAAGGCCTAAGAGGACCACATCCTTGTCTGATTCCTGTGGAGTGTCCACTCCTTTTTTGTTTTTTTTTTTTTTTTCTTTCTTTCTTTTCTTTTTTTTTAATTTTTTTTTATTTTTTGAAGGAGTCTCACTCTGTCTCCCAGGTTAGAGTGCAGTGGCACAATCATAGCTCACTGCAGCCTCAACCTTCTGGACTCAAGCAGTGCTTCTGCCTCAGCCTCCAAGTAGCTGGGACTACAGGCACACACCATCATGCCCAGCTAATTGTTGTTGTTGTTTTTTAAGGAGAGATGGAGTCTCACTATGTTGCCTATGCTGATCACAAACTCCTGGGCTCAAGAAATCCTACCACCTGGGCCTCGCAATGTGTGAGGCACTGTGCCTAGCTACCGGCACTCTTTATATCAGGTAATTTTTGTACCCTACTTCAAGCTGAAAATGATACGTGCAGAAGAAAATTTGAATGCTCTCCCATACCCCACTTTGTCTGTGGAAGTATGAAACCATCGCTCTTTCATTCCACATATCCAGTTTGAACATAGATGACACACAAAGATGCACAGGAAAGTTCTCTGCAGGAGCTCTCATCTCCCCAGTCTAGACCCAGAAAGAAATGCACTGGGATATCCCAACCTCACTTGAGAAGGAAGAGTGTCATCTCCCATTAAGCTGGAGCTTGGCTCTGTTTGTGCGTAAGCGAGAGGGGCAGGATGTAGTATCAAAAACAATAGCTGTTTAAATATACATATACTCTTTAAATTCTGTGATACATGTGCAGAATGTGCGGGTTTGTTACATAGGTATACACATACCATGGTGGTTTGCTGCACTCAAAATCAAGTATCTCAGGTTCTCACTCATAAATGGTTTTTAACTCTCTAGTAGCATTTCCATCTCTCTCACTTTTCCCCACCTTAGGTCTGTTAATAGGCCTGATGATTTCATATACTTGCAACGTTTTTTTATTACATCTGAAAGCCTGACTATTTAGTTTAAAAGCTAAGATTTTGTTCCATTATTCTTAAAAAAAAACAGATTTAATGAGGTATAATTGATATATAATACACAGATTTAAGTGTTCCTATTTTGACAGTTACGTGCAACCTCTAAGGGCAATGAGACCCTCATAACTCATAGCTCAAATTGAGAGGCTCCTGAAGGAAAAATGGGGAGAGAAAAGAAAAACCTTACTAATATTTCACATAAATATGCCTTCACATATCATTGATTCTCAAGTCCAGATTTCTTATTGCTAGTGGGTTACTATTTAGATATGTGGCGACACCAATGTCTGATAGGCATGCACAGAAGTAAGAACCCACTAAAGAGAGCAGGAAGAAATAGTCAAAGAAGTAGAACACTCTCAAAGTATGACCTCACCTTAGCAAACTACATCTATAGGGTTAAGAGGGAGTCACTACTGTGTACTTGAAAAGACTTCCTTTCGCCTTCAACTTTTCATCCACAAGAGTTAAGCGAGAGAGACAAAATGCTATCTGCTCCTGGCAGACATGACTTTCTTCTAGCTTCTCTCCAGAGTTCACAACCTAATCACCCTCTTCCTGCCAACCATCAGGACTAAGCTTCTCATGTCTCTTACTTCTATTTTTTTGTTATTTTAGCCTTCACAAACACCACAGATTTCCCAATGTTTCCTCTTCCTCTGGACCCTAATCTTCATACATATCCATGTATTTTATTACTCTGAACCGTCTGACAGCACTTCCCATCTCCTGAGTCCCTTAAGTTATATCCTATGACACTCATAAGTCACCGGCAAACATGTTATATTCTAAACTTCTCTAAACCTTCACTTTATCTCTTGATCTAAATAAACCCGGCACATTCCTAAGGACATTGTTGGAATAACTTATAAAAGATCTAAATAAATGAAAAGGTATTTCATGTTCAGAGACGAGATGACTTAATATTTTAGGATGGCAATACTCCACAAATTGAACTATAGATTTAATGTAATTCCTATCAAAATGTCAGCTTCTCTTTTTGCAAATTTGACAAGCTGTTTCTGAAATTCCTGTATAAATGCAAGGAGATGGAATAGTCAAAACAGTCATATAGAAGAAAAACAAAGTTGGAGTACTTATACTTCTGAATTTCAAAATTTACTATACATCACTGTAGTACTGGCATAAAGATAAACATACAGAACACTGGATTACAATGGAGAGTCTAGAAATGAGCCTTTACACTTAAAGTCAACTGAATTTCAATAAGAATGCAAATCAATTCAATGGGGAAAGAATTTAAAAAAAAATAATACTGGGACAATTGGACATCTACATGCAAAATAATTAAGTTGAACCCCTACCTATTAACCATTAATAAAAATGGATTATAGACCTAAACGTAAGAGTGAAAATTATAAAATTATAAAAATTATTTTAAAATTATAAAAATTATAAAAACTCAGTATAAAGCACAAGGTTAAATCTTCACAACCATGAATTATGCAGTTTTCAGATATTACACCAAAAACACAAATGGCAAAATAAAAAATAGATAAATTGGAACTCCATACGTATTTAAAACTTTAGTGCACCAATAAAGCACCATCAAGAAAACGAAAAGACAGTCCACATATAGTGAAAGAAAATATTTACAAATCATATAGCAAATAAAGGACTTGTATTCAGAATATAAAGAATTCTTACAAATAACACAATTTAAAAACGGGCAAAAGATTTCAAGAGGCATTTCTCACGACAACATATACAAATCGCCAATAAGCGCAAAAAGATGCTCGACATCATTAGTCATCAGGGAAATGCAAATAGAAATCATAGTGAGATATCACTTCACACACCTACAAACATGACTAGAATAAAATAGTCAGAAAACAAGTGTTGACAAGGATCTGAAGAAATCAGAACCCTCATGCATTGCTAGTGAGAATATATAATAGTACAACTGCTTTCTTGCTTTGAAAAACAATTTGTCAACTTGTCAAAACTTTAACATGGAATCATTACTATATTTACACTTTTTTACTTAGCTGTCCAGTAAACAACTTAAATATAACACTTGTCTAATACTCCACTACTGATTACCTCCCCATTGGATCTCTCCCTACTGCTATCTTCCTCCTCTTAGTAACTCAAAACTTCAGTCCTCCAGTTGTGCAAGCACAACACTTAAAAGTCTTTCTTGATTATACTCTATTTCTAAACCCCCATAGCTGACATGACAATGTATTTTGGAAATGCCAACTTCAATATATATCTAGAATCCAAACATTTCTTTGTTTTAATTTCTGTGGATACACAGTAGATACGTATATTATGGGGTATGTGAGATATTTTGATTCATGCATGCAATGTGAAATAAGCACGTCATGGAGAATGGAGTATGCATCCCCTCAAGCATTTACCTTTTGAATTATAAATAATCCAATTACATTCTTCAAGTTATTTTAAAATATACAATTAAGTTATTATTGACTATTGTGCTATCAAGTAGGTCTTATTCATTTTTTGCCATCCCTCCCTATCACTACCATATACAAACCACCATAATCTCTCATTGATTATCACAATCACCTACTAACCTCTCCTTCCTTACATCTTCCACATCCTCCTAATGTATTTTCTACACAGCAATAAAAAGGATCATGTCAGAGTCATCTCTGTCCTCCTGAAATTCTGCAAGTGAACCACTGTGTCTCTCGCGTAAGTTTAATGAGGAGAATAAAGTATTTAAATAAGTGAATCATATATTTAAGATTTATTTTTCCAATAAACATACAAAAGCAATTCTACTATTCTACAAAGGAAAAGTTCACTGTATTATATTGACAAAGCATTGCTTTTTAGCAGTCTGGAATATCTCTTTTTTAAATTAAAGAGATAAAAAAGACACATCTATAAAGAACATTGTAAATCTGTCATGCTGTGATCCCTTTTTATAATAGAGGAGATTATAAACTTCTCAAAATGATGAAGGATATGAAAGCCATTAACTCTTTGAGTAACCATATAAATTACAAATGGTGCTTAGATTAAAAGACTGGTATGATTAAAGATAATGGACCCTGAATTTTTCAAAGGGTTTGTATAGCTGTAAGTCTAGGCATTAGATCCTTTCAGAAGAATTCTTTGCTTATTGTTAATCTTGGAAATAAGGTAATTTTGTTAGTAATAACTTTATTCCCTCTGTTCTCTTTATATATGTGCCGGAGGAGAAGAAGTTATTCAAAGAATGACAATAAAGTTTCTTGTGGAAAGTTATACTGATTATATCTTAAATAAACCATTGATTAATTAAAATTCAATGATTTGTGAAGGGGAAAGTAGGTTAAGGAGTTATAGAAATAATACAGAGCATAAGCACTGTGCATGACAATGCTAATATTAAATATTATCTAAGATTTACTTATCATACTACACAGAAAAAAGTGAAGTTCAAAAGCCCAAAAGAAGTATCAGCATTACATTGTCAAAATATATGTCTCTGTAGGGTTGGGTCATGTATCTCATTGCTTTGAAATGTATTCTTTTTCCAAAACATTTCATTATTTTTTCACCTTCCTGTTCATTGCTTGCCATGTGAAATACAACTTCTCTATACATCTCAATCACAAAACAGTGCAGCTTCTTTTCTTGTGGGTGTTTATCTTTTTCATTGTGTGAAAGTACAGCATTACTTTCATTACTTGGACATTGAATATATCCTCACTAAAATCGAAACTACATCCTGCCACTCTCTCCCTGTGCTTTTCTTTTTACATGTCCCTTTTGTTTCACTGCAAAATATGATGTAATATTTTACAGGACATTTAAATGTCAATTTCATAAAAAGATCACTATTTTAAAAATTTAATCTAAACACAGTAAGAAGACATCTATTATTAGATAGATCCAGAGTTGAGGATATTTAAATATGAAAAACATGCATCTAAGGATCAAAGCAATCCAGCACCTTTGAGCCGATCATAAAAGATAGTAAAACAGTAAAATGAAGATCATACATGGAAGATGTCAGAGGAATTATTAATGAGTTAAAATGATTTAAACTTTTCTTACCAACAGCATGAATAACTAAAGTATGATTTCATAAATTATTTTAAATATATGAAGAACAGTGACATATAATTTATGAGAAATTAACCTCCATCTCCATAGGGAGGGAGAGTAGAATTAGTCTTAATCGAAATAGAAGGACCAAATAAATATGCAATATGGAGGTTATGGGTTGCTCTTCATAAGGGTCTTAATCCCAGATTTCCCACATCCTAATACTCTGCCTAACTCCTTTAAGCTCAGATTTCCTCATCTTCAAAAAAGAAGGTAATGACTTACAATCTTACAAATTCATATATAGAATTGATGAAAGAATATTGTAAAGAATTTATCATAGTTTAATCTCTCAAAAATGTTTCTTCATGTTAACATTATTATTAAGTTATTTAACAGGAAATAAGCCACCACTTCTAAATAAATTGAAACAGAGGGTCGTTTTCAAGCAAGTAGTCTTTATGTATACAATTTAATGCCTCCCACTCAGTTTCAACAGTTTCACATAAATTATTTTATGCATACATGACACATTCAAAACCCTGAAATAATAATAGAAAATTTGGGGGAAAATAATAAAAAATAAAATGGTAATTAATTAGTGAGAAAAAATAATGAATTACATTATTTAAATAATTAAACAGTATAATTGTCATCTCCAAGTATCTAACTCTTTTAACAATGAGAAAGTGTAAGTGTTTCTCTTGGAATAGTTCTATCAACATTTCATTAGCATTCAATTAGCATTCAATGTTGAATTTAATATTTTATAAATGTATTGACTAGTTTTACTTATAATGTTTTACTGTTGTTTCTATTTCAAATTGAAATTGGATTCCCATTTCTTTTAAGTAGCAGAAAATGTTTTATGAAAACTTTTTATTATTAATCAAAAATATATATTAATTGAAACTGTGCTTTTCTATTTTTCCTTAGCATTTAAATGACCATGAATATGGTCAAAACCATATTCATGTTAAACACCTAACTATAGAATAGACTCCCTGGTTTTCTGGTGGTCAATATACCTCTGTTTTGTGGACACCATTAATGGATACAGGTAACTTATTATTTACCCTGAATGTAAAAAATGAGCTCTAAATTGTTTTGTCATAAAATATTTCATAAACTCAGACAAAAATATGCATAACAGATAGTGGAGTATGTTGGTTTAGGGGTTAAATAATATGGGTGCTGGAATCAGATCAAATAGAATTAATGCTAGAATAAGATACAATAGGTTAAAATTTCAGGTTCATTAATTAAAAAGAATGTGGCTCAAGGCAAATTGTTGCTCTGGTGTTTTCTCAAACAGCACTGGGAAAATGCTAGTACAGCAGGTCCTCACATAACATCATTTAGTTAAAGTCATTTTGTTACAACGTTGATGAGGAAAAATGTATATCAAATCCAATAGGAACCACTGTCTATGGAATTTGCACATTCTCCCCCTTGTCTGTATGCATTTCTCCAGGTACTCCAGTTTCCTCTCACATTCCCGTGATGTGCACGTTCTGGCCACCTTCAGCCCCGAACTGGAATCATTGGGTAAATCATTATCTTACTTGTTTTTATTAACCTTCTTAAATGTATGTATGACTCACATTTATTTCAGTGTTTACTATTAGAAGTGTTTTGGTCTTTATTTAGAAGTTTGGTGATGGTTTTGTGAGCAGAAATATACCATAAATATTTAACTCTTATTTATATCCATTAGCCATTGGTTTCCTTAGACATCATTTCACTTAAAGTCAGTTTCTAAGAACCTATTAACAATGTTAAGTGAGGACTTAGCATACTGAACTAATAATTTTTAGTAGCATATGAGATTATGTAATATATCTATAATATAGTAAGCACTCACTAAATTCTGTTATTGCTGTATCCTTCTACATATCGATGGGATTTCTCCTTCAGAAAAAAAATTCCTTTCTGTGTAAATAAAATCAGACAATCAAGTACTGGTAAATACAATCATTTCTGGCCTAGCCTCCTGACTTATCTAAAATATAAAAATAAACATTTCCAGAAACAGTCTAAATCAAATTAACTTTCCACCTTTTCATAGGAGTAAAGTCTTATAAACTCTTTACTAAAATAAAGGAGGCAAATAGGATGTGGAGGAAGTAAATTGTAGAAAACAAGTGATTATGGTCTCTTCATGAATACTCCAGAAAATGTGAAAATAATGCTACTGGAAAGAACCAACTCACTTAGAAAATTAAAGTATATGTTAAAACAGCACAGTTTTAAAACATTCACAAGCCCTCCTTCTTCCTTTCTCCTCACTCCTGGCAGGAAAATCATCCAGCGATTTTGCTGGGCTGCAAATTCTGATTCAGTGGGTCTGCATTGGAGACTGAAATTCTACATTTCCAATAGATTCCAGGCGATGCCGATGCTGCTGGTCTAGAAGCCACAGTTGTGCAGCAAGGCAATCGAGGGACACAAGCAATCAACACCATAATTCAATGTTCTCATTTTTTTATCCTTCCAAAATCAGTCTAAATTTTAATTATATACTATGCATCGCAAGAAAATAGCAAGGCTTGTTTGACTCTTTTGGCAAATCAGTATGTCTACTGAGTAGGAATCGGTAACTGTGCATAATTTAAACTCACAATTGAAACAGCGGTAACAATTCTTCTAAGTATATACGTTGCTCCAGTAATTTAAAAGCCTGATGTTCATTAACTCATGATATTTGCTCTTATTTTTATTGTCCTCACTATGCAAATATTTATTAAACATTTGCAGACAGAATTCATTTTAATTTATGAACGTGATTATTAGTTTTCTTTTACTCTGAATTTTCCGAAAAGTCTCTTAAGAAAGATCTTTCAACATAAAGTAGAGGAAGAACACCAAGTAAAAATTTTCAATGACAGTACCAGTAGATAATATTGATCGGACAATCAGAATCCCCACATACAGCATACACATATATAAATGACTAAAATACAAAAGAAAGACCCTGAATTATTTCCAATGTCTATGCCTATTATAAATCTGATATTTAAAAAAGGTTATTGATTGCCACAGGATTATTTTAAGAAATATTAAGTTGCAGCAAAAAGAAAATGTTGAAATTACAAAGCCAGAGAAACTTCAATTTTGCTTTTGTGAAACTTTATATATTTTATAAATACCAACTTAATATTACTGTTATTTTAATAATATTCTTCTTTTTATAGATGAAGAAGTCAGTGAAATCTATATTAAATGCCTTTCTTCTCTTTAAAATTTTACTCCTGATTATGCATTAAAATATATTTTTGTTTTGCATTGTGTTCTTTCGTCAGCTTAATTACAGAAGTAATGATTATGGCCGGGCGCGGTGGCTCAAGCCTGTAATCCCAGCACTTTGGGAGGCCGAGACGGGCGGATCATGAGGTCAGGAGATCGAGACCATCCTGGCTAATACGGTGAAACCCCGTCTCTACTAAAAAATACAAAAAACTAGCCGGGCGACGAGGCGGGCGCCTGTAGTCCCAGCTACTCGGGAGGCTGAGACAGGAGAATGGCGTGAACCCGGGAGGCGGAGCTTGCAGTGAGCTGAGAGCCGGCCACTGCACTCCAGCCTGGGCAGCAGAGCAAGACTCCGTCTCAAAAAAAAAAAAAAAAAAAAGAAGTAATGATTATATGGATTGTCGATCATTCTCTTTCAAGAAAAAAATTGTTCTATAGCTGTAAAAGATTATTGTTAGAATTTAAAATATGCAATGGCAATAAACATTCTTGACAATGTATGTACTTCATAAACAGACTATATAAATCGTTTTTATTTATTTGATTTTTTTTTTTTTATATATCCTAAACCTTCCTCCTGAGAAAGTGCAGGAAGTAGCAGGAAGAGAAGAAGCTATTGATCACTGTTGACTTCTTGCAACTCTCTACTATGCCCAATCTGCATTTCCCATCTCAGGAAAGGACAGGACTGTCTTGGGGATGTCCCAGTGCAAGATAGGAAGACATGACTTTTCCTTCCTCCTTTATGGTAGGGATCAAGTCTTGTCTATTTCTCTGGTTCCATCTTTCCTGTGCATTTCTACCACTCCATCCTATTCATGATGCCTCTGTTCCTCTCAATTAGGGAGTATGTTTCCCATTCCTCACAACATCCCAGCTGTTGTTAATCTAGTCTTGAAATTAACATAAACTCAATGGGAATTGCATTCAGTTTCACTGGCAAATTTACAAGCACTCATATTTAATTGTTAGATATTTAATAAGATCTCAGATCTTATTTGTAGGCCTTATACATTTTAAAATGTTCATTCTTGGGTTTTCTTTCATGCTATTTTGTTTCTGATGTTTTATTTTTGTTTTGTTTATTTATTTTTAAGTATTTTATGAAGTTGTCATATGCATACCAAAAATATACAACTTATAATTTTGCAGCTCAATGAATTATTACAAAGAAATTATATTATTCATGAAATAAAATCTGAACTGTTCTCCTCCGGTCTAATAGACACACAAAGCCTCTCGTACACTCTCTTCTATATATAACTAAATAAGACGAAATTATTCTAGTTGTTCAGAACAAAAACACTGATGTCATCCTTTGTTCTTTTGTCATATGCCACATAGGAAATCATTAATCAGTCATAATAACACTCCCTTTAAAAATATCCACAATCTAGCAACTTGTCATCATCTGGACTGCAAGTGCCTTATTCACAACCACTGTCATTTTCCATGTGAGTAGCACAGTAGCCTCCAAACTGGGCTTCTTGCTTCCATTCTTCTCATTTTGAGTCTATTCTCAAAATCAATGTCATTACAAGAGCGATCATTTCAGAATATCAGTCATGTTTTATCATTCTTCTGCTCAAAGCCTTCCACGAGATTCCTATGTCATAATAAAAGTCAGAATCCCTTTAAATGTTAGCTCTCGTCTCTTTGACTATGTCTCCTAATGTTCTTCCTACTACTATAATACTCCTTCTACTATAATACTGGCCTCCTGGCCAACATTTGAAACACTGGATTTATTCCTAACTCAAGACCTTTGCATCTGCTATTTCCTTTGCCTGGAATGCTCATTTTCTGCATGGTTTGCAGCCTCACTTCCTCTGGGTGTTTGTTCATACGTAAGGTTGCCAGAATTAACACAAATAAAGGGTAAGATACCAAGTTAAATTTTAATTTTGGATCAACAATGACCCTTTTTAGGATAAGTATATCCTATGTAATATTTGGGACATACTTGTGCTAAAAAATGATGTTTATCTGAAATTGGCTAAAATCCTTAGTAAAGAAGGAAGAAAACCTAAACTATTTGTTATATTGTTTCTAGTTAACATAATCCATTAATTACTTAAACAGAGTACACACAATTTAAGTAGTATCACTGTCCTCATCCCTGGATCCAGGTAAGGCAGAATTGCTTACAGAATGATGTTTGGAAGAGGCCTATTTGTATTTGATTCTGCTTTCACCCTTGTTTTTAGTCTTTCTCTCTCTCTCCCCTCTCACACACACACAAACACACACACACATGCACACACACACACCATTTACTTCAACCAGTATCTCTCTTCTTTGAACTATTATAGTTGTCGATTATACAACTTCCTCCAACAGAGAATCGGAGAATGGAAATAACTTTGCCAATGTGAAGATGAATGTCTAAAATTACTGTGAAAGATAATAGTTTCCTGTAAAAAAAATTGATCATAATAAATTTTTAAATTGCAATACAATTATTGAACTCAGTGTTTCTGCAAAGAAATTAGTGGTACCTGAACACAAAGCACAAAAGAGAAACTCATGAACAGGTCTCAGTTGTGACTAAAATCATCAAGTAATTATGGAAAGGAGAGGCTAATCCACTTCAACAAAGCAATGGAAAAGCAGAATAATTCACATGAAGAAAGACATTCAACTATGATATCTGAAAAATGTCTTCACTTCTCTCCAATTGTGTCACCAAAGATTCACAGATATGAAGGAATTTTCACATAAAAATTTATAAAAAGTACTTATTATTTTGTCAAATTTCAATATCTGTAGCCTCCTTGTCAGCTCTATTTCTATCAGTTCCTCTTGAAGAAAGAACAAACCCTCCATTGATGGCTCCAGAAAAATCTCAAGAGCAGCTTTCATCCTCCAGCAGTGGAAGGAGGGTGATGTGGGGAAGAGAGCAAGCCGCAACTGTAACTTTCTGCAGTATACATTTTAAATACATGTAGCACTTGGAAGTCCTATTTTACGGGTCAAAAGATCTCAATTTCTTAGCCTATATGTATGCATCTGTTTCCCAGACATTTAATTATCTTAATTATCTCCCTGAGATTTTCTATAAATCCTCCACACACTTCAAACTACAAATCTAGACACAGTAATCTAAATACTTGGCATTTACTTAGAATAGAAGTTCCCTTATTTCTGGAGAGTTGTTCTTTAACTCCAACAACTCAACTGGTCAGGAAAATGACAATACATAAAAGACAATTTTCAATGATACCAGCTCCGGGAATAATTATAAAATGGTTAAAATGGTTTCGGGTTTATAAACCTGTTCCCATCAACCAGAATATTTTCTCAGGGTCTTCCTATTCTATTCCTATCTATACCTGGCCCCTCAAAGGTAACTTAACAATAAGAATGACCTTTTACAAAGCACTTCTTTCTAGGGCAGCCTGCACTTTCATCTTCAACCTTTTGAAATTTTAAATCCTTGGCACTTATTCATTTACGTAAATGTTTAAGCATTTCTTTTCAAGAAAAGGCAGCACATTATCTGAGCTCAAAGCTCTAACATAAAACGGCTGTGTTTGAACAGAGATCAAAAGCTCTCATGAAAATGAAATCACTCTTTTCTGGGGAAAATCTTGGCATCACTGAGCAAATGATAAGCAGAACACATGGATGAAAAAAAAATCTGGCCTTTGAAATTACCAAACTACATAAACAATTGGCAAAAATACAGTTCAATCATGCCTTTGGGGATGCACACATTTGGCTTGCCTCTGGTCTGTCCTTTTAAGCCCTAATGCACCAATAATAGCATTGTCCCTGAGGTACCTTGAGGTGAATTTAATTCTCCTGACTTTTCCTCCTGCCTTTATTTCCTGTGACTTTTCTTTGGTTAGCAAACAAAGTGTCTCTGTTCGTGTTTGTGAATGTCTGTATTGATTTCTGTCATCATACTTATTTTCCTTGTATTAAACATTAATCCCTGGTACATGCCTTGGATGAACTTGTCCTTTGCGGTCACAAATGACATGTTAGTCTATGCCCTTCTTAGTGGAATCCCTATGGAAGCTGGATATATCTCCTAATGTTGTCATGAGGGTTTGAGAAATCATTTTGTAAGATTCTGAGTTGGCACTAAATTTCTATTAGTATTTAACACTTAAACACCTGTAAATTTAAAAAAAATGCCAGTTTTGATTGATTCCCACTATGGATTCCACTTACATTTCATAATGTTTAGGCATTACTTAATAAACAGTAACAATCAGACAAATAGCACCCATCCATCACATATTAGATTTAATAATTAAATTTCAGTAGCTAAAGAGCTCTTCCAGAAGAAGTACTTTGAATATTCTCTTATTTTTACACCTCCAAACTTCACTTACAGAGAAACTACTTGAGATACACACACATCTGTGAATCCCAATAAGCACCATAAGTACAAATCTACCCAGCATAAATTTCTCCCTTAGCAATAGGATCTGAAGCCTTTCAGATTTTTTCAACAAATCCAGTTAGCTAAGATTAAGTTTGTGTTATCTACAGTATTTGGAGATGTATTTTCTATGGCATGAATCTAGGATTTCTGTAAAATTTAAGATGCTGCATGATAAATACGGGTTTTTTTTGTTGTTGTTGTTAGGAAAGAAAGAATAACACTGAAGGGGGAAAAATACTAAATATATGACTAGCTGATGGAAAGAGCGCCCTCATGTGGTAATGCACAAGCAGAAATGCATTGCATTGACAGAAGTGCCTACTCCGCTTTATTGTTGAAAGTTTTACGCAGTCATGGGGCCCCTCTTGTACCCATTTCAACCATTAACATGGTTGAGCCTTGAAAATCCAACACACCGCAACATTCTAAGTAGCTACACACAATCAGTTACGACAGGCACTTAAGATAAAACTTTAGTTCCTTTAATTAGCCGCAGAAACATTTAGGGAAAATATTCAGAAGTAATCAGATTCAACTGTAACTAGTAAGATTCATTTTTTCAAGTTTCTGATGTCATATTTCATTGTTTTTTCTTTAAATGTTAATGCTTCTATATGAAAGACTTCAGTGTCCAAAAACAGGCAGGTAAAACGAAAAACTTAATTCTGCAACAGTAGCACATCACCAACCGTATGTTCTCCCTTTCTTGTTCTCTCTCTCTCTCACTCACACACACCCATAGGCACACCCACATGCACACACATACACACACACACACACACAGCGGTATCCTTTCTTTTAGGGACTCTCTTGTCCTATTACCTGTAGTTCATTCTTACCAAAACCATGTAATATTTACTCTACCATCACCCCGTCAAGTACTTATATACAAATGAAGTCACACAATTTGTAAACTTGACTGGCTCTATACACTGTTCATGGAACAGAGGATTTTGCATCCTAAAGTAAAATTATTGACAAAACATATATAGCCCATATTCATCAATAGAAACCCTCAAGTAGCTGTTACTATTTCAAGAGTGAAGCTGTAATTAAAAATCATAAAGGTTTGACAGTACTCCGACTACCATTAAATCAGCATGGCTCAAATAAATGCTGAGATATCAACAACCTTATGTCTCAGGCTATTGAGATTATTACTTAATCAGAGTTATAAAACCTGAAGTTCAAAGACTGAATGGGATTGGTTACTGATTGACTGTTCCAGAAATTAAGCCCCTTGCATTACAAAGCACTCAGAGTTGAGAGGTCGAGATGAATGAAGTGGGCCTGATTGCAATATTAAAAATAATGATAGATATAGCTACTATTTAATGAGTACCTACTTTATGCCAGACAGTATACAAAGTACTTCTTATAATGTGTTTTAATTCTCACAATGGTCTCACAAGGCACATATTAGTCTAATTTTACAGATCAGAACATTAGGACATGGAAAGGTTTGGTAGCTCTCTTGAAGTACTACAGGTAATATATTACAGAGATTAAAATAGTCTGATGCCAGCATAATATACTGCTTCCCACTGGAAAGTAAGATGGAATGAAAAATCCTAGGAAAAAGCTTTAGTAGGATTAAAGGAGAAAAATAATTTGGGTGGAGTAGAGGGAAGGGTTGTGGCAAGGGAAAAGCTGAAAGTAAAAATCAGTAAACTTACTGAGATCTTTGATTCCATTTTTTAAAATTCTATATAGTCAGAATATATTTATTCTAGTTGCCCATACATTCTAGTCTCCAATCTGTATAATTGAATGTCAGAATTGGGAAAGTCAATCAATAAATCTCTCTGCCATGAAATCAATAATTTTCTCAAAGATGTCGACTGGCTTTTAGATCTAACAGATAGTAAATGGCAAAGTCAGGATTGGACCAACTCAGTGGCCCATTGCATTGATACCCTGCCTTCACATTTGCCTTAAGTCTGTCCATGGCACTGCTGCCAGAGAGATTTTGCACAAATACCAATCTGACAATGTAATAATAAACACAAGTTAAACTATGCTTCAGTGACAACCCCAAAATATCAGTGGCTTGAAACTATGAGATTTATTTCTCCCTTGCACTATATTTTCCCTGGGTCAGTTCAAAGTTCTGCTCTACATTGTTCTTACTCAGGGATCCCAATTGCAGAAACTCAAGTTGATGGAAAAGCTACCACCTGGAACACTGCTAGTGGCCACAGAAACAGAGACAGTGGTGAATAATCTTAAATTTTCCAGCGAGAAGTGACACGTTCTATTTCTTGTTCATACTTAATTTGTCAAAGTAAGTCACTAAATTCAAGGGCTGGAAACTGGAACATTACATGTGCCCAGAAGGAGGAATGGAAATATTTGTTAGGCATTACTAATGAGTAACACCATAGATTCCCTTGCTTAATTGATGTCAGCTGCCGACAGGATAAAATCCAGACCCATTTATTTGTCTTAGAATACCCACTGTGATGTGACCTCTAACTACATGCCATACCTCATTTCCCACAGGTATCCTATGTACCAATTATCTTGAATTAGTTATTATCCCACAAAATATCAAACTACGTTATGCCTCATGCATTTGCCCTTATGTCTACCTGGTGAAATCCTAGTTTTCCTTCAGGGCTCAACTCAGGGGTTTTCTGCTCTGTACTTTTATCAGGTCACTCCATCCCTAATCCAAACACACCATGGCTTTACCTCTTTTCTATCTTCATCAAAGAGTGCCACACTCATTTGTTCATATTTAATTCTCATTTATTATACTGTACGTGCCCTGAATGCAGTATCTCTGGGTTATTGCTAGTGTTCAATAAATAATGTCTGGTTGAAGAAATGAAGTCATCGGTATTCTAATAGGAGATATCAAGGTTTAGCAAAATTAATATCTACAGTAAACCAAGGGAGTTTTGAAAAAAATGTGAGACAATAGATGGATAGGCACATAGGTGCCTTGGGATTGTGTATTACCCTTTACTGATAAAGTTAACTTGTTTTCCTAAGTAACTTTTTTGTAATGTAAGCTGGTGAATTTTATTTAAAGCGGAAAGTCACATATATATGAATCTGTTTTGGAGGCTTTTTCAGACTTCTTCTATCTCTTAGAGATTTCTCCCTAAAGGATCAAGATGTGTCAAATTTCCCCTAGAATGTTTCATTCAGAATTATTACCACACTGAGCAAATACATTTTCTCATTTAATGGCACGTAGTTTCTGTAGATACCCTGAAGATAAGTACATATTTGTATCATTTTACAGGGAAGGGAACAGGTTCAGAGAAAATAATTAACTTGCCCAAAGCGACATTGCCAATAAGGACCTGAAGTGAGATTTCAAATCTAAGACTTTTTGATGTTGAAGCCATGCCATCTACACAATAAATGCAGGTAGATGTAGAAAACTGTTTATGTGAAAAATTTATTATATTCGCACATTAATGGGAGTTGTTGTTCTGATGAATCACTCTGCTCTGTGTTTCATCAGGGCTCCTTGCCTAACAATGTTTTTTTTGAAAGAGCATTGATAAGTTACAAACTTCAGGCTTTATCAGTTATGTAGGTGATAGAGTAACTCACAAATTTTACTGAAATCATATTTCATGAGCAGCTACTATTTTTACCAGTCTCAGGTTTATGCTGGGCCTGGTGCTGCGTGGTGGTTATTCACCCAGAAATCTCATGTCTTACGTACCTACCCAAACCCACATGCATCATTGGGTAGAATGTGTCCTTTAATTCTTTAATGTTTTTGACATTTAAAGGAAAAGAGCAATGCATTTGTTTTCTAGGAACGTCTACCAAATATTTCCTAATATCAACATGGAACTGCCAGAGGTTTCTAAAACACCTTCTCCTAAATTCCCACAATAAGCCCCAGGGCAGATCTTCACAGCTACTCCTTTGTGGACTCAATCTGTATCCCTCTATGCCAAAAACATTTCTATCTTAAAGCTCATCTAATCTTTGAATCTAAAAGTCAGTTCTCTGAAGTACTTATAAAATGTACAACTAGGAACTTTATTCCTATAATGCAAGGTAAAGTGATTTTAAACTCCTTTACAGACACATTTTATACGAAAGTAATAAAAGTGTCTTTAAAAATTCTACTTAGAGAGTTTACTTGTTTATTCCAAATTTGTCATATCCTGGGCTTAGAATGTGTGTGAAGGACCCAAGCAAATATAAATTGCTTATTTCAACAATAAGAAAACCCAGTGAGCATGCTTCACCAGAACAAATAATTAACAGGACTACTCATTAAACTGTGTGTTCTAGAGAAATCAGATGAGTAATTACTGAAGAAAGGTGTCCAACTAGTCAAACTGTTTCTGCTGTCCTTGCAATCCAACAGACCATGCTGTCTCAAAATCATTTCCCACAAAATGTCTCATTCACCTTGGGTTTTAAGAGAGTCATTTCAACCTAACACTTATTCAAAGTCTGAGCTTAGACAGATAATCCATTCTTAGGCATCTTGAAAATCATTACATAATGTTTATTCATGGACTATTTGAGGCTGGGTGTGGTGGCTCATGCCTCTAATCTCAGTACTTTAGAAGGCTGAGGCAGGAAGATCACTTGAGGTCAGGAGTTCGAGACCAGCCTGGCCAACATGGCGAAACACCATCTCTACTGAAAATTAAAAAAATTAGCCAGGCATGGTGGTGCAAGCCAATAAACCCAGCTACTAGGGAGGTTAAGGCAGGAGAATCGCTTGAACCCAGGAGGCGAAGGTTGCAGTGAGCTGAGATTGTGCCATTGCACAGAATGAAACTGAACAACAGAATGAAACTCTGTCTCAAAAAAACAGAACAAAACAACAACAAAAATAAAACAAAAGAAATTCGTGGACTATTTTATTCTTCATTACAGATATTAGTTACCGATCTGTCTTGGTAATTTTTTACATCCATTCACACTTTCTGAGTTACTATTTTGTAGCACTTTTAATTGATTTGTCTCCAAGGGACTATTCTTTTTCATTTTTGCCTGATGAATAAAAACATAAGAAAATATTTTCCAGGATATTGAAAAGTAGGCATGACGGAGATATTTTAATAATAAATGATCAGTAAAGACTAAATTTCTTCCTGTATACATAGGATACAAGAGAAGAAAAATACATTTATACAACTGTAGGTTCACATCCATCAACCATGCTAGAGCACCATTTGACCAAGTAAACTTTTTTGAAAGTGACACTTTTTTTCAATGTAAACATGAAGGTTATGAAATAGGTCTTTTAAAATTATGTGTTTCAGCATAATATGATTGTCAAGTAGAAGAGTTCAGAGTTGAACACATCTCAGTTCCAATCTTGATCCTGGAACTCATTAACCACGTAAACTTGGGGACAGCTTTTGATCTCAATGAGCCATATGTTCCTCACTTGTAAAATGAGAATATCAGTATCACATCTAAAACTCAAGACTGCTGTGAGAATTAATACAATTGAGTTGATATATGTAAATAAAGCACTTAGAAGAATACCTGATACAATCTACATGTTAGATAAACATATATTATTTCTATTCTAATTAACATCATTCAGAAAAAGGTGCTGAGTGTAATTCTTTATATATATATATATATGGAAAATGAGAGAATGTGAGAGTACGAATATGCTCTGCAATAGTACATACATTTAAAAATTTGATGAGGCCTCCAATGTACTCATGAACTTAATTTCAAAAACAGTAGAATCCTTCCCAAGTAATATTATCATTTATCAGAAATCACAGAAAATTCTAATTTGATAAAAACATAATTTGACTGGTAATTCTAAAATGAATTCTAATTACTTATTCTAAAATATCCCATGAAACAGATGCTTGATTAAAATACAACATGGTATTTTCACAGTGTTCCTACATTTCTGAAAGCGGTCATGATAAGGAAAGTTGTCTGTGGCATTGGTTTATAAGTTCTTGGCTTTTGTGATTTAAGATGATTGTTTTTGTAAGTAGAAAAGTTTCTTGGAAAAGGAATAGGCAAAATAAAACTTCTTTCATTGAAATGTGACCTGAACAATAAGCACTATTCTTAGGTGACCTTCATGGTTGATAATCTCAGCTTAGAGCACTTAACCTGTGGATTGGAACAATCCTGGATATATTTCCTCATATCAGAATGAGTTTCTTAAGGCTTTTGGAGGAGCGGAAATAGTGTAGTTCAGTACTTCTGTCTTTAAAAAGTCCTAAGAATCCAAGACAAACCTCAGAAAATCCAGAAATTGGGAGATACTGATGATTACAGAATGTATGTCAGGGATTATAGTAGGTTGGTGCAAAAGTAGTTGTAGTTATTGCAATTGAAAGCAGCATTCAAGAAACCTGGGGAATCTTCAACAAATGATGAGAAAGAATGTTTAATCAAGAGAGTCATAAAGTTTATTTAATATATTCTAAAAGTGCATGCAAAAAAATTATCCAATGTCTTGGTTATGTGAAAACACATAGAGTATGGTGTTGAAACAAATATTTTCTTTGGAAACAGACCTGTGTTCAAATCTGAGCTCCATTACTAGAGAACTGTGCTACCTCAGGAAAATAACCTCTCTGAGTCTGTTTTCTCAATGTATGATAACAATGATATTTTGGATATGCTTAGGATCAATTCAGAAAGTGTGTATAGAAAAGACAGCCAAGAATCTGATGTATGGCACCAAACATGTGCTAGATTCACATATCTCTAAATACTTGCACCCCCCAGATAAATTATCATTTTAGTATCATTATATTAAATAAGAAAGATCATGTGGCCCTGGTGGGAGTTTTTATGCTATAAAAACTGGGAGATGCTATAAATAGGGGCTCTCTTTTTCAGCTGAGATCTGTTTTATCACACACCATTGCCTAAAGGATAGAGTTGGAGAATAGAGATGTTGGTGAAAGCAAGGGGATTCTCCTGAATAATACTTTGAAATTAATAGTTTATATTTTTTCAAGAATATTTTATAATTAAAATTTCAAAAAGAAAACAAATGAATATATCAATATGAAATGGTGACACATGCTTTGCAGAGAACTTAAACAGGGTAATATGATAGAAGTGGCTGCCCTCGATTGAGTAATCTGGGAGCATTCTTCTGTGGAGTGATACCTAAAATGAGATATAAATTATAAGAATCCACCAGCCCCTCACTAATTGGAGGAAGTGCATTCCAGGCGTAGGGAACAGCAGGTGAAAAGGCCTTAAAGAGCAATGCATTTAACATGTTCAAAACTCAGCATGAAAACTAGTGGGGTTGGAGCTTAGTGAATAAGGAGAAGAATGAGAAGTCATGAAGTGGAAGAATAAAGCAAAGACCAGATCACTGAGGACTTTGCAAACCAGGTTTAAAAAATAAAAAGAAGAAGAAGAAGAAGAAGAAGAAGAAGAAGAAGAAGAAGAAGAAGAAGAAGAAGAGGAAGAGGAAGAGGAAGAGGAAGAGGAAGAGGAAGAGGAAGAGGAAGAGGAAGAGGAGGAGGAGGAGGAGGAGGAGGAGGAGGGGGAGGAGGGAAGAGGAAGAGAAGGAGAAAAGAGAAGAAGAGAAGAAGATAAGAAGAATAAGAGAAGCAGTACGGAAGGAGGGGGGAGGGGAGGAGGCGGAGCGAGGAGGCGTGTCGTCAGGCGAGACGGAGAAAATTGAAATAGGAGATATGGGAAGAAGAAGAGGAGGAAGAGAAAAAGGAAGAAGAGCAAATGGAAAAAGGGAAGGAGAAAGGAGTGGAGAATAAGAAAGAAAGACAAGATAGCAATTTTTTTGAAGAGTAGAATAAAATACATTGCTATCAGAAAGCATAACATCTTATTAAAGAGATAAACTTTAAATGTAACAAAATGGAAAAAGATTATCACCAGAATTCTGAGGGAGAACAAAGGCAGACTGGGCAATGTATTACTCCCCTCCCCTCGACTGGGACATTCACAAGAGAGTCCCATCACCACACCATGGGGTTTGCTAGATGTTTGGGAAGGAGGAGAAAGCCTGATATTGGCCAAACATTGTGGATTTCCTCCCTCATGACATCAATCATAGGCAAGTTACTAGAACCATAAGATTTTGTTTAAAATTGCGTTGTTTAGTGATGTGTTTTGTTTCTCTAAAAAGTTTTAGTACAAAAACTGGGTTAAGGCCAAACTGATTGCAGGCCCCAAACAAAAAAACAGATGCAGGAGTCATTAATTGGACAAGGATGGAATTCACAAAGCAAAGGCAAAATAAATACTATAGAGGTTTAGTAGAGAAAGAAACCCTTTCAGGTCAAGGGACAAAAGAAATTACTTTCAGAGAAAGTGGATGTTAATTTATACCCAGGCCAGAACAAGCTGTATTTGAGAGACGTGTCTCCCATTGCATACTTGACTTGCCACACTTCAGGGAATCACAGAAAGTTGATTATTTCTAGCCCAAACTTAGCTGTGTGCTGGCCTCTCTCAACTACTCTGAAACTTATGAATTCCTTCTTATAAAAGGAAGAAGTATATTCTTTTATTTTTTTAACACCTTTATATCTAAGCCAACACTCCTGGAAATTATAGTCATAACTCATATGCACATACCTACAAATCTTAAATATAATAAGATAGACTCATCTAATCAAGGTAGAGTTACTAAGCTAGGACATCCTGTCATAGTGGACATAGGATGATTATTATCCAATAATGTACAGTATCAAATAGAAGGGATTACTTTAGTAAAGCCTCATGGTAGTTAAAACACCCAATGTAATAGAAGAGATTTAGTTGACAGCTTGCTGATTCTCTGTATTTCCTGCTCAAGTTATAATTTTTTTTGTTGATTGTCTTTATTATGGTACTATGTCTTTCTCCTCTCTAGCTAGGCATCTGGGTGCTTTGAGATAGGACTACATAATTGAGAATCAAAAGACCTGAATTCTAGCCACAAGTCTGATACTTTTTGAAAGTGTGAAAAAAACTGTAATTTCCATGAAGGCAAAAACTATTTGTATTATCATTAGCACTAAGTTTTGAATGCTTAGCAAGGACATGGACCACAGAAGTTGTGCAACAACTATTTCTTGTATAAATAAACTAATTCATTAATGAATGAAGTCACCGAACCTTCTGCACTTCAGGTTTCTCGCTGAAGCATGAGGGTGATATATACATATCTTGCCTACCTTGGTATATCATTAGAAGTCCCTGGGAAATTACAGCTCAGGTGGACGAAAATTATTTTAAGAAGTGATAAATTTTAAATTCTATTGTCATGATTCACAGAACATTGCTCTGCTTCACAATGGCACTCTGTAAGCCTTGATTGATTTTTCAGGATAGTTGAAGGAAAATAAAGCAGGGATAACATTTTGAAAGCACTGATTTATAAACCATTGTTGTTTACTTTTCATCATCTATGTTACTGGAACAGAACAAGATATAGATGGTACATAATTCAACAGTCATGTGTACTTGGCATTAGAATATGTTTTTGTACTTTTATTTGAATGGAGGGTTGTCTGATGTTCTGGTAATTGAACTAAACCAAAATAATGAAGTTATGATGACGATATCAGGTTCCGGATTTCCTCATCTTATGTCCCTGCAACTTAATCCATACAGACTCACATTGCTCTGGAATTATACCACCTTTTTTTCTTCCCTGAATGAAGAAACCATTTATTTAACAAAACTTAGTGGAATACCTATTTGGTGACTGACACAGGAATAGATAATGAGTATGTTCAACCTAGTTGAATGGGAAAAACAGACATATGCAACATCCACACTACAACGTGATGAGAATTAGAGTCCCTTGCTACTTCCCCTCCTACCTAGAGATAACTTTGCCTCCAATGACATAGGTTCTTGAAAGTTATCAGATAATAAAGCATGGCCTGTTTTTTTTTCACGTCAACTGCTGAACATCTGGAGAGTTTCAATTGCTTTTCATTAAATACTCAGGTAATGAAAAATAAAAAAAGAACACAATGACAGAAGTCTTCCAATTTTCTTCAGAGTTGAGAAATATAGTTAGATAAACAATTCATCATCAAAATAATTTTTAAACTGACTGTGTTTTTCATTCTATAATCCAGTTGCTGATCTTTTCAGTGCTTGGTCTTGACAATTTTCTGGATTAGTAGTAGGGTTAGCTGATTAAGACCCTGCATCCTGCAATAGAAAATAGTCTCTCAAGAGTCTGAGAGCTTATGGTATATTTAATTTGACAATATTCAGAATAGACCAAAATCATTAATTGTAAATACATAGCATCATGCAGTACAGAACCTTCCTCCTAGTTCACTCATTCAACAAATCTACTGCATTTTCCAGGCAACAATTGGTTACATTAACCACCTTTAGGTTTAAACTTTAGTTAAATCTGCCATTAACATCTAGTGTTGTCCAATTTTTTAGTTAATCTAAGAAGACCACTATCACAAATCTCAGGAAAGTTACTTTTGCTAAAGGAAAAACTTTCATCAAATTAAATTTAACAGAATTTAATTGAGTAAAGAATGATTTGCAAATCATGCAGCCTGGAACAAAAATACATTCAGAGTGACTCCGGGGCTGCCACGTGGTCAAATAACATTTATGGACAGAAAAGAAAAACAGTGTACAGCAAATGGAAATGAATTACAGAAACAGTGAGTTGGTACCACTTGCAGCTCTGCAACTACCTTATTTGAACACATTTGAATAGTCGGCTGTTTGTGATTGGCTGTCACTCAGCTTCTTGTTAAAATAGTAGGTTACAGTTTGTTTAACATCATTAGGTTATAGTTCACTAGTATAAGAAAGCTTTAGGTCAAACTTAAAATATGTATGAAGGCAGCTTTAGGCTAAACTTAATTCAGTTTAATACTTTCTAATAGATATAAACTCCTAGTGGTGGGTTTTCTTCTTTACCAAAGAAAAATGTCCTTTTTTTCGAACTAATGATTTATGTACTTGGATTTTTTGACTAGATAAATAACAAATAGTATAATTACTTTAGTATTAATGAACCATGCAAATTCTGTCTCATCCTACCAAAAAAGACAAATTTACTAAAAGGCAATAATTTTGTTTTCCTGCATAAGATTATCATGAGTTGCTCAAGATTAAGTTAGCTAAAAAGAACTCTTCCATAATAAAAATTAATTGATAATATGTTGTCAAAACACTTGTGATCCTGAACTATCTATTAGAGGGAAGTCAATATTAACAACAAAAAAACTACAAATAAATGCAAAACTCCCATTATAAAGAAAATTTAAATAATAACAATGTGCAAATAGTAATACTTACTTGTATTTTGAATATTAAAACATATAACAAAAACAAAAACATTTTTAAATAAAAACGTATTCACCACTGTTTTTTAAAAATATAGGACATCATGCTTTATATTTATTAAATTACTTATTTCAAGCAACATGATCATATACAAATATATTTCATAGACACAGGGAAATTTAGCAATTTTTTATGTATTTCATTCAGTAAGTGGAGGGAGATCAACTGATGTTTTCAAGGTCAAACCTAAAGGGAACTAACCCACATTTACTTAGCCCAGCATTGAAGAAGCAAAGAATTCTGCTAAGTAGACTTTGGAGTTTTGCTTTTCAGACCTGTGTCTTCTAACAATTCTGTATTTTGCCCTTGAAATAAAAATAATCACCCATTTATCCTTGACTTTACTAAAGATATTAACTTTTATTCAGTTAAGGTATCCAGTTTTATTCAATTAGGGTATCCAGTTTAAGAATTATAAAAGAAAGGGTAGAACAGAATTATTCTAGGAGAATTATCCTAGGGAGTTACTCATAACCAAACCAGAAGCCAGAAATGATCACAGGAAAACATTTCTCAGGGGATAATTTAATAACATTACTGAGAGTGTGGGAATCCATATACCACCTAAATGATTAGGAAGGAGGTGATTAGCTAAGCCATTGTCTGAAACCCACTGAATCACTGGTACTTTTGAACAATGATTGGTCCTTTTTTTCTAAAGATGAGTTTTAAAATTTAAGAGAAGCACTAAGCAGCAGAGCTGAGAGAGGAAAAGAACACAGATCTTGCATGGTTCAGATTTTTCTTTATAGGTCCAGGAATAAGGTAAGATATCAGATCTTTGCTTTTATAATTTGAAGAACCAGAATCAGTGAACTCTGCAGGATAGTTTATCAAGTTCACCCTAAATGCTTGATTAGGTCAATGATTTGAACCAGGGAAGAAAGTTTCACATCTAGAGGATAAGAGAAATATACTTAAACAGGTTACACTATAAATCAACATCACACTTTAGTTTTATACTCTATTTCCGTAAATTACAAAAACATTGACTCAGTTGCTTAGTTCTAATATGTTATTCTGTTATTAGACTACTAAGTGCAAAGTATCTGGTTTTGGACTGGTATTGTCAAATCTCTATTGAACTACTTTCAACATAGACATTACAATTGTTGTAATAATAAGTCCCTAGTTGGTTAGCCCTAGTCATGACCTCCCATGGTCTGAAGGGCCTGCTCCTCTCCTTGTAGCACAGCACCAGGAGATCATCTTGTTCGTTAATGCATTCAGCCACATCATATGTCTCCAAATGAGTTTTTGTTCAAGCTAAAAGGACAAGCAAACAATTTTGTTTTTTATAAACAGCTTGTCTGAGAGAAAATAAAGAGTTATACTGTAGAAATTTACAAATACAACTTTTTAAATTTTAAATTCCAAAATGTAAGTAAATACTATAGAATTCACCCAACTGTTCCTTTGATTGAACAATACTAATTATTTTGTCATGAATTTTAAGTAAAGTCTTTATAACGCTAAAGATCACAACTTATTTTCTAGATCTATCATACAAAAATGAAAATTATAATTCTTCTTGGATTCCTGGGAGCCACATTGTCAGCCCCAGTAAGTGATTTTATGGCACTACTGATCTCATTGTGTTACACCTTCAACAATCCCTTCTTTTTACTATTTCTGATTTTTTTTTTCATTTTTAATTTTAGCTTATCCCACAGCGTCTTATGTCTGCCAGCAATAGCAATGAGGTTAGTTTAAATAATTAAAACAATCTCTGTCTTTCTTTTTAATGGAAATCAAGTGGGAAGAGATAAATGTCGTCACTTTATTTATACTGTGTTCCTCTCCACTAGCTTTTATGTATATCCAAGCACATTTCTAGTGTTCATGTTTGATTATATGATAGGTTACCTCTAAAATATTATTCTACTTCCCTTGCTTGACTGTTAATTCTTCAAAGGCAGATACAATATTGTTTATATCTTTTTGTTCTAATAACACCTAATACAGGTGTATATAGGTGTTTAAAAGCATAAAATGACTAAACTCCTGGAATGAGCTAACGTTGTGTAATCTCATACCCAACAGGGGAGAGGTTGCTAAATCCAAACCTTGTTTTAAATCTAACTTTTAATCACCGTAATTCAATGTAAGCCTAGTGAGAAAATGTCTCACTTCTAACAAGACATTGAGCAATCAGCTGTGACTTGTGCTACATTTACAGTAAACATTGTTCTTACTCATGTTAGTGTGTAGTAATCTTGATTTCATATTGTTTTTCCTTTTCTAGCTACTTCTTAATCTTAATAATGGTCAACTTTTGCCACTACGACTTCAGGTACCTCTATTTCAATAATTACTTTATGGGAAACATTTTTCTCTTGCTCATTTCTTATGTTATTTTTTATGAAAACAAAATGTTTCCTGATCCTATTTCTGAAATCTCAATTTTTAATGTTATGAATTTGTCTCATATATTCTAGTGACCATTTGTTTGAAGGTTAAAGTAAAAACTGTAATTCGATTAACATTTATTTATTGAGAACTTGGTATATTCGAGGCACTAATTCTCACAACTATGAGACAGTTAAAAGTAATTATTTTACACAAAGTCATGCCCAGTTAACCAGTAAGTAACAGCAGGTTGGAGGGTTTAGGGTTACGGTAGTGGAAAATACACAAGGTTTAAAACAAGTCTGGCATATGCAGATGTTGTGTTCTTTTATCAACCTTATCCTGCCCCATATTTCTCATGGCCGTCGGGAATTTAGCATTTGCTTCACATTATTTGCTTGGTTCAAAATGAATCAAGATGCTGTCCTTTTTTATATTGCAACATTGGAGGTATAGAAATTGTTTGTATTTTGTCTCTTTCTTGCTTGGGACTGACCTTTAAATTCTTTTTGGCATGAAGGGAACATGCTTTCTTTCCTTTGTGTCTTTTTAGGGCCCACTTAATTCATGGACTCCACCTTTCTCTGGAGTTTTACAACAGCAGCAACAGGCTCAAATTCCAGGACTCGCCCAATTCTCTTTATCAGCTCTAGACCAGTTTGCTGGACTGTTCCCAAATCAGATACCCTTCCCAGGACAGGCCAGTTTTGGCCAAGGAGCCCAGGCAGGCCAAGTTGACCCCTCACAGGCTCAAACACTGCCTCAGACACGACCAGGCCCCAGTCACGTAAGTCAGGCCTCTTTGATTTTGTTCGGAAGAGAGAGAACTGCATGTTGAATTTGACAATGAATATGAATCAGCTTTGAAATAGGCAGGAGTTTTTGAACAATATTTTTTCTCATAATATGTTTCTACCATCACTGTAAGTTCTTTTTTATCTGATTTCTAAGATGAAAGATTTAAATCAGCTACTCTAGGATACAGCAACAAACCAAAAAAGTTAAAAACAAGTCTAGGATAAGATAGGAAAACTTCAATAAAAGGCAGTTTATGTTGCTGACAGCACATGTAACAGATGACATTTCGTCGTGGAAACTTGCTAACAAATGATAAATTTATATGACTAGCTCTATGAAAAGCAGCTCAGAGATTTTAAATAACAAAGTCAAGCATACATTTTTATATAATTCTTTTCTTGGCAGGCGATGCCCTATGTGTTCTCCTTCAAAATGCCTCAAGAGCAAGGACAGGTAAATGGATGTAACCACACTGCCCATAGAGATGGCTACATACACTCTCCACAACGCTTTCTATTTCTAGCTCTGACTCCTATAGCAGGGGTCTAAAACCTATATAATGATATCACTGTCTAGATAACATCATTGCTGGGCCAGTATCAGTTTGTTGACGTTGGGCTCACTTAACAACTCCTTAAGAACAGGCAGCTAAGAAGAGTCTTCAGGACCCCTGAATTTCCAGGGCATTGCTATGTTGAGAGTAATAGAGCTCAATAAGCCCCAGGTCATGTCCTCTCTGCATCCAAAGTGCTGGAAGTTGGGAAAAAAGCAAGAGAAATACCATGGACTGACTTTATCCAACTTTAAATTTTGCTAATGAAGGAGATGCATTAAGCTGATAATATATGATATGATGTAGAGATAAGAAACACTTGCCTATGTTATTTGGCAGTTACAAAATTCTGCTCAAAATATTTTAGGCTTCTAGTACATTTCCAATTTGAATCCATATTACAATCAAATGGTAATTATTTCCATTAAATAGGATAATCTTTTAAAAGTGAATGCAAACTAGTATAATCATCACATTAATAGGGAAAACCCTATAAATATCAGGATTATTAATTTTATAATATTCTGGGTTCAAAGAAACAGTATTATAAATAAATTATGTTATTCATCAGCAGAATATTGGCCTTTTCATAAAAAGTTACAGTGTTTGGCTCTACTGTAATTATAACTATATAACTTTGTCCCACATCCACTCCCATTACAAAACAAAAGTTACTTCTAGACATTATCTCATTCTATGACATAAGCATTTAGAGAATTAGATGTATAACTAGAATTACTTCATCTTAAGAATCAAGAAACCTAGTCTTAAGGAGATCAATTTCCTGATCCCATTGAAAGTAAATAGCTGAGTTGGAATATAATTTTCCTCCCCTTCTGTCTCCTTCTTTAACCACTAAACCAGTAGCTCTCCACCCTGGCTTTACATTATAATCTCTGCTGGTAATTTTGAAAATTACAAATGTCTGAACCCTATCCCAATGAATCAATACCCCATGAATTGGTCATCTTCTAAAATGCTCAAATGTGATTTTGATTCTTAGCCAGGATTAAGAATGCTTGTACAAAATATAATCCTTCTGAAACCCTAGATATTTTATTTAACTCTCATGTCTAAAACAGTCTCTTACTTTATGCAAATAAACAAAACAGCATAAAAAATTAACATATGTACTAAGATTTTTATTTTCTATGAACATATACACATATAAACAGACACAGACATATAAGTAGAAGGCAATAATATAAATGGAAGCCATAAGGTAATGTAGGTGGTGAAGTTTCAGATGAGATTTGTTTGTTACTTGTCTATGTCTTGATTTACCAAATATCCTAAAATATGTATGGATTATTTCAATAAAGTGGCAATTCTTTGTTTGTTTTTTTTTTTGGGATTTACAATTTTTTTTGATATTCCTAAATATGTACTTTAGTTTAGGGTATGCAAGTAGTTTTAATAAACTTGCCTTTGGGAAAAAACATCAATTCATCATTTATATCATGTATAACTCCCCAATGCAATCCCTCCCTCCTCCCCCCTCCCCATGATAGACCCCAGTGTGTGATGTTCCCCTTCCCGAGTCCAAGTGATCTCATTGTTCAGTTCCCACCTATGAGTGAGAACATGCGGTGTTTGGTTTTCTCTTCTTGTGATAGTTTGCTAAGAATGATGGTTTCCAGCTGCATCCATGTCCCTACAAAGGACGCAAACTCATCCTTTTTTATGGCTGCATAGTATTCCATGGTGTATATGTGCCACATTTTCTTAATCCAGTCTGTCACAGATGGACATTTGGGTTGATTCCAAGTCTTTGCTATTGTGAATAGTGCCGCAATAAACATACGTGTGCATGTGTCTTTGTAGTAGACTAATTTATAATCCTTTGGGTATATACCCAGTAGTGGGATGGCTGGGTCATATGGTACATCTAGTTCTAGATCCTTGAGGAATTGCCATACTGTTTTCCATAATGGTTGAACTAGTTTACAATCCCACCAACAGTGTAAAAGTGTTCCTATTTCTCCACATCCTCTCCAACACCTGTTGTTTCCTGACTTCTTAATGATTGCCATTCTAACTGGTGTGAGATGGTATCTCATTGTGGTTTTGATTTGCATTTCTCTGATGGCCAGTGATGATGAGCATTTTTTCATGTGTCTGTTGGCTGTATGAATATCTTCTTTTGAGAAATGTCTGTTCATATCCTTTCCCCACTTTTTGATGGGGTTGTTTGTTTTTTTCTCGTATATTTGTTTGAGTTCTTTGTAGATTCTGGATATTAGCCCTTTGTCAGATGAGTAGGTTGCAAAAATTTTCTCCCATTCTGTAGGTTGCCTGTTCACTTGATGGTAGTTTCTTTTGCTGTGCAAAAGCTCTTTTTAATTAGATCCCATTTGTCAATTTTGGCTTTTGCTGCTGTTGCTTTTGGTGTTTTAGACATGAAGTCCTTGCCCATGCCTATGTCCTGAATGGTACTACCTTTTAAAGTCAATACATTCATAGCATTTCATTTATTATGGCAGAATGTCTAATACCACATTCTGCAGAATGATGATTCTCAAAAATATAGGGAAAATGCTACATAGGCTATCTTTCACTTAGGTATTTGCAAAGTAGTTTGTATATAAAGTTTCCAAGATGTCCTTTGGGAAAAAAAAAAAAAAAAAAAAAAAAAAAAAAGCTCTTTTGCTTAGTTCAACCCACTATTTCCTAAATGTGTTTGACCAAGCAAACTTAAAAACCAAGTCCAGCATTACCTGGGATACAAGTTGTTTCCAAAGTTTGGAAAGGGATGCTTCAACTATTTGCTTTGTATTTAATCATATAAAGTTGCTAGACATAAAACAGCTTTTGAATAAAATTGACATTAGAAGATAAAAAGTATGTCCTATGCTGATGTAATGGAATCTCTTGTATCCTTCTCTTTTTACAAGTAGACATTTCAATACTATCCAGTTTACATGCTCCTACCCTGGGAACAACCTCAGCAAACAGTTCCGAGGTCACCTCAACAAACAAGACAGCAGCAGTATGAGGAGCAGGTACTGCAAATGTTTTATTTTAATCTTACTAGTTCCACTCGAAAATAGAGCAAATAAGGTATATTACCATAGAAAAAAGTTTCTGAATATATTTAATGCGAACACTCAATAGCATGAAACAGGCATAAGAGGGTAGATACAGTGTTCTCTGCTATAAATCATTTATGTAAACTTACTTGGTAATATTCCAAGGCTGGATTTTTAGCCAATGACGTCAGTAAGTGGACTTCAATAGAATCAAGGCCAAAAAGCTGAATAACCTTGAAAAGTGAAGTTTTCTCACATTTAAAATGTACTAGCATCCACCTTTCCACATATGTGTGAGTGGTTACTATTTAAAAATAATAATTGACAAAAATTTTAGCTACCTTAATGAAAGATATATTTGATTACTGGATTTTGAGATACAATTAGATACCATTATACTGAATTTTGTGAAACTGCAATAAATTTTTTGAATTTTAACATAAATTCAGGTGGCTCATATATAATTAACATCCTTCCTGTTAGAATGAAAGTGTCTTTTATATAGTTTAATCGTAACTCTAAAACCTGGCATTACAAATTACAGAAAATTCAGAATTATGCTTTTAAAAACTGGTAGTATTAATTCTAATTGTCATGTTGCTTTAAAGGGAAAGAGACAGTTTTATCCTAGAAATGATATGGTATTAAAAAGATTCTTGCTAATTTAACAATAATTAATTTTTACTTACTGGAACATATAAACTTTAAAAATGCTTTTAATTTATATAAAAAGATATATAAGTTTAAGTAATCATTTACTGTAAACTTGTGACAAGAATAATCACAGAAAATATGATACTTTTTTGAAAAATCTGACAGATACCATTCTATGATCAATTTGGATACATTCCACAACTAGCAGAATCTGTAAGTAAATGCATATTTTTCATTAAAAAAATTCTTTTGAAACTACTTGCTTCATTGTTTACTAAATATATAAATGTGCTTCAGCCAGTGATGACCAGGAGGGCACCTCTAATTGAACAAAACTGTATATTCACTCAGTACAAGGAGAAGAACACACACATGGGGAGTCTTGGATGTCTTAATAGGAAAGTATTAGAATGACTTCTCACACGATTTGGGCTTCTTTTAGGTAATTTGGGGAAGATTGCAAAGAAGTGGTGATTCACTCTGGAGTAGCTATTTTCAAAAGTACGGTAACTCTGTGATTATTAGAATGGCAATCATTAAAAAGTTAGGAAACAACAGGTGCTGGAGAGGATGTGGAGAAATAGGAACACTTTTACACTGTTGGTGGGATTGTAAACTAGTTCAACCACTATGAAAAACAGTATGGCAATTCCTCAAGGATCTAGAACTAGATGTACCATATGACCCAGCCATCCCACTACTGGGTATATACCCAAAGGATTATAAATTATTCTACTACAAAGACACATGCACACGTATGTTTATTGCAGCACTATTCACAATAGCAAAGACTTCGAATCAACCCAAATGTCCATCTGTGACAGACTGGATTAAGAAAATGTGGCACATATACACCATGGAATACTATGCAGCCATAAAAAAGGATGAGTTTGCGTCCTTTGTAGGGACATGGATGCAGCTGGAAACCATCATTCTTAGCAAACTATCACAAGAAGAGAAAACCAAACACCGCATGTTCTCACTCATAGGTGGGAACTGAACAATGAGATCACTTGGACTCGGGAAGGGGAACATCACACACTGGGGCATATCATGGGGAGGGGGGAGGGGGGAGGGATTGCATCGGGGAGTTATACATGATATAAATGATGAATTGATGGGTGCTGACGAGTTGATGGGTGCAGCACACCAACATGGCACAAATATACATATGTAACAAACCTGCACGTTATGCACATGTACCCTAGAACCCTAGAACTTAAAGTATAATAAAAATAAAAATAAAAAATAAATAAATAAATAAAAGCTCATTCCTCTAAGGCAAGGATAGTGGAGCAAGGCGAAAGCTTTAATGGGTAAAGAAGCATCAGTCGCTCATATTAGCCAAGATGTGAGAACACCTGGTATTTTTGTGACTTGTGTGGTGACCTTACTTTAGACAAAATTTTGAAGTTGTCTTGGTTTTTTCCACCCCGTCTGATGTTGGTGTTCTGTAGAATTGTTTATGCTCAACAGATGAGCACCTGGTCCTAGTAGAGAATGTTAGAAAGTAGCACTTTCAGAACAGACGCAGAGGTGAGATGTCAAGCCGTTTCTCTAATAGCAAGAATTAAACTATTATTTCTGTTTTTAGCAAAATAATTTAAGAAGTTTGGGAGTGTTTTACTACTCTGGTACTCTGGGTGGCCAAAGAGCATATTTTCATAGATCACTGATTTAGACTTTTAAAACTTTTTTGTTTTCAGGCTATACCAGGAGGACAGCAGCAACTAGCTTTTGATCCCCAACTAGGCACAGCTCCTGAAATTGCTGTGATGGTAAGATTCCTTACAACACTTTGCCAGCTACTGGATATCAACAATTGACAACTTACTGCACTAATGCTCATTTTAATATCATCTCTGTTATAATTCCATCAATAATTTTTGCTGCTGCTGCTGCTGCTTCTTACAATATTTCGCAAGTGAAGATTCAGTTTACTCTTACTCAGTTCATCAATATTTTTGAGTATGCTATGCCAGATATTCTTTCATGCACCTTTATTTAAAAGCAGATATTAAGAGACAATTAATGTTTGCTGGTATATATTCATGGTCTTTTATGTAGCTTACAATTTAAAAAACCTAATAATAGAACTTTTTTTTTTAATATAATGCTTGTGCTGCATCTCAGTCCTGTTGCTTTACATTCTTCCCAATTTTGGCCTTCTTGTTGAACTTATGACAACTTTGTTTTCATTCTCATTCTCTATAGTCAACAGGAGAAGAGATACCATATTTACAAAAAGAAGTGATAAACTTTAGACATGACAGTGCAGGAGTTTTCATGCCCTCGACTTCACCAAAACCCAGCACAACCAATGTTTTCACTTCTGCTATAGACCGATCTATTACCGCAAAGTTCCCAGAAGAGAAGGTAGAGTTATGAAAACTTCATTTTATGTAAAAAAAATTGTCTAATGAAAAAATACAGTGATAAAATTAGTGCTTTAATTTATAGGACTTAGTCATGAAATTAAGAAGATAACTAATGAAAAATATGTGGTCTTAACTCTGAATAAGGTGGCCAAAAGTTATTTTTGATAATTGATTAATCAGAATATAATTTAATTTCAATTTAATAAGAGCTTCTTATGAATGTCCTTTTCTCACTAGGCCAAGACTGATAGTCTAAGGGAACCATAAGAAGTTGCCCTAATCATTCAGAGATTTGGGTAGGTATTTGCCAAAGTCACGCATTAGGTGCCATGACAATTCCTACATATGAAGACAAAAGATAAAAGTTGTCAGAGGAGCTAATGGAGTTCTTACCAAAGTAGTTATAAAAATAAGTTAGCTATATATACTTATAAAATTAATAGTGAGTATGGACTTCAACGGTTTTTAAAAACAAAATTAAATTTTGAGAATCGTGTCTGCCTATACTATAAGCTTGGTACACTCTCTGAAAACACGAATACTAGATATGCTAGGTCCATTACAAAAGACATTCTGTAGATACTCCATACAGACTCAATTCTCCCAAATCATCATTTCAATTTGCAAACTAAACATTGTAATAATTCCAATATATGTGTATTAGTTTGAAATAAAATAAAAATCTCAAAATGATAAAGAAATTGTACAATGGAAAGAAAATTTCAAATTCCATGATTTCTATATCAGATATAATCTTTTTTTTTTTTTTTTTTTTTTTTTTTTGAGGCGGAGTCTCGCTCTGTCGCCCAGACTGGAGTGCAGTGGCCGGATCTCAGCTCACTGCAAGCTCCGCCTCCTGGGTTTACGCCATTCTCCTGCCTCAGCCTCCAGAGTAGCTGGGACTACAGGCGCCCGCCACCTGGCCCGGCTAGTTTTTTGTTGTTTTTTTTTTTTGTATTTTTAGTAGAGACGGGGTTTCACTGTGTTAGCCAGGATGGTCTCGATCTCCTGACCTCGTGATCCGCCCGTCTCAGCCTCCCAAAGTGCTGGGATTACAGGCTTGAGCCACTGCGCCCGGCCCAGATATAATCTTGAACTAATTACTTGTTTTAATCAGCTTGGTTGGCTATGAGGCTGCAATAGGAGTTTGATAGAAGGGCAATCTGGGAACAGCACCAAAAAGTAAAAACGTACACTGAAAAGCAAACAATTTAACCTGAAGGGCAAACTAAAAGACAAAGTTTTTGAAATCTCCTCCCTGCTGCCATGAGCCTCTTTTGATCTCTCCTTCCATAAAAATGAGCACTCAGAATTCTTCAGATGAAAAATGTTTATAAAAATACAACTGAGTAAATAGTAATAATACCTCTTTAGGAAAGCCTCCTCACTAATGTACTATATTATACAAGGCAAATCTAGTTATTCAGTAAGAAATACTAAAGAGATTTCAGTATTTTTATGACCTTTTTTCTGTATGTATGAGTCAGTGAAAGAACAGCTTTCTATTTCTTTAATAAACAATTCGTAAGGTATCTAAGACATTTTATGCAAAGCAGTCCACTGATATTAAAATGCTTTTCTTTTTCAGGGTAAAAGACGTGGCCATGCCTTGGATATAATTGTAGGCTATTAGATAATGCTAGTATCAGTTCTTTGGAATACATGAAATATCTTGATTCTTCTCCTAAATTTGTTTTTACTTATAAATGTTATTAAACTCTTTAAATATGTCATAGAAAATAATACAATCATGTAATGAGTCTTGTTTTACAAAATTATATGTATTTTCAAATATCCTATCATTGTATAAACTGGAATATAATAACACTGAGAATAAAGCTAGTATCATTAAATTAACTGGATTATTGCATTAGTAAATGATACCTCTGGAAAATGGTAGTACCCATGAAGATAGGTATATTGTCATCGGATGGATGACGAGAGTTGTGTTTGGAACTGATGAAGTAAAATATGTATCTAGATTTGACATGTCATCTGTTTATTTCCCTAAGGTCCATTCAGTCAGCTTCCTTCTGAGACATTCTCATGACAATCAAAATTATTCGGTGGCAGATATCATAACGTGCTTATTCCTAATATGACACAGTTACATAGAGAGGTGTCTGTCCTTACTCAAAAGGGTAGGAGAGTGTATGATTGCTTGGGGGAGGCAGCATCCTGTAGAGAATAAGTTAGAGATTTTGGGTTTCATCAGATCTGGCTTTCAATCTAGCTTTTAATCTTCAGCAAGTCACTTCACTTGTGTGAGTGTCACCTTTTTTAGGTATAAATTGAAAATAACACCTTTTACAATTTCTGAAAGAACTACATGAACTAACACATGAATGTGCCTCGCTCATAAAAATGTTATTTTTTTCCCTTCACATGTGAATATGAAAGTATTTGTATGTTTAACTTATTTTTTCAACTTTAGACTATCAGCTAAAATTTTTAGAAAATAGGAAAATTGGTATTCGATGTAATATAAATGTGTGTGTTGATGTGTTTGAGTAGGTGCATGTAAAACAAAAAAAAAAAATGAGTTAAGTGAATGAATAAGTGAATGAATGAATATGTATTAGGTGGTTTCCAATAAACTTGGTGAGTATTCCAGACTTTAAAGTAGATCACAATTCCTAGAATCTTACCTGTTTCAGCATTTAGTAATGTTATGACCCTAGAATCTACTACTTGGTTTTTGGAAGAGTAACCCAATACTCATCCATTCTACTTTCATTTTATTCTGCATCCTTTTTCCCTAAATTTATGTACTGAATGAATATAATTCTGGGTAATTGACTGATATCTTAATATTAGAAATGACAGAGAGAGGCAAACAATAATATGTCTGGTAAAAAACTACAAACCTTGTACGCAAAATTCCAATAGTTTACAGGACCAAGGAAAAAATTACATGAGGTAATTCATACTAAAATCTTAGAATAAATCCTGGAACATAGTGAATACTCAGCTTTTCTCTTTAATGAGGAGAATAAAAGGAGTGATCAGAGACTAAAGAGGAAAGATAAGTGCAACATAATAATTCAGTTCAAGAGCGAACAGTGACGAACTCTAAAAAACCTATAAAACTAAATATCAAGTTATAAGAAACTCAAAATTTGGCAGTATGGGGGGTATGATAATAAATACTTTGAAAAAGATGTTGTGATAATTTTACGTGTCTACTTGACTTGGCTAAAGGATGATCAAATAGCTGGTAAAACATTATTTTGGGTGTGTCTATGAGGATGTTTCTGGAAGATAGCATTTCAGTTAGTAGACTGAGAAAAGAAGATCATCTTCATCAATCTGGGTGGGAATCATCTAATCCACTGGGGCCAAAATAGAAGAAAAAGGTGGAGGAAAGGCAAATCTGTTCTCTCTGCTTGAACTGGGACATCCATCTTCTCCTGCCTCAGACGTTGTAGCTCCTGGTCTCTGGCCTTTAGACTGGACCCAGAATTTACTTTGGATTTGGACTGGAACAATTTCACTGGCTTTTCTGGGCCTCCAGCTTGCATATGGCAGATCCTGGGACTTCTCAGCCTCCATACTCATATAAGCAAATCTTTCATAATAGATTTCTTTCTATATATCCACATAAAAGTATACCTCAGTGATATTGTGGATTTGGTTTCAGAACACTACAAAGTGAATATCACAATAAAGCAAGTCATATGAATTTGTTCCCAGTGCTTATAAAAGTTGTGTTTATACTACATTATAGTCTCTTAAGTATGAAATAGCATTATGTATAAAAGCACAGTGTATATACCTTAATGAAAATATTTTGTTACTAAGAATGCTAGTGAAGTGAGCACCTACTTGCCGCAAATATTCAGTAGGTAAAAAACACAAAATCTGCAGCCAGGCATGGTGGTTTACACCCGTAATTCCAGTGACTCGGGAGGATGAGGCAGAATGATTGCTTGAGGCCAAGAATTCAAGACCACCCTGGGCAAGAGAGCAAAAAAATGTCTCTCTCAAACAAACAAAAATGCTCTTGAGTCCAAGATTGCAGTGAACTGTGATCACACCACTACCTTCCAGCCGGAGTGACAGAGTGAGACTCTGTCTTTAAAAAAAAAAAAAAAGATTAAATCATAATAATTTTATATAACACAAAATCTGTGAAACACAAAGCAAAGCATAATAAAATAAGGTACACCTGCATATCTTATTGGTTTTGTTTCTCTGAAGAATACTGATTGATATTATGGAGATTGTATAAATGTAATATTACATATACAAGAGCATAAAGTAGATAAATACTACATAAATAAAGTAATGCAACGATAAACATTAACATGAATGTTGGCTAGGCACAGGGGTGCACGCTTAAAATCCCAGTGCTTTGGGAAGCCAAGGTGGGAGGACTTTGTAAGGCCAGGATTTGGAGACCATCCTGGACAACATAGCAACACCCCATCACTAAAAAAAAAGAAGAAAAAAAAATTAATGTCCAACCAAACATACTAATTTTCTTTCTTTTTTCTAGGCAATATTAATAGGACCTTATTACTCTGTATAGTTTTATATTACTCTGATCCAATTGAATGACTCAAGACTTGAAAATAAATTACCTAATCTTTAACTATTTAGTACCCAATCTGTTACAGAAAGATGTTAACTTTTGTTTAGCTATTCAACTGCAACCACCAGTTTAAATACCTGAATACTGCAATCACCATCAGTGAAACATTCCATTTTCAAAATATTATATAAAGGAACTTTAAATTCTATCATTTTTGTTGACAAAGTTAGAAAGAGTATGAAGTTTAAGGAAACATCATCAGAATACATGCAGAGAACTGTAGTTTTTATTTCTTTTACCTCTGGCGTCCCAATATCCCCTTACTCCCAGCCTCGTAAGAAAAGGGCAAAGCAGGAAAAGCTGTTAGATTTTGAACAGGTTTTGACCAGAAAAGTTTTACATAGAAAATTTCTCTAAAATCAGCTTTGCTTACATTTGGTAATTCTCAAAACTTTCCCTACCAATAATTCTCCACTGGATGTTTCCTATCTAAATGAAACAGCATTAGTTCAAGAATGAAATATAGACGAATAGAGGAACAGAAAACCAAATGCCACATGTTCTCACTTATAAGTGGGAGTTGAATAATGAGAACACATGGACACAGGGAGGGGAACTTCACCTCCTCCATTACATCTATATTCAATCTATTATCATAGCCTAATAGAGTAATACTTTCAAATGAAGATATTTTAAGTGTGTAGTGTGAAAAATGTATATATTTTGTAATCATCACCCCATCAAGATACAGAACATCTCCAACACCCCATAAACTTCTTTCATAGTCTTCTCCAATCAATCAGTCTCCCCACTCTCATGCCAAGCAACTATTTTCGTATTTCAATCAACATATATTAATTTAGCCTATTCTGGGTTTTTATATAAATTAAATCATACATGATGTATTCTTTCATGTCTGGCTTCTTTTACTCAACATTATGCTTTTGTGATTCATTCATGTTATTGCTTAAGTGGTATATTACATTGCATTAATATATGCCATTTTCTTTATCCATTCTCCTATTGTTGAACATTTGAGTTGTTTCCAATTATTGTATATCAGAAATAAAGCTGCGATGAACATTCTTGTACATTTTTTTGTAAACACATGTTTTCATCTCTTAAGTAAATACCAAGACATAGCTCTAACTCAAAGGATATGTATATGTTATGAGAGACTGTTAAATAGTTTCTAAGGTGGCTCTTCCATTTTATACCCTTATTAGGAGTGTATAAGAATTCCAGTTCCTCTAATTTCTGATGCACAATTCTTACAGAATTGTCTTTTCTTAAAATTGTTTTTATAAATTCCTCTTTTGTCACACATCCCTTAAAAGTTAAGCTTCAAAGAGGTTGACTTCAGTCCTCTTTTCTCCTCTCTCTCCAAAAAATGGCTGCATAGATTTTTTAAAAAATTGCTGCATGGCTGGAAACCATCATTCTCAGCAAACTATCAAAAGAACAGAAAACCAAACACCACATGTTCTCACTCATAGGTGGGAACTGAACAATGAGATCACTTGGACACAGGAAGGGGAACATCACACACTGGGGCCTGTTGTGGGGTGGAGGGAGGGGGGAGGGATAGCAATGGGAGATATACCTAATGTAAATGAGGAGTTAATGGGTGCAGCACACCAACATGACACATGTATACATATGTAACAAACCTGCACGTTGTTCACATGTACCCTAGAACATAAAGTATAATTTTTAAAAATAGCTGCATGAACATTTCCATTTTGACTTCAATAGGATTTATAAAAAGTACTGGCTCCTAAATCTGTATCTCAGCATATTTACAGTCTCATATATTAAATAGTTCTGGATTCTGTGTTTTATTTTAAAATGTTCAAAGTGGCATCTCATGGTTTTAATTTGCCTTATCCTGATGACTAATTGTGTTATATTTGTTTCTATGATTATCAGTCATTAGTATAACATGTTTTTTTTGAAGTGTACTACTTCTGCATATAGCTTTTAAATAATTTAAAATATATATATATATTTACTTACATATTTACCAATTTCAGTGCTCTTCCTTCCTATAGGTCTGAGTTTTCATCCACTATAATTTCCCTTTTATATCAAGAAATGTCTCCAAAATTTATTTGGTTTGTATCTGATGGTTATAAATTCCCCCATTTTTTATTTATCAAAAAATGCCTTTATTATGCCCACATTTTGTAGATTTTTTTTTAAAATACAGAATTCTAAGTTGACTGATTTTTTTTTTCTTTCCACACTTTAAAATTGTTCTAACATTATCTTCTGGCCTCTGTTGGTTTGGATAAAAAGTCACCTGCCATTCATATTGATGTTCCCCTCTATGCAGTGTATCTTTTTCTAGAGCTGCTTTTATGACTTTCTATGTCTCTTTGGTGTTCAGCAGTTTGACTCTAGGAGACTTAACTGCGGCTAATTTTGTAGGAATCATATTAGGTGTGCACTTTGGTTTCTGAATCTGTGAATTGGTTTTGATAAAAATTGGAAAAGTTTCATCAGTACTTCTTTGACTATTTTTCTGTTTCGTTTTTTTTTCTCTTCTCTCATTCTTACAACTCCAATTACATGTATATTGGATTAATTGATACTATTTCTTTGGTCATTGAGCCTTTGTTGATCTATATTTTCTGAGCACTTCAGTTTGAAAATTTCCATTTAACTTCAGCTTCACATATTCTTTCTTTTATTAGAGCCAATCTGCTTCTGCTACTGATATCATCTAATAAATACATCCAGTTTTTAAAATTTTTAAGTTTAGGATTTTTTATTTAATTTTTGACACTTTTCTTACAGTTCCAGAAATTTTCTAACTCATCACTCGATATATTCAGCATATTCCTATCAATCTTTTAGCATGTTTATTCTAGTTGAAGTATCTTTTTATTATTATTACAATTTAAGTTCTGGGTACATGTGCACAACTTGCAGGTTTGATACATAGGTATACAAGTGTCACATTCGTTTGCTGCACTCATCAACTCATCATTTACATTAGGAATTACTCCTAATGCTATCCCTCCACCAGCCTCCCACTCCCTGACAGTCCCTGGTGGGTGATGTTCCTCACCCTGTGTCCAAGTGATCTCATTGTTCAATTCCCACCTATGAGTGAGAACACACAGTGTTTGGTTTTCTGTCCTTGCAATAGTTTGCTGAGAAAGATGGTTTCCAGCTTCATCCAAGTCCCTGCAAAGGACATGAAATCATCCTTTTTTATGGCTGCATAGTATTCCATGGTGTCTATGTGCCACATTTTCTTAATCCAGTCTATCACTGATGGACATTTGGGTTGGTTCAAAGTCTTTGCTATTGTGAATAGTGCCGTAATAAACATACGAGTGCATGTGTCTTTATAGTAGCATGATTTATAATCCTTTGGGTATATACCCAGTAATGGGATGACTGGTCAAATGGTATTTCTAGCTCTAGATCCTTGAGGAATTGCCACACTGTCTTCCACAATGCTTGAACTAATTTATAGTCCCACCAACAGTGTAAAAGCGTTCCTGTTTCTCCACATCCTCTCCAGCACGTGCTGTTTCCTGACTTTTTAATGATTACCATTCTAACTGGCGTGAGATGGTATCTCATTGTGGTTTTGATGTGCAATTCTCTGATGATCAAGTGATGACGAGCATTTTTTTATGTGTCCGTTGGCTGTGTAGATATCTTCTTTTGAGAAGCATCTGTTTATATCATTTGCCCACTTTTTGATGGGGTTGTCTTTCTCTTGTAAATTTGTTTGAGTTCTTTGTAGATTCTGGATATTAGCGCTCTGTAGGAAGGGTAGATTGCAAAAATTTTCTTCTGTTCTGTAGGTTGCCTGTTCACTCCGATGGTAGTTTCTTTGGCCATACAGAAGCTCTTTAGTTTAATTAGATCCCATTTGTCTATTTTAGCTGTTGTTGCTATTGCTTTTGGTGTTGTAGTCATGAAGTCCTTGCCCATGCCTATGTCCTGAATGGTATTGCCTAGGTTTTCTTCTAGGGTTCTTATGGTTTTAGGTCTAACACTTACGTCTTTAATCCATCTTGAGTTAATTTTTGTATTAGGTGTAAGGAAGGGATTCAGTTTCAGCTTTCTACATGTGGCTAACCAGTTTTTCCAGTACCATTTATTAAATAGGGAATCCTTTCCCCATTTCTCGTTTTTGTCAGGTTTGTCAAAGATCAGATAGTTGTGTATGTGTTGTATTATTTCTGAGGGCTCTGTTCTGTTCTGTTGGTCTATATATCTGTATGGGTAGGAGTACCATGCTGTTTTGGTTACTGTAACCTTGCAATATAGTTTGAAGTCAGGTAGTGTGATGCCTCCAGCTTTGTTCTTTTGGGTTAGGATTGTCTTGGCCATGAAGGCTCTTTTTTGAGTCCTTATCAACTTTAAAATTGTTTTTTGCAATTCTGTGAAGAAAATCATTGGTAGTTTGATGGGGATGGCATTGAATCTATAAATTACTTTGGGCAGTATGGCCATTTTCACGATATTAGTTCTTCCTATCCGTGAGCATGGGATATTCTTCCATTTGTGTGTGTCCTCTTTTATTTCATTGAGCAGTGTTTTGTAGTTCTCCTTGAAGAGGTCCTTCACATCCCTTGTAATTTGGATTCCTAGATATTTTATTCTCTTTGTAGCAATTGTGAATGGGAGTTCACTCATGATTTGGCTCTCTGTCTGTTCTTAGTGTATAAGAATGCTTGTGATTTTTGCACATTGATTTTGTATCTTGAGACTTTGCTGATGTTGCTTAGCAGCTTAAGGAGATTTGGGGCTGTGACGATGGTGTTTTCTAAATATACAATCATGTCATCTGCAAACAGGGACAATTTAACTTCTTCTTTTCCTAATTGAATACCTTTTATTTCTTTCTCTTGCCTGATTCCCCTGGCCAGAACTTCCAACACTCCTATGTTGAATAGGAGTGGTGAGAGAGGGCATCCTTGTCTTCTGCCAGTTTTCAAAGGGAATGCTTCAGTTTTTCCCATTCAGTATGATATTGGTTGTGGGTTTGTCATAAATAGTTCTTGTAATTTTGAGATACATTCTATCAATACCTAGTTTATTGAGAGTTTTTAGCATGAAAGGGTGTTGAATTTTGTCAAAGGCCTTTTCTGCATCTATTGAGATTATCATGTGGTTTTGGTCATTGGTTCTGTTTATGTGATGTATTATGTTTATTGGTTTGTGTATGTTGAACAAGACTTGCATCCCAGGGACAAAGCCGACTTGATTGTGGTGGATATGCTTTTGGATGTGTTGCTGGATTCAGTTTGCCAGTATTTTATTGAGGATTTTTGCATCAATTTTCATCAGGCATATTGGTCTAAAATTCTCTTTTTTTGTTCTGTCTCTGCTAGGCTTCAGTATCAGGACGATATTGACCTCATAAAATGAGTTAGGGAGGATTCCCTCTTTTTCTATTGATTGGAACAGTTTCAGAAGGAACAGTACCAGTTCCTCTTTGTAACTCTGGTAGAATTCGGCTGTGAATCAGTCTGATCCTGGACTTTTTTTGGTTAGTAGGCTACTAATCATTGCCTCAATTTCAGAGCCTGTTATTGATCTATTCAGAGATTCAACTTCTTCCTGGTTTAGTCTTGGGAGAGTGTATGTGTCCAGGAATTTATCCATTTCTTCTAGATCTTCTAGTTTATTTGCATAGAGATGTTTATAGTATTCTCTGATGGTAGTTTTATATTTCTGCAGTATCAATGGTGATATCCCCTTTATCATTTTTTCTTGTGTCTACCTGATTCTTCTCTCTTTTCTTCTTTACTAGTCTTGCAAGTGGTGTATCAATTTTGTTGATCTTTTAAAAAAAACCAGCTCCCGGATTCATTATTTTTTTGAAGGGTTTTTTGTGTCTCTATCTATTTGATTCTGCTCTGATCTTAGTTATTTCTTGCCTTCTGCTAACTTTTGAATTTGTTTGCTCTTGCTTCTCTACTTCTTTTAATTGTGAGGTTAGGGTGTCGATTTCAGATCTCTCCTGCTTTCTCTTGCAGGCGTTTAGTGCTGTAAATTTCCCTCTACACACTGCTTTAAATGCATCCCATTTGTCTTTGTCTTTGTCATTTGTCATTGTCTTTGTCATTTGTCTTTGTCTTTGTCATTTGTCATTGTCTTTGTCATTTGTCTTTGTCTTTGTCATTTGTCATTGTCTTTGTCATTTGTCTTTGTCTTTGTCTTTGTCATTTGTCATTGTCTTTGTCATTTGTCTTTGTCTTTGTCTTTGTCATTTGTCTTTGTCTTTGTTCTCATTGGTTTCAAAGACCATCCTTATTTCTTCCCTCATTTTGTTATTTACCCAGTAGTCATTCAGGAGCCAGTTGTTCAGTTTCCATGTAATTATGCGGTTTTGAGCCAGTTTCTTAATCCTGAGTTCTAATTTGATTGCACTGTGGTCTGAGGGACATTTTGTTGTGGTTTCTGTTCTTTCACATTTGCTGAGAAGTGTTTTACTTCCAATTATGTGGTCAATTTTAGAATAAGTGCGATGTGGTGCTGAGAAGAATGTATATTCTGTTGATTTGAGGTGGAAAGTTCTGTAGATATCTAATAGGTCCACTGGTCCAGAGCTGAGATCAGGTCCTTGATATCCTTGTTAACCTTCTGTCTCATTGATCTGTCTAATGTTGACAGTGGGGTGTTAAAATCTCCCATTATTATTGTGTGGGAGTCTAAGTCTCTTTGTAGGTCTGTAAGGACTTGCTTTATGAATCTGGGTGCTCCTGTATTGTGTGCATATAAATTTAGGATAGTTAGCTCTTTTTGTTGAATTGATCCCTTTACCATTATGTAACGGCCTTCTTTGTCTTTTTTGATCTTTGTTGGTTTAAAGTCTGTTTTATCAGAGACTAGGATTGCAGCCCCCGCTTTTTTTGTTTTGTTTTGTTTTGTTTTCCATTTGCTTGGTAGATATTTCTCCATCCCTTTATTTTGAGCCTATATGTGTCTTTGCACGTGAGATGGGTCTCCTGAACATAGCACACTGATGTGTCTTGAGTCTTCATCCAATTTGCCAGTCTGTGTCTTTTAATTGGGGCATGTAGCCCATTTACACTTAAGGTTAATATTGTTATGTGTTAATTTTATCCTGTCATTTTGATGTTCGCTGGTTATTTTTCCTGTTAATTGATGCAGTTTCTTCATAGCATCGATGGTCTTTACAATTTTGCAGTGGATGGTACTGCTTGTTTCTTTCCATCTTTAGTGCTACCTTCAGGAACTCTTGTAAGGCAGGCCTGGTGGTGACAAAATCTCACAGTTTTTGCTTGTTTGTAAAGGATTTTATTTCTCCTTCACTATGAAGCTTAGTTTGGCTGGATATGAAATTCTGGGGTGAAAATTCTTTTCTTTAAGAATGTTGAATATTGGCCCCCACTCTCTCTGGCTTGGAGGGTTTCTGTTGAGAGATCTGCTGTTTGTCTGATGAGCTTCCCTTTGTGGGTAACTCGACCTTTCTCTCTGGCTTCTCTTAACACTTTGTCCTTCATTTTAACCATGGAGTATCTGACAATTAGGTCTCTTGGGGTTGCTCTTCTCGAGAAGTATCTTTGTTGTGTTCTCTGTGTTTCCTGAATTTAAACATTGGCCTGCCTTGCTAGATTGGGGAGGTTCTCCTGGATAATAACCTGAAGAGTGTTTTCCAACATGGTTCCATTCTCCCCATCACTTTTAGGTACACCAATCAAATGTAGATTTGGTCTTTTCACATAGTCCCATATTTCTTGGAGACTTTGCTCATTTCTTTTTACTCTTTTTTTCCTCTAACTTTGTCGTCTCACTTTATTTCATTAACTTGATCTTCAATCACTGATATCCTTTCTTTCACTTGATTGAATCAGCTATTGAAGCTTGTGTAGCATCACAAAGTTCTCATGCCATGATTTTAAGCTCCATCAGGTCATTTAAGGTCTTCTCTACACTGTTTATTCTAGTTAGCCATTTGTCTAATCTTTTTTCAAGGTTTTTAGCTTCCTTGCAATGGGTTTGAACATCTTCCTTTAGCTCAGAGAAGTTTGTTAGTACCGAAATTCTGTGGCCTACTTCTGTCAACTCATCAAAGTCATTCTCCATCCAGCTTTGTTCTGCTGCTGGCAAGGAGCTGCAATCCTTTGGAGGAAAATAGGTGCTCTGATTTTTAGAATTTTCACCTTTTCATCTCTGATTTCTCCCCATCTTTGTGGTTTTATCTACCTTTGGTCTTTGATGTTGGTAACCTACAGATGGGGTTTTGGTGTAAATGACCTTTTTGTTGATGTTGATGCTATTCCTTTCTGTTTATTAGTTTTCCTTCTAACAGACAGGTCCCTCTGTTGCAGGTCTGTTGGAGTTTGCTGGAGGTCCACTCCAGACCCTGTTTGCCTGGGTATCACTGGCGGAGGCTGCAGAACAGCAAATATTGCAGAACAGCAAATATTTCTGCCTGGTCCTTCCTCTGGAAGCTTCATCCCAAAGGGGCAGCTGCCGACATGAGGTGTCTGTTGGCTCCTACTGGGCGGTGTCTCCTAGTTAGGCTACATGGGGGTCAGGGATCCACTTGCGGAGGCAGTCTGTCCATTCTCAGAGCTCAAATGTGGTGCTAGGAGAACCACTGCTCTCTTCAGAGCTGTTGGACAGGGATGTTTAAGTCTGCAGAAGTTGTCTGCTGCCTTTTGTTCAACTATGCCCTACCCACAGAGGTGGAGTCTAGAGGCAGTAGGCCTGGTTGAGCTGTGGTGGGCTCCACCCAGTTCGAGCTTCCCAGACATTTGTTTACCTACTCAAGCCTCAACAATGGCAGACACCCCTCCCCCAGGCAGGCTGCAGTCTCACAGATCCATCTCAGACTGCTGCACTAGCAGTGAGCGAGGCTCTGTGGGCATCAGAACCGCCAAGCCAGGCATGGGAGATAATCATCTTGTCTACCGGTTGCTAGGACTTTGGGAAAAGCACAGTATTTGAGCAGGGAGTCCCATTTTTCCAGGTAGTCTGTTACAGCTTTCCTTGACAAGGAAAGGGAAATTCCCAGACCCCTTGCACTTCTGGGTGAGGCAATGACCCACCCTGCTTCAGTTCACCCTCCATGGGCTGCACCCACTGTCCAATCAGTCTGAATGAGATGAACCAGGTACCTCAGTTGGAAATGCAGAAATCACCTGTCTTCTGTGTCAATCATGCTGGGAGCTACAAACCAGAGCTCTTCCTATTCAGCCACCTTGGAATGGTTGGAGCCCGGTTGAAGTTTTTATCTGCTGATTTCAATATGTAGGTTGTCTCTGGATCTATACTGAATGATTTTTGCTCTCAAGAACAGGTCACATTCACTTGCTTCTGTCATATATGTAAGGTTTTTGTTTTGTTTTAGTTTTACTTTGGACTGTATGCTTGACTTTGTAAATGATAAGATAGAAACCCTGTATTCTTTCATCTTCCTCTGAAGAATGTTGCATTGCTCATATTGTTCTTGTGGAGGTTTTTGTTTTGTTTTGTATTACCTTTTAAAAAAAAAATTATTTGCATATTTTTAAGTACCACCAGAGCACTTTTGCTTCATGAATATATTGTGTAGTGATAAGTCTGGACTTTTAGTGTAACTATCAGCCAAATAAAGTATAATGTGACCATTAAGTCAGTTCTCACCCCTCAGCCCTCTCCCACAATCCCACTTTTCTGAGTATTATTCCATACTCTATGTCCTTGTATACACATTATTTAGCTTCCACTAGTAAGTGAAGACATGTGGTATTTCATTTTCTATTTCTGTATCCAACTGAATAATCCATTTAGAAGTTTGATGGTACATCAAACCCAACCTATTCAAAACCTAACTTATTTATCCCTCTTTATATGCTCCTCACTTTTATTTAATCCCTCAGCTGATGATCATCAATCACTCAGTTATCCAAGCAATCAATCTAAGACTCATCCTGTTTTTTTCTTGTGCCTTCTCTTCCACATCGAATGGTCATTTACTTTTTTCTTCTTGTAATGTCCTTGAATAAATCTTTCTACTTCCTTGTCTTTTCCTTAGTTTTGTTTCTCATTGTCCTAGAGTGTTACAGTAACCTCTTACTTAGAGTCCCTATTCCCAGTATTTTTCCTCTTCAAGATATCTCCCTCAGTCACCCTATAATGCTCTTTAAAGTAGCTTTCAAAGTTTTAAAACAAAAGCCACAGTAAAAAGAAAAATGCATTTTGCCATATATGCCATAAATCAGTCTGCACACACACACACACACACACACACACAACTGAAACAAGAGTTTAATAAAATGATTTTTATCTTGTTTACATGAGGAACATACTAAAATTTTCAATTTTATTTCAGGGATGCTATATTTTAACTAGTTTTTTAACGTGTCTTTCATTCTATTCTAATTTATATCTTTAAATTCAAGTAGTGACTGAAAAAATTCATTTCTCAATGAAAAGAGAAAGATTTAAATAGTGGCAGAATACTAACAATCTAGAAAACGAAATGAACTGCTCAGTGTATTATTCTTACTCATTTGAAGGTTTAAAATACTTTAAAATAAAATATTGGGGGAAATTATTTTTCTGAAACATTTTCTTCCTCATTGGCTCCTAAGCTCCATTAGAGCAAGAATGATGCATTTTAAATTCTTAGGTGTTGGACACCTAGCATAATGATTGTCCTATAATAGGTAATCAATAAATACTTGTTTCCCAAAGAATATGCATTTGACTAGTTCCTAATATATTTGGGAAAACAAGAAGGAATTGTGTTTTGAAAGGAATAAGATCAGAGGACTCTAATCTAGAAAAAGAAAGGCTAATTTGTATGAACAATTGAAAGTTGTTATGATGAAGCTCACTGGACAACTGCCCAATACCTTCTGTTGCTACTGTTTATAATAAAATTTTGCACCAATGGATAAAAATATGACTTAATATGAAAATATTTATGCCAGAATTTTGTATGAAAAGCATTATTTTTCAGTTACATAAAAAAATACAGTTTTCAGAAATTAAGGCCAATCCTTATCCATGTGCAAACATGTAGGCAATCCATAAGACTCAGTTTTCATACCTTTGGTGTATAACTAAATATGTTTTAAATATTCAGTTTCATATGTTGACTTCGTAATATTAAATGTTGTGTCGTGCACATTGCAGATAGTAAATAATTGTAAGCTGTATTGAAGGAATATTCCTCTCTTAGCCATGTTTTTATCTTCAAAGAAAATAAAAATTGCTAGTTTTTCAGGACAATCTCCTTCTACAGATTATTTTAACAGTGAATTTGAGTAACTGAGGAAGAGAATAAACAGTTTTCATTGAACATTCTCAAGTTATTAAGATACGTTTGAAATGACCTTTGTAGTTCATTTCAAGGTGAAGCTGTCAACTCTGGATTTGTGGAAGGTTTGTATTATTTTCTTCAGGAAAGTACTTTGATAGAAAAACCCAACAAAAAGAAGCTATATATTTCTTATGTTGATTCGTCTTTCCTGCACAGAACTGCAGTCTAGTGAGTACTTTTTGCTTTCTTGATCTTTGGCTCTCATTTCTGTTGGCTCACAGGTAGTTTTGATCAAGCCAGGAGGTTGCTGCATAAATCTGTGACTATCCTGTTACTAAAATTCTAGCCACCATGAGGCAGTAGGAATAATGAAGTCAAGGATGGATAGCTCCAAGCTAAATGAGTTAGGAAGAGCTATAGATTTCACAGATAAGACTGTGTTTAGATATTTAAATCTTCATCTTTATTAGTTGTAAGTGGACAAATCAGGCTTTCTGAGTCTCAATTTTCATCTCTAAAGGAATTGTCTCTGGAATTGAGAATACAATGAAATGAACGGTATAAAGGCACTAATCATGTGTCTGACATCATTAATGGTGGTTTTGGCAGCATCAGAGGCATTGGCTCAGGATATCCTTTAAGTGTAGCTTTGAGTAGATCAGACTTCTTGCTGCCACCCATTTTCAGGGGATCCTCAGATACATAGGTTCGCTGGCTAATCTGAAGGTGTATGACAGCCACTTAAGTAGTAACTGGAATAAGATAGGGGCTTAATATGTTAATTAAATCTGAATGTAAGTAGGCAAATTCTGAAGCCAAGCAGTGTCAGGTAGGGGATAATTATTCTTTCTGGTTGGCAATCTGGTTATGTGACCTCCACACAACCTCCCAGTATTGTCTAACAAGCTGTAATCCTGGTTGAATTTATGCAGTACAAGCTGGGGTTGCCTTCTTGTGTGAATCTTAATTCAATTGGCAAGAATGCAAAATATAGAAAAGCCTAACAATGTAAAAGTTACAGCTACAAAAATCCCCTCTGCAAATTCTTCAGCACATGATTGTCCTTAAAAGGCAAGGGCAATTGAAGGAACAGTAACCAGGATGTTTTACTGGAAAGAAAAGTTGTGAGTGGCTTCATAGGAAAGAGGTTGGACATGTTATATGAAAAAGTCATACGTTTATTTGGGGGGATTCAGATGGAAGAAGTAAGAACTAATTTATCAAGGTATTAAATTACTCTATAAGAAAAACTTTTTAAAGAACGAAAACATCCATCTATGCAGATATTCAAGGAGTGGATAGATGACCAGAGACTGAATTACAGCAGAGGAGATTTTTGTGTAGTCATTGGAATTTATTAAACGAACTCTTTGTAATTCCCCTTTCAACCATAATATCCTCAGACTGGGTGTTACAGGGATGAGAATTATTTACTGGAAGAGGTTAAGCATCTTACTAAATACAAAGGCACCGTTATCATTAAAGGATTAGACATTAGTACTAGGGAAATGCCCACTATGGGAAGCCTTATCAGTGGAGCTAACTCACTATTACAACAATAAGAGAGCAGAAATATTTTATTTCATGTCTTTTGGCCTATGGATTTTGCAAAAATTCAAAGCATGCATACCTTTTAGGCAATCATCCTTCTCTTCTGTGAATTGGAAACCACGATAAATGATCTGACCTTTACCAGGCTCGCATATATGTCAATACTAAGGAGAAATTTTTAATTTTAAAAAGGGTTTGAGAGACTTTCTAAGAGAATAAACACAAAACAATCCACGAATTCTTATTCCATACTCTATGCCCATATGCACACATTATTTAGCTTCCACTAATAGGTGAGGACATATGGTATTTCATTTTCTGTTTCTGAGTTGCTTCACTTAAGAAAATGGCCTGCAGTTTATTTTACTTATTCATATTCTTATTTAACTTTTACCCTTAGTGCTAGGGCAAAACTCAATTCTATCAACATGGTGTTTGCAGTTACAAGGTTGCTTTTCTGATAAAAAGCCAGGGATGTTTATCAGATTCAATAAAAAGCCAAGGATGCTTATCAGGTTCAATAAAAAGCCAGGAATGCTTATCAGTTTCCTCCAGGTAGGTAGGACTCTAACTGCTTGCTCATCTCCACTGCAAAAGAAACTGCTGAAATGACTGCTCAGTTTTTTTTTTGTTTTTTTTTTTTTTGTTTGTTTGTTTTGTTTTCAGTTTTCCAGCTATTGATTTCCCCCGGGATCCTTAATATCTTGTCTTGCATGTGCATATTTTATGGGTCAGCCAAGGATTTGGGAGAAATACATACACAGATTTCAAGGCTCCTAATTCAGAAGTTCTCACCTTTATGGGACTTTCTCCCTCAGCCATTCCCAAACTCTCTCTTTTGATGCCTCAGGCTAAAAAGACTGTGACTTCCTTCTTGAAGTTTTTGCCCTCAACTCTGAAGTTGGGAAATGCCTACAAACGGAAACACAAATAAATGTTTATCTGACATTTCTCTCAAAAATTAATTTCCTTGAGTTTCTGCCTATATTCCATCACTGTTCAATGCCTTCAAAATGTTGTTTTTCACATTTTGTCCAGAGTTTATCATTATTAGTAACAGAAAGTTTTAGGTCAATATAAGCTTCGTCATTACCAAAGGATGCAAGTCTATATTCTGAAGGTTTTCTCTCATGAGTATCTCTTCAATCTCTTTCTCTTTATCTTCATTGTCACAACTCTCCTAAAGGTCACCCTCCTTGCTGGGGAGGATCAAGATATACAATGCTTTCATATTCAGTCTTCTAACATAGAATGATCCATTCAGAAACGGAAGCCTAACCATGTTCCTCCCTTCATTAAAACCATTCAATACCTTCCAATTGGTCTCTGTTTAAATTTCAAAATGTTTTATTTGGCTTAAAAGGTCCATAATCACTTGGTCCTGGTGATAAATGGTTTGCCATTTACCTTCGTTGATTATTACACTCTAGCCAAAGTAAATTCCTTTATACTCCGTGGAATATGCCTTGTACCTGTGATCTCCAAAATTTCACACTCTGTTTCCTCTGTCTGGAGCATTGCTCTTGATCCTCTTAATTTGGCTGATGTCTTATTGACTTTCACATCTTTACTTTTGTGTATTTCTATGGTACTGAACTTCCTCAGTCATTTCACATGGAAATTCTATTGTTATTTTTGTTCAATTTGTCTAAGAAGCTTTATAGCCTCTTATGGCTCTAGGAAGGCATGGACGATGTCTTCCCTGAATATTGTATTACAGTGCTATGCCTAGTGTCTGGCATATAATTAAAACACGATAAATGTTTAATGAATTAACAAATATAAACTACTTTGGAAACAACCTGATTCTATCCATAATTTCGAAACTTAAATGGCAAAGGTCAACAGCTGGCCAGTCACGAACTAATTTATAAGTCTTACAAATCATAAGACATGAAAAGTCTACCAAAACAATTTCTATATCATATCAAATTTTATTAAGAATTGTGTTGGGAAGCCGAGCCGAGCAGATCATGCGGTCAAGAGATTGAAACCATCCTGGCCAACACGGTGAAACCTGGTATCTACTAAAAATACAAAAATTAGCTGGGGGGCGTGGTGGTGGACACCTCCAGTCCCAGCTATTCGGAAGGCTGAGGCAGGAGAGTCGCTTGAACCCAAGAGGCGGAGGCTGCAGTGAGCCAAGATCGCACCACTGCACTCCAGCCCAGTGACAGAGTGAGACTTCATCTAAAAATTAAAATAAAAAAATAAAAAATTGGTTAGTTTCAAAACTTCACTTGTCTCAATCAAAAAGTACCACGTTTTAAAATATATAGTTATTATTTAAAGCATATAAAACTAAAAAACTATGTTGTCAACTAGTCTTTTGTTTAAGTATATTTGAATGAAACCTCTCTTTCATTATAAAAAATTGTTTTTAAAATAATAGCTAATGAAATTGTTTAAAATTTTTGCCATCCCACTGTGATTCACTGGGTGGACTTTCCCCTAATTCATTTCATGTTCTGTGTTTTGTGGTTAGGAACTGATTAATTCTGAATTCCAGTTACACAGTTTATAGATTTGTAACCTTAAATACCTAACTTTCTAAGCACATTTTCTTCACCTGTAAAATGGGGCAATTTTATAATTTATCCTATGTACATCTATGGTGAATGTGTGTGCATGTACATACACACTTGTTTGTGTGTGGGGGAGGGGTGTGTATATAAAAAAGTGCTTGTCGGTTTCATAAGCATTTTGACAATGTTACCTTAAATAATGTACACCTAGCAGGTCATTATCTAATTATATGAATCTCTTAGGATTTAGTGTAATTAGAATCTTTGTTAAATGCAAAAAAAGACTTCTTATACTTAGATAATTCAAAGATAAAAACAACGGGACAAAAACTTAAAAGTTTGGACAATTAATGTGGTGAAGATCAGATGTATACCCAAAGGAAACTAGCAGTTGAAGTTTGTACTTTTGATGTCAACACACTGCCATATAGAAAGCATCGTTTTTGTTTAAATTATTGCTGCTATGTGGCAAATAGGAAAACATGTTACTGTCATTTTAATATGGAAAAAACTAAATGTTTCGCCAGGCATGGTGGCTCACATCTGTAATTCCAGCACTTTGGGAGGCCGAGGTGGGTGGACCATGAGGTCAAGAGTTCAAGACCAGCCTGGCCAAAATGGTGAAACTCCATCTCTATTAAAAACACAAAAATTAGCTGGGCATGGTGGCAGGTGCTTGTAATCCCAGCTACTCTGGAAGCTGAGACAGAGAATTGCTTAATACCAGGAGGCAAAGGTTGCCGTGAGCTGAGATCATGCCACGACACTCCAGCCTGGGCGACAGAGTGAGACTCCTTCTCAAAAAAAAATAAACTAAATGATTGTAAAAGGTTAAGAGATTTGCCCAAGTTAAATCTAGATGGGCATGATTCAGATCTATATGCATGACTCCTCAGGCCTCTCTCTTAAACTCTTGCAACTGGGAAAAATATCTACTCAGCAGAGTCACAGGAAGACTGTCGACAGAGCTCTGTGTAATACAGACATGGCACCAGTACAATAAAACATGTTTTATATCAAAATACTTATGGTCTAGTCAAACATTATAGAAAATATATATGATAGTGTGTAGAAAGGGGTCTTTAATTTTTGGTGGATTCATATTTAAAGCAATATTAGTTTTAAATGGAGATATTATATATTTTGCAAAGAGAAAGAGAAGTTTAGGAAAAGGTTACATAGGCAATTTGTAATATATACAAAATATAGACCTTTCTACCACTTAAGCCATGAGGTATATAAAATTATTAATAAAACTTGATATACATTCAAATTATACTGGTAAAACCATATGTTATGAGTATGGGGGACAGTTAACAAGCAGGGCTTCTCAGCTGTTGCTCTTCAGGCTTCAAGCTATGATATAAATGACAAAAAAAAAAAAAAGCACTAAGAAATGTCCAAGACAAGTACTGAGGAGCTTAAATCCTTCACTCAATATTTATGAAGCACATAGTTGGTGCCAATGTAAGCCGAGCCCATTTCAGTGAGCAGTATGGTGGACATAGGGCTGTCTGGTAGTGGCTCTGGCAGTGGTTAGTAAGAAATCTGGGCATGAGAACTCTGCAACTACTTCCGTTTTTACAGCTGGGGCCAAGTATGCCCTAGAGATTCAGGAATTGACAGCTCTTCAGATTCTACAACATTGACACACAGGGTTCTAATTATTTTGTAGGAATCCACAGATGCTAAGTTGACTTTTAGTTGAACGCATAATGTTAGGAGAGGTTTTAATGAGAATTCATGGATTAATTTGCATTTATTCTCTTAGAAAGTCTCTCACAGGCTTTTTAAAATTAAGAATTGCTCCTTAGTATTAACATATATGTGAGCCTGGTAAAGGTCAGATCATTTATCACGGTTTCCAATTCACAGCAGAGAAAGATGATTGCCTAAAAGGTATGCATGCTTTGAATTTTTGCAAAATCCATAGGCCAAAAGATATGAAATAAAATATTTCTGCTCTCTTATTGTTGTAATAGTGAGTTAGTCCACTGATAAGGCTTCCCATAGTGGGCATTTCCCTAGTACTAATGTCTAATCCTTTAATGATAATGGTGCCTTTGTATTTAGTAAGTTGCTTAACCTCTTCCAGTAAATAATTCTCATCCCTGTAACACCCAGTCTGAGAATATAATGGTTGAAAGGGGAATTACAGAGAGTTCATTTAATAAATTCCAATGACTACACAAAAATCCCCTCTTTAATTCAGCCTCTGGTCATCTATCCACTCCTTGAATATCTGCATAGATGGATGTTTTCGTTCTTTAAAAAGTTTTTCTTATAGAGTAATTTAATAACTTGACAAATTAGTTTTTACTTCTTCCATCTGAATCCCCCCAAATAAACGTATGACTTTTTCATATAACATGTCCAACCTCTTTCCTGTGAAGCAACTCACAACTTTTCTTTCCAGTAAAACATCCTGGTTACTGTTCCTTCAATTGCCCTTGCCTTTTAAGGACAATCATGTACTAAAGAATTTGCAGAGGGGATTTTTGTAGCTGTAACTTTTACATTGTTAGGCTTTTCTATATTTTGCATTCTTGCCAATTGAATTAAGATTCACACAAGAAAGCAAACCCAGCTTCTACTGCATAAGTTCAGCCAGGATTACAGTTAGTTAGACAATACTGGGAGGTTGTGCGGAGGTCACAAAACCAGATTGCCAACCAGAAAGAATAATTACCCCTACCTGACACTACTTGGTTTCAGAATTTGCCTACTTACATTCAGATTTCATTAACATATTAAGCCCCTATCTTATTCCAGTTACTACTTAAGTGGCTTTCATATACCTTTAGATTAGCCAGTGAACCTATGTATCTGAGGACCCCTGAAAATGGGTGGCAGCAAGAAGTCTGATCTACTCAAAGCTACACTTAAAGGATATCCTGAGCCAATGCCTCTGATGCTGCAGAAACCACCATTAATGGCGTCAGACACATGATTAGTGCTTTTATACCTTTCATTTCATTGTATTCTCAATTCCAGAGACAATTCCCTTTAGAGAATGAAAATTGAGACTCAGAAAGCCTGATTTGTCCACTTACAACTAATAAAGATGAAGATTTAAATATCTAAACACAGTCTTATCTGTGAAATCTGTAGTTCGTCCTAACTCATTTAGCTTAGAGCTATCCATCCTTGACTTCATTATTCCTACTGCCTCATGGTGGCTACAATTTTAGTAACAGGATAGTCACAGATTTAGGCAACAACCTCCCGGCTTGATCAGAACTATTTGTGGGCCAACACAGATGGGAGACAAAGATCAAGAAAGGAAAAAGTGCTCACTGGAATCTAGTTCTATACAGGAAAGATGAATGAACATAAGAAATGTATAGCTTCTTTTTGTTGGATTTTTATATCAAAGTACTTTTCTGAGGAAAATAATACAAACCTTCCACAAATCCAGAGCTGACAGCTTCACCTTGAAAATGAACCACAAAGGTCATTTCAAGTGTAGCTAATAACTAGGGAATGTTCAATGAAAACTGTTTATTCTCTTCCTCAGTTACTCAAATTCACTGTTAAAATAATGTGTAAAGGGAGATTGTCCTAAAAAACTAGCAATTTTTATTTTCTTTGAAGATAAAACATGGCTAAGAGAGGAATATTCCTTCAATACAGCTGACAATTATTTACTATCTGCAATGTGCACGACACAACATTTGATATTATGAAGTCAACATATTAAATTAAATATTTAAAATACCTTTAGCTATACACCAAGGTATGAAAACTGAGTCTCATGGTTTGCCTACATGTTTGCACATGGATAAGGATCGACCTTAATTTCTGAAAACTCTTTTTTTTTTAATGTAACCGAAAAAGTAATGCTTTTTATACAAAATCCTGGGATATTTTCATATTAAGTCATATTTTTATCCATTGGGGCAAAATTATATTACAAACAATAGCAACAGAAAGTATTGGGTAGTTGTCCAGTGAACTCCATTACAACAACTTCAATTGTTCATACAAATTAGCCTTTCTTTTTCTAGAATGGAGTCCTCTGATCTTCTTATTCCTTTCAAAACACAATTCCTTCTTGTTTTTCCAAGTATATTAGGAACTAGTCAAATGCATATTTTTGCACAACAAATGTTTATTAATTACCTGTCATGGGGCAATCATTATGCTAGGTATCCAACACCTAAGAATTTAAAATGCATCATCCTTGCCCTAATGGATCTTAGAAGCCAATGAGGAAGAGAATGTTTCAGTAAAATAATTTTCCCCAATATTGTATTTTTAAAATTTAAACCTTCAAGTGAGTAAGAATACAATGAGCAGTTTATTTCAGTTTTATAGATTGTTAGTATTCTGCCACTATTTAAATCCTTCTCTTTCCATTGAGAAATGAATTTTGTGGGTCACTACTAGAATTTAAGAGATATAAATTAGAATAGAATGAAAGACATGTAAGAAACTAGATTAGAACATACCTGAAAAAATGGAAAATTTCAGTATGTTCCTCATGTAAACAATATAAAATTATTTTATTAAATCCTTGTCCTAGTTGTGTGTGTATGTGTGTTTGTGCAGACTGAGTTATGACGTATAATGCATATTTTACTGTGGCTTTTATTTTTAAAACTTTGAAAGCCACTTTAAGGATCATTATAGCATTGCTGTGGAAGATAGCTTGAAGAGGAAAATACTGGCGACAGGGACTCTATATAAGAGGCTACTATAACACTCTAGGAGAGAATGAGAAACCAAACTAAGGAAAAGACAAAGAAGATGGAAGAGATTTATTCCAGAGCATTATAAGAAGGAAAAAGTTAACGACTATTTGATGTGGAAGAGAAGGCACAAGAAAAAAACAGGATGAGTCTTAGATTGATTGCTTGGATAACTGAGTGATTGATGATCATCAGCTGAGAGATTACATAAAAGTGAGGATCGTATTAAGAGGGAAAAGTAGTAAGCTAGGTTTTGAATAGGTTGGGTTTGATGTTTTGATGCTTATTCAGTTGGATACAAGACTGGGGTAATTAGAGAAGAGTTTTAGCTGAAGGCAGAGCTTAAGGAGTCAGAAGTAGATTATATTATAAGAGAAAGTGAAGAGTAAGAAAATAAACTGTCAAGTATAATAAATCAAAGAAAAAGAATCAGAAAATAAGACCTATGGTTGCTACTAAAAGAAAAAGAACATGAAAAATTGGCTTAAAGAATCCAAGGAAGAGAAAAAGAGATTTCTAGATGGGAATAGTCACAGTTAAATGTCAAAAGAATTGAAGTAACACAAGGACAGAAAATCATTTATGGTTTTCACAATTCAGTAGCAATTGCCAACCTCTATTAGAGCAATTTCAGATAAAAGAAATTGAAGTAAAACACATTGAAAGACAGGTTTTAGGTAAGGAAATGGATAATACACACACAGACACACACACAGACACACACACAGACATACACACACACACATCTGTAATTCCCAGCCCTGGGGAAATGTACTGTGAGCCCCAAATTGATCAAAACAGAAAACAATATACAGTAACATACCAGGTTTAATATGTTAAGTTTCTGATTCAGGTAGTTTTCTTTAAATCATTGAGATAAGATTAAACATTAAGGTAGAGGTAAAGGAAGTTTAATGTTTCTCTGACTTTGTACTGATTTTTCTCACCTTCTGTTACAGTGACAGTATAAGGCACTAGTTATAAATGTGGGTTTTAGAACCAAATGGCTGGTGCTCAATTCAGTATCTGCCAGAGACTAGTTATAATACCCAAACTGATTACTAATATTCTTGCTTCTCAGTCTCAGAATGGGATGGTGTTGATCATAGTACTTTCCTCTTAAGGTGGTTTGGGGGATTTAATTATATTATCTATATAAAGCATTTAAATTTGTGCTTCAGCACTTGAAGTTCTCAAAAAAAAAACTTAGCTGTTATTATTTTTCTGAGTTCCCTTGAGAACTGATTTCTAGAAAAAATAAAAAGAAGAAAAGGGACTTTGATGCACTACTACTACAATCTGAACTATATAACCTCTTTTGAAGTAGAACTTGAACTCAATAATAGAATATTCTTGAAAGCTCTCAAATGAGTTAAAGCTCAAATTTTATGACTCTTGTAAAAGGCATATACAATATGCATGCATATTTAAGGTAATTCTTGAATGTTTTGTGGACTCTAGTTTCTAGTCCAGCACTTAACGATGATACCCTTTCTGTTGCAAGTGAATTTTTAGTTGAGAAACAGAGTATAGTGTTCCATAAGGTAAACAAGATGCTGTGGTGCTCCAAAAATACAATTCACTCATCTATGAAGCTCTAATCCTGATAATAAAATGAAGAAGCTGAAAGCAGAATCATGCAAAAGATTTTAATCCCATCTTTAATGATTTTTAGATTTTCTATTTTCTTAAGATTCCAGCACTATCAAATATGCTTTGCAATAGATTATAATCAATACCAGTAAAATGCTTGGAGGTATTTTAAATTGTGGGAAGTAAAGGAAAAAAATTGTGAGAGTAGACAACGGAGCAACAACATGTAAAGTGATAAGCTTCAAATATACAAGACACAAAATTTGGAGGAAAAAAACACAAAAGATTTTGGTATTTGGTAGTTTCTATGAAACTAAACTTTGGTTATTCCCCAATTTCAACATAGTGTGATAGTTGGTGAGTAATAACTGATCCTATGGGAGAAGCCTTTAAGCCACAGATTTCTCCAATCCATTATACCTTCGAGTATATAAAACAGCTGCAATACTTCAGGGCCAGACACTTGTCATTTCTTATAACAGCGTCGGAGACAGAGAACTGACTGAAACGTTTGAGGTAAGAAAGGTCTTAAATATCATTGTAAACTAAGATTGTATATCTATTTTGTAAATATAAATATATAGCATCTCTCCATATATTTTTCTTTAAATCATAAAAATTTAAATTATTGAGACTGTCATGTAATGGTTGCTTGAATTTGTAGACTTAGTAATTAGAAAATCATTTTTAGTATTCTGTTTGCAAAACTTTTTTTTTTTAAATCACTATCTTGTTGCAGTAAATATTTATTTTAGAGTGACCATAAACAAATATTTGTAGGAGCGGAATCCTGGTTGGGGAGAGTGCGGACAGAGTGAGACAACAGAGCCTCAGGTTTATTTTTAACTTTGTGGCCATCAGGTCAGCAAAGAGAGGGAACGTGCACCGCCAGAGATTCTCTAATGTCTGAGCAAGAGCCAATTTCTTTGGCCTCCTCTTTTATCTTTAAAATATATGCAGTACTTACATTCCATTCCATAATATTTTATGTTGATTTTAATATAAAAGTCATTTGTCTTTCCCATAAATTCTTGAATAAAATTAGTTTTCTAGGAAGATGCATCTAATTTATCTGGGGTATCATTTATTCTATAGCACACAGCAATAAACTGCCATGGGTATCATGACTTGATAAGTATAAAAATAAAAGGAGATATCTGGTAATTATGCCATGTCCTGATTCTAAGATATGATCTGGAAGAGTCTGTGATGTGCTTTATTTACTTCTTTGCTTAATGTAGTTTTCAATAATTCTTGAAACCCGTTGAAAGAAATTGTAAAGGCCCTGCTTGAATTCTATCCTCTCTAAAACTATTTCCTCAACCTGTCTCTTTCTTCTTCTAAATACTCCCAATATTTTGCAATTTCTACATATGGTATATATCACACCATATTGTATTGTATTATAGAAATATCTGTAACTGTCTTCCATGTGGAAGTCTCATATGGAAAAAATTATGCTTTCTCATTGTATCCCTGAAAGCACCCACCACAATGCTTTGCACATAGAAAGTAGACTATGTATATGTATATGTATGTGTGTGTCTGTGAGAATGTGTGAGTGTATGCATGTGAGTGTTTGTATAATTTTTTACTCTTGATTTCCTATATTAACAATCTGCCTGTAGAAGTCTGAACTTGACTGGAATTTTACATTCCTGTCTTCTCAAAATTATTAGATTATCTGGTACTTTTTTGAATTTGAATTCAAATTTTGATTAACATCAGAAAATAAAGACAGAGATCAAAATGTTGCTACATTTTTTACGCTGTGTTCTTTTGTCTTATAGATATATAGGAAACATCAAAAGGTGATAAAATTTCCCTAGAATCTCCACTATCTCAAAGGCACTTCAAAATGATAATGACATTAAAAATTGGCATTTTCCTCAATGTAAAATATTAAATTAAATAATCTTTAGAAAACTTTGTAATGTATTTACCTATGACAATGTAACAGTGAGATTAAAAGATCCATAAATCAGGGACTTTCCAAACTGATATTACAGGCAAACTTCAGAGATACTGCAGATTCAGTTCTTAACCACCACCATAGAATGTGTATCACAGTTAGGCAGGTCAAGTGAATTTCTTGGATTCCCAATGTACATAAAAGTTATGATTACACTATAGCATTATATGTTAAACATAATAGCAGTATGTCTAGAAAAACAACATAAAAATCTTAATTAAAACATACTTTATTGCTCAAAAGTACTAACAATTATCTCAGTCTTCACTGAGTCATAATCTTTTTGCTGGTGGATGGTCTTGCCTTGATGTTGATGGCTGCTGACTGATCAGGGTGATGGTTTCTGAAGGCTAAGGTGGCTGTGGCAATTTCTTAAAATAAGTCAACAACAAAGTTTGACACATGGATTGACTCTTCCTTTCACAAAAGATTTCTCAGTAGCATGCGATGCTGTAGCATTTTGGAGCACGTGAAGCATTTTGCCCACAATATTTCTTTCAAAATTGTACTCAATCCTTGAAAACCCTGCCACTGCTTTATCCATTAAGTTTATGTTTTTAAATCATTTACTGTCATTTGAAAAATATTTCACAGTGTCTCCACCAGGAGTAGATTCCATCTCAAGAAACCACTTCCTTTGCTCATCCATAAGAGGCAATTTTTCATTCACTCAAGTTTTACCATTAGATTGAAGCAATTAAGTCATATGTTCAAGCTTCACTTCTAGTTCTCTTGCTATTTCCACCACATCTGCATGTTACTTCCTTCACTGAAGTCTTGAATTCCTCAAAGTCATCCACAAGAGTTGGAATCAACTTCTCCCAACCTCCTGTAATGTTGATATTTTGGCCTCCTCTTATGAATCACAAATGGTCTTAATGGCATCTGGAGTGGTGAATATTTTACAGAAGGTTTTTAATTTACTTTGCCCAGGTCCATCGAAGAAATCATTGTCTTTGCCAGCTTTGGCCTAACAAAATGTATTTATTCAATAATGAAACCTGAAAGTCAAATTTACTCTTTGATCCATGGGCTGCAGAATGGATGTTGTGTTACCAGGCATGAAAACTAACATTCATCGCTTTGAACATCTGCTTCAGAGTTCTTGGGGGCTCAGGTGCATTTTCAATGAACAGTAATATTTTGAAAAAAATACTTTTTCCTAAGAAGTGAGCTGACAACATTTAGTAAACCATGCTGTGCTAGATGTACTGCCATCCAGGCTTTGTTGTTCCATCCATAGAGCACAGGAAGAGTAGATTTAGTATAATTCTTAATGGCACTAGGATTTTTGAAATGATAAATGAGCATTGGCTTCCATTTAGGAAACCAGCTATATCCCTTAAAAAGAGTCAGCCTGTCCTTTGAAGCTTTGAAGCCAGGCAATGTTTCCTTCTCTTTAGCTATGAAAGTTCTAGATGGCATCTTTTTCCAAAATAAGACTGTTTCATCCACAATAAAAATCTATTACTTATTGTAGACACCTTCATCAGTGTTCTTAGATTTTCTGAATAACGCTGCAGCCTCTATATCAACACTTACTGCTTTATATTGCACTTTTATGTTATAGCCAATCTCTGCTGGCTTCTGACTTTTCTTCTGCAGTTTCTTCACATCTCTCGGGCTTTGTGCAATTAAAGAGCATAGGGGCCTTGTTCTTGATTAGGCTTCTGCTTAAGAAAATGTGCTGGCTAGTTTGATCTATCCAGACAACTAAAACTTTCTCCTTATTGGAAACAAGACTCTCACTTTCTTGTCATTCCTGTGTTCATTGTAGCAGCAGTTTTAACGTCCTTCTAAACTTTTCCTTTGCATTCACAACTTGACTAACTAGTTGCTGCAAGATCTCCCTTTCATCGTATCTTGACTTTTGACATTCCTTCCTCACTAAATCATTTTTACCTTTTGATGTAAAGTAGGAGACATGTGACTCTTCCTTTCATTAGAACACTTATATTGTAGGGTTATTAACTGGCCCAAATTTAATATTCTTATATCTCAGGAAATAGAAAAGCCTGAGGAGAGGAAGAGATACCTGGGAGCATGGCCAGTGAGTGAAGCAATCAAAACATTCACAACATTTGTCAAATAAGTTTGCCACTTATTTTTCTCGTAACAGCCCAAATATGGACAAGCCCCAAAGATCATCATCCAGGACAAGTCTATAAAATTTTGGCGGGCGCGGTGGCTCAACTGTAATCCACCTTTGGGAGGCGAACGGGGATCACGAGGTCAGGCGACAGACATCTGGCACACGGTGAAACCAGTCTTACTAAAATACAAAAAAAACTGCTCGGGCTAATGGCGCGGCCGGGTGGGCTGCAGCTGAGATGTCATATTTATAATGTCTTATAGATATTAAAATATATTATAATACTGAAAACTACAAAATATTGCTAGGATTACCAAAATATGACACAGAGACACGCAGTGAGCATGTGCTGTTGGAAAAAATGGTGCTGATAGACTTGCTAGAGGCCGGATTGCCACAAATTGCCACTCAATTTGTAAAAAACAAGATATGAAGTGCAATAAAATGAGGTGTGCCTATACATACGCAACACCTAGAATAACATCTCATACTTAATCAGTTATCAAGAAAAACTTTATAAACTAATAAATTAACAAATATGAGGCAAACTTCAAGAAAAGTCCCATAGCTAATCCACATTTTAACTTGATTGCCTTTCCCAGAACCCCCAACATGTTCTCTAGCATATACTGCATTCACACCATGACAAAGAAGAGGATTAATGCCTAATGATACCATCCAATACAGAAAATTTCCCATTATTATTTCAAATCCAGTAATATGCACGTTTATTGTATTAATGACAAATATTTGTAAATGCAAGTGTTCTATGTTTCATTGTGTACTCCATTATAAAATTATTGAATAAATCTTTAATTTAGCTCAGTTTTCTCAAATATAATATTAATGATATTGTAATTGATACATTTTAACAGTGTGTGTGATATGATAAGGAATCTACAGTGAGAATTAAAATACAACAAAATGCTTTGGAAAAGTTCTTTATTATTTATTAAATAATAAAACTTGAAAGTCAAAATTACTCTTTGATACATGGACTGCAGGATGGATTTTGTATTAGCAGGCATGAAAACAGATCCTTCTTCACATCATGGACTTTTTGGGGTTGCCTGGAACCAGTGCAAATAAATCTGTCACCTACACTACTTTCATGGACATTAGTATAAGGAATGTTGAACTTTCTGAGATCACTAAATTCAAACTTACTTCTTACTTCCAAACTAACATTCTTACTTCCAAAACTAACATTCTCTGTATAACCCAATGCATTATTTCTTCCAGAAACTATGTACTTTACAAGTACATAGAAGTATTATTCTTTTATTTTTTATTTTACGTTCAGGGATACATGTGTAGGTTTGTTACACAGGAATTATTATTCCTAAATAATATGTGAATGCTTATTTTTAAAGCAACCGGTGTAATATAGTTATGAAATTACAAAGCTCCTTTTATTTGATCTTTAAAAAGTTCTTTATTAACAAATAGATTGATTCCCTACGATTTTAAGTGACTTGCTCAAACTCAAAGAGCTATTTGTCAAATAATTCATACTTTAACTGGATCTTTTGAATTCATAGTCTTTTTGCTGACTTCTAGGATATTTATGAATAAAATGAAAGTTCTTCTTATTTTTTATTTTATTTACTCCATTTTGCAGATGAAGAAAGTTCTCCTTCTGATCACAGCCATCCTGGCAGTGGCTGTTGGTTTCCCAGTAAGTATCGATTTCTACATTCTAAAATATTTATGTATAACCATGTACCGCATATTTCTGTCAACCAGGAACCATATATACAAGGATGGTCCCATAAGATTATAACAGAGCTACCAAGTGCAGTGGCTTATGCCTGTATTCCCTGTAATTTGGGAGGTCAAGGCAGAAGAATCACTTGAGCCCACAAGTTCAAAAGCAGCCTGGGCAACATAGCAATCTTACCTCTCTTAAAAAAAAAAAAAAAATCATGATGAAGTTGAAAACCTCCTACCAGCTAATGATACCGTAGCCATCATTATGTCATAGGGCAATGCATTAGTCATATGTTCATGTGTTTGTGATGATGCTGGTGTAAACAAACCTACCCTCTGTCAGTCATATGAGAGTAGAGCACAAAAAATCATGCACAGTTCATAATACAATAATAAACAACTATGTTACTGGTTTGTGTATTTATTGTACTATGCTTTTATCATTATTTTAGAGTTTACTCCTTCTACTATTTTTTTAACATTAACTATAAAACAGCCTCAGACACGTCCTTCAGGAGGTATTCATAAGAAAGCATTATTATCATAGGAGATGATAGTTCCACGTGTCTAACTGCCCCTGAAGACCTTCCAGTAGGACAAGATGGGGAGGTGGAAGGCAGTGATATTGATGACCCTGACCCTGTGGAAGCCTAGGCAAATGTATATGTTTGTGTCTCAGTTTTATTTTTTTTCTTTTTTTTTTTTAATTTTTTTATTATACTTTAAGTTCTAGGGTACATGTGCATAACGTGCAGGTTTGTTACATATGTATACTTATGCCATGTTGGTGTGCTGCACCCATCAACTCGTCGGCACCCATCAATTCATCATTTATATCATGTATAACTCCCCAATGCAATCCCTCCCTCCTCCCCCCTCACCATGATAGGCCCCAGTGTGTGATGTTCCCCTTCCCGAGTCCAAGTGATCTCATTGTTCAGTTCCCACCTATGAGTGAGAACATGCGGTGTTTGGTTTTCTGTTCTTGTGATAGTTTGCTAAGAATGACGGTTTCCAGCTGCATCCATGTCCGAGTCTTGCTCTGTCGCCCGGGCTGGAGTGCAGTGGCCGGATCTCAGCTCACTGCAAGCTCCGCCTCCCGGGTTTACGCCATTCTCCTGCCTCAGCCTCCCGAGTAGCTGGGACTACAGGCGCCCGCCACCTCGCCCGGCTAGTTTTTTTATTTTTAGTAGAGACGGGGTTTCACCGTGTTAGCCAGGATGGTCTCGATCTCCTGACCTCGTGATCCGCCCGTCTCAGCCTCCCAAAGTGCTGGGATTACAGGCTTGAGCCACCGCGCCCGGCTGTGTCTCAGTTTTAAACAAAATAGTTTAAAAGTAAAAAAGAAAAATCGTATAGAGTAAGGATATAAAGAGTGAAAGCATTTTTGTACAGCTGTAAAATGTGTTTGTTTTAAGCTAAGTGTTATTACAAAAGAGTTAAAGTAAAATAGTTATAGTAAGCTAAGGTTAATTTATTATCAAAGGAAGAAAAATACGTTTTTATAAGGTTAGTGTACTGTAAGTGTACAGTGTTTACAAAGTCCGCAGGAGTAAACAGTAATGTCCTAGGCCTTCATATGCAATAACTCACTTACTAACTCACACAGAGCAACTTCCAGTCCTGAAAGCTTTATTTATGGCACGTAACCTATGTAAGTGTATAGGTATAAAGTGTACCATTTTCCATCTTTTATACTATATTTTTTACTGTACTTTTTCTATGTTAAGATATGTCTTAGATATTTTTAGATACATGAATACTTACCATTGTGTTACAACTGCCTACAGTATTTAGGATAGTAATGTGCCATACAGTTTTGTAGGCTAGGAGCAAGAGACTATACTATCTAGCCTAGGTATGTAGTAGGCTATACCATCTAGTTTTGTGTAAGTACACTCTATGATGTTTGCATGATGAAATCACTGAACTACCCATTTCTCAGAACTTATCTCTGCTGTTAGGCAATGCATGACTGTATATTTTGTCTTGATTCATGAATCTTCAGGGTTTTTTCTCCTTCACATGCTGTATTCTGTAAGAATACCTAACACACATGCTGTATTCTGTAAGAATACCTAACACCTGCCCTTTTATCATTACACTCCAGAAAATATTATAAACCATATACCATTCAGTGCATAATTCAGTTCCACATATCTTTGGTGTAGTGGTGAATTTGAGCCATTTAAGAATACATATTAAGACTTTTCAGGAAAATCATTTCTACATTTTCTAGACAAATTCTGAGTATTTTAAAAAATGGTTATTATGAGACAATATTAGGTAATAGATTGTCAAATTATTTCCCTCATGCATATGTATATATTTATTTGTGTGTTTTCATGAGCATGAGTTTAATTAATGTCACTGTTTGACCGTTAGGTCTCTCAAGACCAGGAACGAGAAAAACGAAGTGTAAGTTACCTTTTCTCTTTTTTACATGTAAGTTTTATGTGTGAACTATTCATAACTGTTGTTAAAGATATTGGTTTACCTAAACCTCCCAAACTGTGGAGAGATTCACAACGAGCTTTTGGTATTAGCACTCAACAGAGGTTTAGACTTCAGGGATTTGAACTCTGCCCATAGGAAGGAAATTATCTCCATATCTCATATCACGGTAAGAATCGGATTGAAATCCAGGATCACTCTGTGATGATTTGGGTTACAATATTTTTTACTAGATTTATCTGGCCTAATAACTCAGGCCTCCACTCTGCCTGAGCTCTATGAAACTCATTTCAAAAAAAGTAGAAAATGAAACCTGAGCATTAAGAGATGTGGGCCAGCTTTGATGATCCTCCCAGTGGCAAATTCGCTCATGGATTATATGAGTCTAAAGAGTTAACTAAAATTGTTTAATAAAAAGAAAATAAAATTTAAGAGGGAAAGCCTTATTTAAAGATTTGTTTTTATTTATGGAAATCCTGTTATCTGGAAGGCATGATTTCATCGCAAAAACTACAAACAGAGAGTTAAGAATACAAAAACTAATAGAGATACCGACAGATAATTGAGAAAGAAAGCAGGAAGAAGGAACTGAAATACTGAAAGAGAGAGGTTGTTTCCTACATGTGGTTTGGGTAAAGAACTTGCATGAAGGCAAAGGGAGAAATTTTATGGTACTGCAATGCCACATTCATCTTGGCCTTGTAGGTAAAGAATTGCCAGAAAAATTTGCCTTGAAGTGGAAAGATACAAGAACATACCTCTCTAAATAATTTTTAAATGATGCAAATTAATAAACTCCCCGTCCATAGTACACACAGAAAGGATAAAGGATTTTAGAGCTTCTAAAGTCTCTTCCTAAAAATAAAGGCCCATTATTTAAAAAGCAAAGCTGTTTAATTTCTCTTCTTTGTAAAAAGTAAAATAAACCCTTTAACTTCTTTCTTTCAACAGGTCAGTGACAGCGATGAATTTTCTTCAGGGTTTTTTGTGTTCCCTTACCCATATCCATTTCGCCCATTTCCACCGATTCCATTTCCAAGATTCCCATGGTTTAGACAAAATTTTCCTGTTCCAATACCCTGAATCTGTCCCTACAACTCCCCTTCCTAGCGAAAAATAGACAAGAATGAAAAGTCACAATAAAATTGAAGATGAAATATGTGGTAAGTACACATAGTTACAATCATAGTTTAAGTTTGCAGATTGGAATCCATAATTTCAAGGAAAAAAATGTTAACTATGTCCCCAGTTGGCCCCTTTAAGTTTCAATTTGTTTTAATGTTTTTCTCTGGTAGATACCGTCACATGTGTCCACTCAGATACACATATGTGCCCTTCCATGATCTAACCAGCACAGCACTTTCAATCCCTCCTTTGTTGTGATGTAACAGAAACAATCCCTATGTTATTAAAATATTGTTTACAAAGTGTTTGTAACTCTTTATACTATTGTCAATAACTGCATTTTGGACTGAATCAGAGTAACCAAGGTGGAGATCATAGTAGATGAATTTATGGGCCTAGAGTGTAAAGTAGACTTCAGCTTAGTCCTTAGAGAACCATGTAATTTTTCTAATACTAAAACTCCAAACGTAGCTTCCGAATGTCACATTATAGTAAAAAATTTTAAAGGCTTCATGCTTCACCTATAACAGTGACCCCTGTCATTTCATCACATCAAAAACAAAGTGGATGATGTGTCAATTACTAGATAAATTGAGGAAATATAGTCTATACCATAGACTATAGATCTAATCTACTATAATAATTTAAAATTTAATATATATAAAATAATCTTATCTAAGATTAAATTAGAACCCAGAGAACTGTTCTAGGAAACAAAATATTTCAGACAATGCTTACCACTAAAGACCTTTGCTTTCTTTTTATATCTACTCAGTGTTCTTGAGCAGATGGTTTCCCAGTCCTTGAACTAGATATATTTTTAAGCCAATAGTTGTCATTAAAATGCAGAAAATGTACATGTTTCCAAGAAAATGACCCATTGCAATTAATAACCATATGTCTGTTATTTATTTCAGGTCACCTAAAATTAAACGTGAACCACTTCTTTGAAGAATCAAAATTCCTGTTAATGAAAGAATAACAAATGTAATTGAAATAGCACATAGCATTCTCTAGTCAATATCTTTAGTGATCTTCTTTAATAAACATGAAAGCAAAGGTCTTGGTTTCTTAATTTCCACAAATTCCATGATAAGTGCTTGATTTGTTTTCAATCTTCAGCAATCCCCTGAAGAAGGAAGAGGTGGCAGATGGTGATAATAACAAACTGTCCTACAGCATGTGACAAAAGTCATCCAACAAGATTCTACTTGCACAATAAGCCTTTCAGTGGGTCACAATGACTACCTTTGTCTCCACAAGTTGATTATCAGGAAATCAGAAAAATTCTCTTTGAATAAAGATTGTGTTTCTTCACCTTAAGTTTAAATTGTTCATAGCTGAGACCCTTAGCATCAACAATGGAAATTCTGCCACCATTCATCCATAACTGGCTACAAATCAAAGTCAGCCTAATGAGCCACTTGGCACATGACTAGGGAAATGGCTAACTCCCTTGGTCACTTTCAGGGATTATAGGTACCTCAAATATTTAAATATTTCTTGGTATTAAAGTCAGTGATCCCAATTAAAATATGGGAAAGACAACAAGAAAACCAAACAGTCGTCAATACAATTTGATAAATTAATTTTATAGGCATTGTTTCCTAACTTTACAGCTGACAGATTGGAGGCAACTGCATGACCAGGGAGAGACAGTCACGGGAAAATAAGATAGAGGGGCAGAGAGAACAAAGGCAATCAGAGCCCTGAAGAGGGGCCAAAGACAAATGGTTGCTCTGACATGTGAAAGAGTCAGCTCTGCAAGTAATCTACTGTGCCACTAATCTACTATCTAATCTAATCTATCCCGCTTTTTTGTTTCATTAAAAGTCTTTGACATCTCTTCTTAATTCTCAGAGCTTTTCTTTTATCTGCCTCATGTTGTGTCATAATGACTTTCTGAAGAAAAACAACCCTGTCATCTACTTTTAACGCTGGATTTGTTTCTATTAAAATTAATTAACTATTTCCCCCACCCAGTGAATTTGGGCATTATTCTCGAATACTGTAGGTAATTATAAAACAACGGGGAATATTTGTATATTTACACATAGAAAAATACAGTAAAATACGGTATAAAAGATTTTAAAAATGGTACAACTAAATAGGGTACTTACCATAAGTGGAACCTAGAGACCTGGAATTTGCTCTGGGTGAGTCAGTAAGTGAGTGGTGATTAAATGTGAAGGCCCAGGACATAAATGTACACTACTGTGAACCTTATAAATACTGCAAACTTAGGCTACACTAAGTTTATGAAAACATATTTTTCTATCTTCAATAATGAATTAAGGTACAAAAATATCTTTAGAATATAAAGATACAACAAAAGATATAAATACATCTTTATTCTTTATATCCTTATTCTATAAGTTTTTTCTATCGTTAAATACCTTTTTTACCTTTAAACTTTTTTGTTTAAAACCAAGACACAAACATACATATTAGCCTATGCCTACACAGGGCCAGGATTATCAAGACACCCCTAGCAACAAGAGTTTTTTGGCTCCATTATAATCTTATGAGATCACCATCATAAATAGGCATTGACCAAAACGTTGTTATATAGCACATGACTATACTTATTTTTTGTCAATTGTTGTGCTAAATACCGGAGATTTGGAGAAAATATTGTTGTGCTAAATACTGGAGATTAGGAAAAAAGATTCTCTTTAATGATCTTACAGGTTAGATAGGGGAGATAAACATATACAAAATTTCAAGAAATGTAATAAATGCTCCAAAAAAGTACAGAGCTTTTTGTTTTAAAGCAGAGGAGAAACTAGCTCTGCCTACACAAATTAGGAAAGGTCCCACAGGTGACTTTGAGTTGAACTTTAATGGATAAATAGGTTACTGACAGGGAAACAGGCACAAATTCGATGCTTAATAGACATTTATTAGATAAGCTCTACACTCAAATTGGTATTTTTGTTTGTTGCTTTTATTTTCTTTTTGTTTTATATTTTATTGAAAAGGGGTATTTTTAATGATGTTTATTTTCATTGGACAAAGATAAAAGAGCAAAAGATGGGAGTAAAATATTTTAAAACATATTTCTAATAAATATATAAAGTTCTATTAATCTTAGGGAACAACCTCTAACCTGAGAAGCAAAAGATAAACATCTTAATAATATTCTTGTTCACTAAATAACATTTCTATCAATTTTTCATACAGATACAAAGTAAAGGGAACCTGATGAGTTATTTCCTATAAAAATAGCTAATATATCTAGGAGACAGTATTTATTTAGAATTCTACGTTAATTCAATAATGCCCGGGCAGAGTTGAAACTCTGGCCAAAGCCATGGGCATCAAACCAAGGTAGCTGAAGGACACTAATAGCAGTACAGCAAGGCAAACAGCAAGGCATGGACCACCTAATGGATCCTCCCCACAATCACTTAAGGAAGAGTCTACCTTCCCCTCAAATATCCAAGACATTAGCACGGGAATGAAATAAGAGCAGAGAGACACATTGAATTCTAATTGTGGTCACTCTAAATGAGAGCCCAGCTAGAGACCAGTCTCCCCAACAGTCAGGGGAAGGTCAGTTCTAATACACTCACAGGAAAACAGAGCCCAGAAAAATCCATCCCTCCTCTACATGTTCAATCTCTTCTATGAAGTTAGAATTCAAGGAGAAAACAGATAATATGCCTATTTTAGACATTCTTCTTGACTAGGTTCTGGCCTCATCTAGAGGAAAGCAGTAATTCCAAAACATTGATCTGCATAAAATATTATTTAGTTTCTTATTTGTTATTCAGATTTCTAGGAACATTCCTGCTCTGAAAATTTTGACTCCATGTTGTGGAGTTAGGCAGGAATTTGCAACTTAAACAAGTAGTACAGATAGCTAATCATTTGCTCAAAAAGTATGTGTCTAATATGTGCCAAGCAAAGGTTTAGAGACTGAGACCATTATTTTCTAGTGGAAAAGGACAGGAAATAGTAAATGAACATATATAAGTTTAAAAAAAAACATTTTATGTCATAATATGAGGAAAATAAAAGGTAAAATAATAGGGTGATGAAGAAGAAGTATTTAGACAAAGTGCCAAGGAAAGCCTCTCTGAAATGAAGATATTTGCGGTGAATCCCAAATAATACAGGGAACATTTCTGAGAATTGAGGTAAGAACATTCAAGGGACCATGAATATAAGTGGAAGTTCCTGATCTAGAAAAGAATTTGGCACATTCTAGGAACAGAAAGGTCATTGAAACCAGCACACAGTGAGAGAAAAAGGGGTAGAAGTTAAGGTAAGACGGATAGAGACCAAATTATTTAGAAAGAGTTCGTGGTAAAAAGTTTGAATGTGTTGTAAGTGCATAGGAATCCACTGAGGATTTAAGCAGAATAATCATCATGTCAGATATATGTTAAAAATAACATTTTTATAACTGTGTAAAAAATGAATATAAGGTGATAAGAGTGAAAGTAAAGAGACCAAAAACGGAAATATTAGGATGGTTCAGGTGTGACACACCAGTGGCCGGGACTAAAGCAACAAAGGTCAGATTAGAAAGTGGTGTCAGATTTGGGGTATACTGTTAAGATAGAATTAATAATTCTTCTAACAAGTTATTGCAGGGAGGAGAGAAAAGATGACCTATAGGGGTCACTAGATGGCCCTTGAGCCACTAGTAGTATCATGACTCTGTTTACTAAAGGAGCAAAGAGACTAGTGGAGAACTAGTTGTGAAACAGGGTATATTTGGAAATAAAAGATTTTGTTTTGTTCATGATAATTTGGAGATGTCTATTTTATATGCAAATAGAGATTTTAAAATAGCTATTGGATACCTGAATCTAGATTTCAGTGACGGCAATAGCCTATTGATGATACTTAAGGTTACAAGACTTGAGTACATCAACTAGAAAGATATTAAAGATGGAGGGAGAAAAGATAGAGTGGTGGTGGATGCTGGAAGAATTTTTAAAAGTTCTCCTAAATTTAGAGTTTGAGGAAAATAAGAGGAACCAAAATGAAAATTAAGAGCAGCTTTAAGTGACTCGAGGGGAAAAAAAAAGAAGGAAAAGTCAAAAAGTTTTACCAGTCAGAAAAATGAATCACCATGCCAAGAGCTGCTAAAATATTGAGTGGGAAGAATATCTAACAGCTACCATTAGATTTGGCTACACAGAGATCACTGATGAGCTGGCTGTTTATTTTGAATGGTAACAAGAATGACAAGAATGAAGTAAACATAGGACAGGATTATAGGGGTCTTGGGATCACGCTGGAGAAATAACACTTTACATAAATTGATTATTCCTTGTATTTTTAAATCTGTATATTTTAATGGCTTCAGAAATCTTTGGACTCTAAAACTTACTGAGGAATAAATTAATGTGTGCGCTAATGCTAAAGTCATAATGACACTCACTCTAGGCTCCAGATGACATCAAATGTCTCCTCACAATCTCAAAATAGTCTTTCTGTAAATGTTCAGGAGAAAGCACTATCTCCTTAGATAATCTCCTCAAACAGAGATTGTGGCTGTCTATTATACTCCCAAAAGTACTTTGTTTCTAATACAAACAGTTTGTATGTGCATTGTTTGTTTAACAGAAGTGGCTACAGGAGAGTAAAATTTTGATATTCCACTTTGCTCTAGTTTGTTGACCATTTTTAAGAGCATTTTATGCTATTTTTTTCCATGGTTTTTACATACATATGACAAACATTTTTGAAGCATACAAATTTCTACACTAAAGTATCAGTTTTCTGATGCCTTACTAATCCTATGAAAAGCTGTGCTTGCCATTTACATTGCAAGTACTGTTACAGACATCATTGTACTTCAAGAACAAAATAGAGTGTTGAGGTCAGCCTGGTACTAATGAAGTGGCCGATAAATAAAATGAGACAGAAAAAATAAAACTACATGGATGTAAATACCATCAAAGGAAGATAAAATAGACATGATGTACATTTCAAATGTAAGAAACATTAACAGAGTAACAAGAAGTTGTTACTAATAAAATAGTGTATATGAGTCAATAATCATTATGTCACTTATTGCAAAATGGTTTTGTTTATAATGTTTAAAATGTGAACTTATGTACCCACAATAGCCTCTTACCCAGTCCTATTGTGTGAATGGTGGTATGAATATGCACTGATTATCAGGACCTAAACAAAGGGAAGTTGCAGTTGGACTGAGAAGCCTATTGGTTCTCCTCCCATAATCCAGGGATATTCCAGAATCAGGCCATGCCCCCTATTGATGGATGCATAACTAGATAAAGACTGGTGGATTCGTTCCAAATTATAAACACTCTCAATTTGGAGGCCTTGTTCAGCACTGTTGCAGCTTCCTTGGAGATTTCAGATCAGGCGAGTTCTGATCCTCCTTTTGCTCCTCTTTGGAAAATACAAAAGCACTGGATAGCTCCATTATAGAATCCACCTAGTTCATCGACTCCAGTCACTCAAAACAAAACACTTTCACTAAGATTGCCTTAGATCAGTAGATATGGGAAATATCCAAAGTTACCAGTATTCAAGTAAATTTTAGACTACGAACTCCGCAAGAACAGAGATGTTTACCTGCTTTGGTTACTAATTTATCCCTACTGCCTGAAACAGTACCTGAAATAAAGTATGTGCTCAAAGAATAATGTTCAGTACCTAAAATAATGTATGTGCTCAAATAATAATGTCCAGTTTTGCAAAGCCCCACAAAAGCTACATCAGTGTTTGAAGTGAATGGATGATACCATGGCAAACATGTGTTTATCTTGGTGGGAGAAAAGATTATTAGCACTCTCAGATGTTCTTAAAATATATTTTCCTGTGAAAACAATGTCTTCAGAAGTGTTCTGAGTGTCTGCTACTTGTAAATTAAATAATTCAATACTCAACTGAAAATCATTATCACTCTTATGATTTTAAATCAATGGCTGAGAAATTACTATGTGAAATAGAACACCTTCAAAATTTGAGGAATGACCAGATCATAGTCTTTCAACCATGGACCCTGAGAATCAAAGGAAAACACTGTGACTAAATAGTTCAGATAGAATGGCTGGTGTTATTACTTTAGCAACTTGGTTTAGCAATTTTAAATTCTGTCATCTCTTTTTGAACTGCAGAAACCAACTATTCTGAGAAACAGAAAATCTCATTTTACTCTGTGTAATCCAAATAAGTATTCTAGGGTTTAGAATATTGTTCCTAACTTTCTAAGACATGCAATAGTTCTAAGAAACAGATAGGAACATAGACATAACTACAATGCTGATATTATTTCCTGTTTGTGTTCTGGCAGTCTTACATTAATTCCTGTAAGTTCCTCAATCTGGTCAGTTCTTCACAGCCAAAATGAAGTCACAGTTAACATTATTTCTTGAGAAAAGCAAGTAAAAGAAAATATTCTTTCCTGAATTATCTAAACAAAATTTTTGTTTAGCTATTTTTTGCCAAAATATTCACAATGTCAGTGGGCTGGTGATTTATGCTCTAAGTCAAAATGACTTTCCTTAAATCAGAACAAATATCTCCAATTCAATAATTTAATAATGTTTTTTCAAAATGGTTCACCTATATTAATGAAATTTAAAATCTTAAAAAAGTTTATTCATAAGAGAATAATAAATCACTAAGTATGTAGTCAATGCATATGGGAGAAAATGTGCTGCAGCTGAAATGCAAATGGTTCCCCACTTTACACCAATTAAAATGTTTCATATACGGGTTTGACTTTTATAAGGAGGTGCTCTTGAGTATGTGTGAGATGGCCAATTATTTAATTTTTAAAAATCAATAATTGTAATTCTGGAAGGAAGAAGACCAACCATAGTCTATACCAGATGTAGTATCACTTGAAATCCAGGTTCTTAAACTAAAAGAAACAATTAAAATGTGAAAGTATTGTGGCTATTTTTCATTTCAACAGCAGTTTTAAGTTCAAATAGATAGGATAAGTTAAATAAGAATACAATTAATATTTTTAAAAATTCTTCTATATTTCTTTATAAAACAAAAAAGATTATTTAAAAAGATATGAATACTCTTTTTTCAAGCTTTATGAGTGATGACTCTACATCCTTCTCTGCATTTCATTAAAAAGGATTGACCCCAAAGGTGACCCTGCTGTCATCAAATCTTTCCTTTCTGTCATCATCTTATTGGGTAAAAAGTAGGAGGGAAACAGAATAGTGTGACTCAAGGTACTAATATCCTTTAATTGGTCTGGTCTTCAGTTATTTATCTTGGGTCTTCTCTGCAGCTGACAAGCCAACTCAACCTACTGCCAACCAAGACCTGACTGGCACGAGGAAAGGTAATGCTGCTGAAACACCTGAGAAAAGAAAGTGATTCTTTTCACAGTAGTTAGTTGGGACATCACCATAGCTATTTGAGCATCACATTTTCTCCTTTTAGTTATTGTTAAGCTTGAATATGACCTAGTATCACTTTAAAATTAATTTCTAACCTAAACCTAAGTTCTGGATGGTGTTATGATCAAATTTATTTTTAACTTTAATCTGGGTTCCAGTCGAATTCTGACACCACCTAAATCATAGTAGACATTGTGAATTCCGAACAAAAAAGGCGTTTAACATATTCCTACAGACAAATATTAAGAGTTAATTCCTCAGGAAGTTGGACTCATGATAATAATCGCAATTGATCCCTTAATAACTTTCAAATTTTATTTCTATAAAAGTCATAATTTTATCTGTTATGGAATAATTATTTTTTTAAAACATGTCTTTCAAATACTCATGAAAGCTGTATAACTCTACCATTTCACAAACTATTTCTTCTTACCAAGTGATGAGGGCAAATGCAAATGTAGCTGATATGCAAAGTATGGTCTTATCTCTGTAATTTTTGTTTGTGCCAAAAACAAATTACTATCATTTTATAGAATATTTTCTTTTGTTTACATATCATTTTACGGTGTGAATTGATAAGGGGTCTGTGATTCATCATGAAAATATTTTCAGTCTATAATCCTAAAAGATCACTAGCAAGTGAAGCATTAATAAGGAGCTTCATCCACTTAAAGAAATACGAGTTTTCTTAGATTGTTCAAATTGATTCCAAATGAGTTCCATCGAATGGAAATTGGATGACATCGTATGGGCAGTTTTGAAGTCACTTCAGTAAACAGCCTTCCTAATCATTATTGCCTGAGAATCAGACGCTAATGGAGTACAATGTGCTTTCCATTCCCTATCTGAGACTTTAATTCTGTGAATCTTTATTGTAAAGTTCAAGTTTGTAGTGATTCAAGTTTATATGAGTATATCAAAAACAATAGCTGCAACAAGATGAAGTTAGTAATTACTTCCTAACCATAATATATACTTAATATAAAAAGTTTGGGGTATCATATATTACTATTGTCTAAAAAGATGATTTATTAAAAATCAAATAAGCAAGTATGACACTGTATATACTCTTTTAGAAAAATAAGGTTAATTTATTTCTTTAAATATTTATCCAAAGCCACTGTATCATCTCTATATTTCTTATTAAAACAATTGAGTTAATCATATCAGTTATGATTACTGGAGAAGCATGTTATAAAGAAAACAGTTACATAACCCTCCACTTCCCATTCCACCCTACATATTTCTGTTGGATTGATCATGGACTTACAGATTTTTAGAAATCTCTAAGTTCAAACCCTAGTTTTACACATAAGAAAATGTAAAGCCCAGGAAAGGGAAATCACTTGATTAAAGTTACAGAGGTAGAGATAAGGCCTGGTCTAGAACTCAGTCCTCCAAGAAATGTATAGTCATATACTTTCTAGTCCGAAAACAATCAATTGTTTTCTGTTGTTTATAAAGCCATGCCTAGCTTTTTCACCCACCATTAACTTAAAGGTGTTTACTTTTTCTGCTCTAAACTTTCCTTCCAATCTTGTATTTCCCTTCTTATACAAGATTCCAATCAAATGTTCGTGGTGATTCTCAAGACTTTCTCCTCTACTTGAAATACTTCTCTCCCTATTAAACCCTGCATAGGCAAGCCTCACCTGTATGTCATTTTCCCACACAAAGACTGCTGCTTCTCTTAACTGAAACTTTTATTAGTAGAAAACCACTTTTGTGGCATTTTCTACTTTTTTCCCTCTTACAGTTATTTGTGTATGTTTCAACACTCATCCTAAAATTGATGCTACTCATTGGCAAGGCCTGCATATTTACCTTGATAATCTCAACATTTGACATAGTAATGATAATTTCATAATTCCATTAATGTTGTCAAAAATTAAATTCAGAAACGTTTTACTCCAAGTTTGAATTTTTACATTCTTTTGTTAAAATAAATTTTTCACATTGGCTAAATCTACCTGTAAATCTGGCTTTTTTTCTTAATCAAAGCAAGCATTGTATTCAAGTCACTCCTAAATTTCTAGTAACAAATTCTTCTAAATTAATTTTTTAAATGTATCATTAGGTGCAATAATGAAGAGTTTTCTTCTAGTCGTGAATGTGCTGGCATTAACCCTGCCTTTTTTGGTAAGTTAATTTCATCTAACCAGTTTGTACTGACTTTAAGAAATTTTTATTTAAGGGCTCTAACTATTCAAATTTCTAAATACAGTTATACTTCATAGACCAAAATATCTACAAACTTGTTATATTTTAAGGTTAATTTTTTAAATATTATTTCTATTATAAAATCAAAGTCATGTTCTTTTGGATATCCATTTAGTTCTGTGAATTAAGAAATCACAGTTAATCATATATCAGGAAACTTTTTAAATTCTCATACTATAGAGAAAATACATTCTGTGGGGAAAACAATACTGAAAACATTTTAAAATTATAAATGCATTAAAGATAATTCAGAAAGAATAACTACAGAAATCATAGTCTGGGAATCAGAAATTATTTCAATTAAGTTCATATCTCACCCAGACTCCAATGTCTTTATGGAAACAAAATCCTTCACAGGTCAACTTTGGTTAAGCTTTTTCACAAGTTTCAAAGACCTTGATACTTCTGCCTTTAATATTCGAATCAGTATCTTTTGTTATATTCTTCTCCATTATGTCAGTTGACTGACCCCTTTCCAGGGAGCCATGGCCATAAACAGCTTGAAGGTTTGCAGGCATTATCTTGAATTATATGCAATGTTTTAAGGCTACTGGACCTAGAAAAAGTTCTGTTTTTGTCTTTTAATTTTTTGATTTGTTTTTATTGTTGTTTTGGCTATTGCCTCTTTTTGTTTTCATGTTCATCTGGGGATTCTAGACACTCACAAAGGAGGCAAGCATAATAATGGTATATGTCCACCTCCTGGATTGTAAAATTTTGGGGAGCACTAGTCCTTGTTCTGTAAATCTCTGTACTATTTATTATTAAGTTTAGACTTGCTTTTAAGTTAACATCTATTAATTAATTCTATTATCTGCATGTTGTGCCTATGTATAACATGTCTATTAATTCTATTAGGTCAATTCTTGGAGTCAAAATTACCTGTTAAAACTTTGAGTTCTACAACTCAGATACTTTGTGGCCACCTGAACATTTGGAACTTAGGTTTTCTCTTTGAGTAATAGGGCTTAAAGTTTAAATCATAAAAGGATCCACAAATCCCTGCTGCATAGCAACCTGTTCCTGAGCTACCTGAGCTGGATTCGTCTTTCAAACATTCCTTCCCATTTTCACAAAGGCTTCAGGCCTCAGGGACATAAACAAATATACAGAAAAAAATAATTTAAGTTTACTGATTTTACCATTCAATCTTATGAGTAGTCAAATTTATACAAATTAAAATATCAATGTGATACCATGTTTTATGTACTATTTTATCCCTTCCCCCAAAATAAAAATAGTTAGATAATATTTTACTAGCAATTATGTACTAAACTGCATAAACACATAGCCTATTGGTGACATTCTAATTTGGCACAAATTTTCTGTACCACAATTTGATAATTTCTACCAAAGAATCGCTGAAAACAAATGTCATTTGTGAAAAATCTTTTTAATGTATTAATGAAAATTATTTAAAAGGCCACTGGTATACAGATGTTAATCATCTGTCTGTTTATAATTAAAATTTTATCTTAATAGATAACAATAAGAAATAAACATTTCATGACATAATCATTGACAACTTAGTTATCAACTATAAAAATGTAGGTATGAAACCTATGATATAAATTTAAAAAATATGAGATACCACATTTCTTATAAAAACGCCGGATACTTTTTAGACAAGCATATACCAGGAATACATAGCATAGGTTGATATTGCCTTAAGGTATCCAGATGGTCAAAATTTTTTAAAGTATACTTTCTATAATATTCATATTACTTCTTTTTTTTTTTTTTTTTTTTTTTTTGAGACAGAGTCTCACTCTGTCACCCAGGCTGGAGTGCAGTGGTGCAATCTTGGCTTACTGCAACCTCTGCCTCCCAGGAGCAAGCAATTCTCCTGCCTCAGCCTCCTGAATAGCTGGGACTACAAGCTCCCGCCACCATGCCCAGTTTATTTTTGTATTTTTAGTAGAGTCAGGGTTTCACCATGTTGGCCAGGCTGGTCTTGAACTCCTGACCTCAGATGATCCACCTACCTCTGCCTCCCAAAGTGCTAGGATTACAGGGTGAGACACCATGCCCAGACTCATATTACTTCTTTACATTTTAAACTAATGATTTAATATATTTAAAGAAAAGCAAGTCTTTGTCTTAAAGCAAGAAAACTTTATTACCTTCTCAAATTTCTGATTTTCTACACTCACACCTTCCAAAAGGTTTCTAGAGTCATTTTATACCCAACGAATACATGTGTAATGTCCTAAACCAGAACTGTTCATTTAAAACTATTTAATATTATACCTCCTTTCAAAAGTTTCTAAAAGCTTTGGAGTTTTTAGTTTTATAAATACATGTCCATAAAATTGTGTTCTCACTCCTGATTCTCTAAATATGTCACAATTCAAAACTAAGAAAGGCACTATAAAAACAAGTGAAAGATGGTATTAAAAACATTATTATTTATATGTTAAGGTTATGCAAGAGGCAATATTTTAAATCTTCTAAGTAAACCCTATGAATCATCTTATGAGAGCAGAGAAAGGAAAAAAGGCTCAATACTCCTCTAATTTTTAACAATGTATATTTAATAAAAACTGAATAGAAATTATTCATACTTTTCATTTAAGTGTATTGTGTATTTGCTGGCACGGCGGTCAGATGACTAGATTTTTCCCACAGTGACTTTTTCATTCTAGGTAGTTATATGTAAAGACAATATAAACATGAATTTTATTATTATTAATCAGTTACACTACTGTTGCTTCTTAAGTAGTCCAACAGGCCTCATAGATCAATCATGAAAAATGTTTTAAAAAACAAAAAGAAAACATATTTTGTCTTTAACACAAAATTTTTTTTAACTGATTTAAGTCTTCCTTTTTTTTTTTTTTTTTTTTTAATTCTTACTTCTTCTGGAACTCCCCAGGCTGCAGAGGTTCAAAACCAGAAACAACCAGCAGTAAGTCTATTTCAGTTATTTCTATTAGAGGCATGAACTGCAAAATATATTCTGTAAAGGTCAGTCATACTACAGATGCCTTCTGTCTAAAACTTAAATATTTCATCTCATTAAATAATCTAATAATATTTCCAAAATTCATTTCAGCAAAAGGTGATATGAATCAACATTGACGTTCTATCTGAAAGTTTTGTTTTCCTATATAACCTGTCATGTATCTTTGGTTTTCATGTATATTTCACAATATAAGAAAACTCTTTCAGCATTTCATATTGGAAAAAAATGAAAACATAAGTAAAGCTTAATATTTCCCCTTTCCACTTTTTAAGACAAGGAAAGTTCCTTCTCTGACCTCTCCTAGAATACTTCTCATACATCTATATTTACTTCTCCTTTTGTTTCCCACACATATCTGAATACATTTAAATATATCTCATTTTAGGAGAAATATTTGCTCTGTAGTATAATTTTGTTGATTTATTTCTGTTCATATGGAAAGGTCTACCAATGAATTTTTATGACAAATTTTTAAACAGAGGCACGTAGATATAGACAATTCTTTTTTTTTAAACATACTTTAAGTTCTAGGGTACATGTGCACAGCATGCAGATTTGTTACATATGTATACATATGCCATGTTGGTGTGCTGCATCCATTAACTCGTCATTTACATTAGGTATATCTCCTAATGCTATCCCTCCTCCCTCCTGCCACCTCACGATAGGCCCCCGGTGTGTGATGTTCCCCTTCTTGTGTCAAGTGTTCTCATTGTTCAATTCCCACCTATGAGTGAGAACATGCGGTGTTTGGTTTTTTGTCCTTGTGATAGTTTGCTGAGAATGATGGTTTCCAGCTGCATCCATGTCCCTACAAAGGATATGAACTCATCCTTTTTATGGCTGCATAGTATTCCATGGTGTATATGTGCTGCATTTTCTTAATCCAGTCTATCATTGATGGATATTTGGGTTGGTTCCAAGTCTTTGCTATTGTGAATAGTGCCGCAATAAACATACGTGTGCATGTGTCTTTATAACAGCATGATTTATAATCCTTTGGGTATATACCCAGTAATGGGATGGCTGGGTCAAATGGTATTTCTAGCTCTAGATCCTGGAGGAATCGCCACACTGTCTTCCACAATGCTTGAACTAGTTTACAGTCCCACCAACAGTGTAAAAGTGTTCCTATTTCTCCACATCCTCTCCAGCACCTGTTGTTTCCTGACTTTTTAATGATCACCATTCTAACTGGTGTGAGATGGTATCTCATTGTGGTTTTGATTTGCATTTCTCTGATAGCCAATGATGATGAGTATTTTTTTCATGTGTCTGTTGGCTGCAAGAATATCTTCTTTTGAGAAGTTCATATCCTTTGCCCACTTTTTGATGGGGTTGTTTTTTTCTTGTAAATTTGAGTTCTTTGTAGATTCTGGATATTAGCCCTTTGTCAGATGAGTAGATTGCAAAAATTTTTATCCCATTCTGTAGGTTGCCTGTTCACTCTGATGGTGGTTCCTTTTGCTGTGCAGAAGCTCTTTAGTTTAATTAGATCCCATTGGTCAATTTTGGTTGTTGTTGCCATTGCTTTTTGTGTTTTAGACATGAAGTCCTTGCCCATGCCTATGTCCTGAATGGTATTGCCTAGATTTTCTTCCGGGGTTTTCATGGTTTTAGGTCTAACATTTAAGTCTTTAATCCATCTTGAATTAATTTTTGTACAAGATGTAAGGAAGGGATCCAGTTTCAGCTTTCTACATATTGTTAGCCAATTTTCCCAGCACCATTTATTAAATAGGGAGTCCTTTCCTCATTTCTTGTTTTTGTCAGGTTTGTCAAAAATCAGATAGTTGTAGATGTGTTGTGTTATTTCTGAGGGCTCTGTTCTGTTCCGCTGGTCTATATCTCTGTTTTGGTACTAGTACCACGCTGTTTTGGTTACTGTAGCCTTGTAGTATAGTTTGAAGTCAGGTAGCATGATGCCTCCAGCTTTGTTCTTTTCACTTAGGTTCTCTTGGCAATGCAGGGTCTTTTTCAAGTCCATATCAACTTTAAAGTAGTGTTTTCCAATTCTGTGAAGAAAGTCATTGGTAGCTTGATGGGGATGGCAGTGAATCTGTAAATTACCTTGGGCAGTATGGCCATTTTCACAATATTGATTCTTCCTATCCATGAACATAGAATGTTCTTCCATTTGTTTGTGTCCTCTTTGATTTCGTTGAGCAGTGGATTTTAGTTCTCCTTGAAGAGGTCCTTCACATCCCTTGTAAGCTGGATTCCTAGGTATTTTATTCTCTTTGAAGCAATTGTGAATGGGAGTTCATTCATGATTTGGCTCTCCGTTTGTCTGCTATTGGTGTATAAGAATGCTTGTGATTTTTGCACTTTGATTTTGTATCCTGAGACTTTGCTGAAGTTTCTTATCAGCTTAAAAAGATTTTGGGCTGTGATCATGGGGTTTTCTAAATATACAATCATGTCATCTGCAAATAGGGACAATTTGACTTCCTCTTCTCCTAACTGAATACCCTTTATTTCTTTCTCCTGCCCGATTGCCCTGGCCCGAACTTCCAACACTATTTTGAACAGGAGTGGTGAGAGAGGACATCCCTTTCTTGTGCCAGTTTTCAAAAGGAATGCTTCCAGTTTTTGCCCATTCAGTATGATATTGGCTGTGGGTCTGTCATAAATAGCTCTTATTATTGTGAGTTACGTCCCATCAATACCTAATTAATATTGAGAGTTTTTAGCATGAAGAGCTGTTGAATTTTGTCAAAGGCCCTTTCTGCATCTATTGAGAAGAGCAACTCCAAGACACATAATTGTCAGATTCACCAAAGTTTAAATGAAGGAAAAATTGTTAAGGGCAGCCAGAGTGAAAAGTCGGGTTACCCACAAAGGGAAGCCCATCAGACTAACAGTGAATCTCTCGCCAGAAACTCTACAAGCCAGAATAGAGCAGGGGCCAATATTCGACATTCTTAAAGAAAAGAATTTTCAATCCAGAATTTCATATCCAGCGAAACTAAGCTTCATAAGTGAAGGAGAAATAAAATCATTTACAGACAAGCAAATGCTGAGAGATTTCGTCACCACCAGGCCTGCCCTACAAGAGCTCCTGAAGGAAGCAGTAAACATGGAAAGGAACTACCTGTACCAGTCACTGCAAAAACATGCCAAATTGTAAAGACCATCCATGCTAAGATATAGACAATCCTTTATCTAATCTTTTGTGAAGAAAATTAAACAACAACAACAACAACAAAAATCCAAAATTTGGCCGGGCGCGGTGGCTCAAGCCTGTAATCCCAGCACTTTGGGAGGCCGAGATGGGCGGATCATGAGGTCAGGAGTTCGAGACCATCCTGGCTAATACGGTGAACCCCCGTATCTACTAAAAAATACAAAAAACTAGCCTGGCGACGAGGCGGGCGCCTGTAGTCCCAGCTACTCGGGAGGCTGAGACAGGAGAATGGCGTGAACCCGGGAGGTGGAGCTTGCAGTGAGCTGAGATCCGGCCACTGCACTCCAGCCTGGGCAGCAGAGCAAGACTCCGTCTCAAAAAAAAAAAAAAAAAAAATCCAAAATTCAAATCCAGGAATCGCTCCACATCACATTATATTACTATTCTGCGATAATTAGTTTAGGAAAAATAAATGTGCTCTTGGGCTAATTTTTAAATGAATAAAATTTGAGATCAATTACAAATATGTGGTGAGAATACATATGTGTGTGTGTGCCTTTTGTGTGTGTCTGCATGTTGTGCTTGCATATAACATGTCAAAGTTCTGAATGAGATTTTTCTCTGTGTTGGACCTATAATAGCTAACATATCAGATCACTTTCTATATATGCCAAACTCTGGGCAATATGGTTTACATTATGAATAAACTCATCTAATTTCTTTGAAACAAATATTATATTGATATTATCAAAATAATATTTATAATATTGAAAATCATGAAGTGGAAAGGCAATGTACAAATCAACATCTTATTAAATAATATTGTTGCTGGGTTCCCTACTTCTAATATCTTACTCAATGGCACATACTATATTATTTCAAAAAATGCAGATTTAAGGTATTTCCACATTTGGGTCTATAATAATAATATTCTGTATAATTTATTCTTTTTTGTAGTGCCGTGAGAACGGTGAAAGACGGTTCTATCAGAAAACAGCTCCATATGTCCCAATGTATTACGTGCCAAATAGCTATCCTTATTATGGAACCAATTTGTACCAACACAGACCAGCTATAGCAATTAATAATCCATATGTGCCTCGCACATACTATGCAAACCTAGCTGTAGTTAGGCCACATGCCCAAATTCCTCAGTGGCAATACCTACCAAATAGCCACCTACCCACTGTGGTACATCGTCCAAACCTACATCCATCATTTATTGCCATCCCCCCAAAGAAAATTCAGGATAAAATAATCGTCCCTACCATCAATACCATCACTACTGTTGAACTTACACCAGCTCCTACCACTGAACCAACGGTTGACAGTGTAGTCACTCCAGAAGTTTTTTCAGAGTCCATCATCACGAGCACCCCTGAGACAACCACAGTCTCAGTTACTACACCTACGGCGTGAAAACACCAAGGAAATATCAAAGAAGACAACACAGGTAAATGAACATATACAAAATGAATAATTCTGACAAGAAGCATGGATTTATGAATACAACCATAAATTCTAAAATAGTACAAATAGATAAACTAAGTGTGTTACAGAAGCAGAAAAAAACAGGGTACTTACAATTTTACCTTGGTAAACCCATAGCATTGATATACCAGATTCTGTTCCAACTGGAAATTTAAAATAATTTTATTTGACAAAGTGAAAATAATTGGCAACTTTATTATCAAACTTTTTTATGACAATTGGGACACTCTTAGAATGTAATAGTTTTATTTCATCCTTATTCACACACAAACTATGACAGTAGAGTAAAACAGCAAGTAACACTTTCATGATTTTTATTTCAAAAATAATTTTAGACAAAGTTATATAGAATATGGGTTTAAGTAAATTTTAATTATGTAACAATTCTCTTGCACTCTCATTGTAGTATAAAGAGTGAAAGGAAATGATATGTTTCCATGCATTTCTTTATTTCAGACATCATTTCCAAAATGACTCATGAAGTTAAGCCTCTCATATTTCTCCTATTCTAAGATAAACCCATGGAAGAATTATAATGCTTAACTTGAAAAGCACATAAATATTAAAAGGATACTTTCAGAACACTGAATGTGATGCAAAATGTTACTATTTATTACTTGGACCAATGGATAATGGTAGACTCTAAAATAATCTGAAACTTATGAGAAGAATTTAAGCAAAGAGAATGATTAACAAAGTGAAAAATATCCAAAGAGTGTAAAATACTTTGGGGAGGCTGGGCGCAGTGGCTCATGCCTGTAATTATAGCACTTTGGGACGCCGAGGCGGGTGGATCACAAGATCAAGAGATCGAGACCATCCTGGCTAACATGGTGAAACCCTTTCTCTACTAAAAATACAAAAAATTAGACGGGCTTGGTGGCGAGCGCCTGTAGTTCCAGCTTCTCAGGAGGTGGAGGCAGGAGAATGGCATGAACCCAGGAGGCGGAGTTTGCAGTGAGCCGAGATCGCCCCACTGCACTCCAGCCTGGGCGACAGAGCGAGACTCCGACTGAAAAAAAATAAAAAACACACTTTGGGGAGAAAATTGCAAAATTTTGAGTTTCTTTGCAACAAATATTTTCAGTCCATCAGATATTTACATGTTTTATGATCTAAAATACCAGACAATGGTCTGTGATATCATGGGACTAGCATTAGCCTAGAAAAGTTTGCTTCTTTCATCTTCTTGCCTAATGACCATAGGCTGGTCATTACTTTCTCTGAATTTTTATTTTCTCATTTCTGGTTGCTATGAGACTCAAGTGAGCATGCACATGTGAAAGGATTTTAAAAACTGATCGATCTGTAAAATGTCATGGATTGGAAAAGATAAAGTAAAATTAATAAATATTAACATTTATTTTTAACCAATATCCTAAGTCTCCACTAAATGATAAAAACTGTACATAATTATGTCTGTTGATTCCCATAGTAACCATACGAAACAGATATTATTCCTATCTCAAATTTAGGGATAAAAACTAGTAGGACTGAGGACATTAAGTAAATTATCACAGCTAGAACATGCAAATAGGAGGCAAACCAAACCTGTTTAATATCAGATAGTGGGGCTTAATTACTATGTCATTTATTTTTATATGGGCTGTCTAACTTGCCAAAAAACAGGGAAAATACACTGTGATTTCCTTAGACTAGCTTATGGGTAAACTGTGTTGTTTAGTTGCTGTTCAACAGGATATCTGTTAAGAAAAAGAGAATAAGAGCTGATTAGACAGCTGCCTTATCCTATTTTTGAGAACCAAATAAGAAAATTTTATTAAAGACAACATGAAAGCAAGTTATTTAATAAGTAGTTACATATTTTACTGATGCAAAATGTAAAGAAACATGTAAAAGACAGTTTTTCTGTAAATATTACATAATGTCTATTATTTTCAGTTTACTATATGCCTATTTTAAATATTTAAATTTAAATATTTAATCTGATTAATTTATGGGATACGACAAAAAAGAAAAATTATGGAAGCTAAATAAATATATATCATGAGAACTATTAACACACTATAAATAAATTTCTAAACTATCTTTATTTTTTATAGGACTTGCTGAAACCAAATGACTACTTCACACTCTCCTTCAGTCATTTGTCTGCCTTCAGTCAACTGAAAATGTGATTTTCACAGATTCAGTTCTTCTCTCCTTATATTTTACATTCATGTCACATTCAATATTTTGATTCTTGCACAATAAAGCCAACTGATTGCAACTGATTCTTTGAGAGGAGTTTGCAAAGGGACCTTAGGGATCTCTGAAACTTTGAAATGCTGACAAATTTAGTGTGAGTTAGAGTACACAAATTTACCTAAAAGCAGAGTTCATAGTTTCATCAGGTTCTCAAAAGTGGTTCATGGTCTGACACTAAGAATTTCTCCTCTAGGATGACACTGGGACCAGAGAAGAGCCAAGCCATAGTGTTCCAATCCAGGGGACCACAGAATGACTCTTGAGAGCCATGGGAACTCTAGAGTTAGCATTAAATTTAAGTGCCCAAACGTATTGCTAACGTTAGTCTAGATTATTCCTAAGAGCAAATTCTGGGCACAGGCAAATTACAAATGTCCACAACTACAAACACAGATATGTTGCAAAATTATAAATGTTGACGAGACTCTAGACATGCATGACCAGATTTCCCCACACTGGAAGCCACAGTCTCACATCTGTTCAAACACTCACACACACACACATCACACATCAGAAAGCTTCTGGAATTCAGGTATTCCAGTTTGGAAAAACATGTGAATATTCAAGGTCCAAGGATATGACATAGCTGTTTTCTTAAACAAATATTGCAAGGAAAATCAGGTCACCTTTGTGCTTGGTCATATTTAACATGCCAGAAAAAATAAAACTCACTCAGCCCTTATAAAATGTTTACTGGTCATTTATCTAATCTTCTGCTGTGACTCCCAATAGATGTGCTATTATTAGGATTGATTTACAGTCTTTTACCTGCTCTCTCACTCAAATGGAGAGTCTGGAACAGAGGCATGGAAGGAATATGACATGGCTAGACCTTATTTGCTGTGACCATTGATGATATTATTAATTTCTTGAAAAACAAAGTAAATATGTGGAAAAGGCAAAATTTATATCATTAAATATCTTATCACCTATTATATACAAGGTATTTCAAAAACACAAACAATAATAATGGCTGATAACAATAAGCAACGAGCAGTTATAAAGTACATAATATTTGCCAATCTTTTTTATATGTATTTACTCATGTAATATGTAGTCATGAACTACATATATTTGTTCTTGTTGTTATTATAAGTGAAAGAGAAATGAAGTAATTTTCCCCATGTGAGGCTGAGATTTGAACTCAAAGTCTTGCTTTAAAGTCCATGCTCTTTAAAAACCGACACATGGAACAGCATAAAGAACCCATACGTAAACCTGAACGTATGCAGTCAACTGATTTTCAGCAAGGATACAAAGAAGACACAATAGCAAAATTATAGTCTTTTTAATAAATGGTGCTGGAAAAACTAGATATCACATGCAAAATAATGATATTGGACCCATATCTTACACCATACACAAAAATCTGCTCAAAATGGATAAAAGGTCAATGTAAGACTCGAAACTTTAAAACTGCTAGAAGAATACATAGGGAGAAAGCTCCTTGACATTGGCCTTGGCAAAAATTGTTTTGGATATCACACTAAAAGCTCTGGCTACAAAATCAAAAATAAGTAAATAAACTACATCAAACTAAAAAGCTTCTGCACAGCAAAGAAAATAATCAACAAAATAAAAAGACAGCCCATACATTGGGAGAAAACATTTGCAAACTATTTGTCTAATAAGGGGTTAATATCCAAAATATATAAAGAACTCACAAAACTCAATAGCAGTAAAACAAATAATCTGATTTTTTAAATGAGCAAAACATTGGCCAGGTGCGGTGGCTCACGCCTGTAATCCCAGCACTTTGGGAGGCCAAGGTGGGCAGATCACGAGGTCAGGAGATCGAGAACATCCTGGCTAACATGGTGAAACTTTACCTCTACTTAAAATACAAAAATTAGCCAGGCGTGGTGACGCGTGCCTGTAGTCCCAGCTACTCGGGAAGCTGAGGCAGAAGAATCGCTTGTACCCAGGAGGTGGAGGTTGCAGTGAGCCATGATCAGGCCATTGCCCTCCAGCCTGGGTGACAGAGCAAGACTCTGTCTAAAATAATTTTTAAAATTAAAAAATAAATAACAAAAATAAAAATAAATGAGCAAAAGACATAAATAGACATTTCTCCAAAGAAAACAAAAAAAAATTGTCAACAAGTATATGAAAGGATGATCAGCATCACTATCAAGAAAATGCAAATCAAAACCACAATAAGATATCACATCACACCCGTTAGGATGACTATTTCAAAAAGTCAAGGGATAACAAGTGTTGACAAGGATGTGGACAAAAGGGAGTCTTTGTGCATTGTTGGTGGGAATGTAGATAGGTGTAGCCACTGTGAAAAGCAGTATGGAGGTGCCTATAGAAGATAAAAATAGAATTAGTGTATGACCCAAAAGACCCTTTTCTGGGTTCTACTCAAAGGAAATGAAATCACCCTTCGAAACGATATTTGCACTCTCTTGTTCATTGCAGCATTAGTCATAATAGCCAGCATGGAAAAAACCTAAGTGTACATCAAGAGACATGGATAAAATATGTTGAAACACACACACACACACACACACACACACACACACACAAACACACAGGGATATTATTCAGCCTTAAAAAAAAAGAAAGAGATTCTGCTGTTTGCCACAACATAAATGAACTTTGAAGTTGTAGGACAGAAAGCTAATTTCACTTACATGTGGAATTAAAAAAAAAAAAAATCAGTCAAATACATAAAAACAGAGAACAAAACGGTAGCTACCAGGGATGGGCCACACTGGAAAGATGTAGGTCAAAGAATACAGAGTTGAATGTAGGAAGAATAAGTCTAGAGATCTAATGTACAACATGAGAACTACAGTTAATAATATTGTATTTTATTTGAGGTTTTTGTTAACAGATTTTTGGTGCTCTTGACACACATAAAAATGGTAACATTGTGAAATGATGAAAGTGTTAATTTGCTTAATCGTAGTAACCATAGCACTATGTATATAAAAAATTATGTTGTATACCTTAAATACGTAAAATAAAAAATAAAAAGTCTATGCTCTTAATCATGTAAAAACTACTATAAAATCATTTTCAATGTAGCAAGTGAAATAAAATGTGAAGCAAAATACTTTGAAACAAGAAAAACATTCTTAATATTGGCTCATATTAATATGATTATGTCTCATTAAATAACATTAATAATGAGTTGCCAAAAGTAATATTTAAGTTAAACACTTACCTCCCAGATATGATGTTACTCCATATTTGCATCTATTGGATTAACTAACTGGAATATGTACTTAATCCCTCAGCTAGTATTTTTACATGTTCACAAAATACATTGTTGAGCTGCTTATCTTTGACTTGGATAAATTACTTTGGATGCAAGGATTCATCCAGGTAGAAGTGGTTTGTTACACATGAGAAATTGGGTTGTTGGCACAGAAGTGATCTGATCTGGAGATGGTCACCCGTAGTCATTTACTTCTGTCGATTACTAGTTGATTGCTCACTACATGTAAATACAGCATGTTTCCCTCCCACCTCTAAGATGTCATAGTCAAATGAGATGTAGAAAAACATTTTATTTCTCAATCCTGCAAAATAGCTATATTTGAAAGTTCCCAGGTACTCAGAATCCAGTGCTACGTTATATAACAAGTGTTTATATGGCACTTTAAAATGTATAAAGCACGTATACATGCCGACCTTTTAATCTTCACCAATAAACTCTTGAACTCTTGAAGTAATTTGTTATTGATCCTCATTTTACATATGTGGAAACAACTCCACATGGACAAACACATGGTAGTGAAAATGTATAGGGCTCATATTTGTATAGAATCTGATCAAAGTTTCAGCTCAGTATTACTTAGCTGTGTAACTTTGGGCAACAAATATAATGGAAAGTACTATTTACTGGTTTATTGATATACTGTCAGACTCTATAACAAGGGTTTTATAGGTATTTATTTTATATTGCATTCTCTTAGGGAAGTACTATTATTATACTTATGTAGATATGAGGAAACTGAGGCTCAGAGGGATTAAGTAATTTGGCTAAGATAAGAAAATAGTGACTAGTAGAACTTAGCTTTGAACTCTAGCAATTCAATCCACCAACCCTCATTATCATAACACTAGGACATATAGCCTTTAATCTGATTAGAGTATTCAAGGTATTAGAGTACCTTATTATCATTGTCATACCCATTATCATATCACTAGAACATATAACCTTTTATCTGATTAAAGTAATTAAGGTATTAGAGTACCTTATATTAGTTGGTCATTCAATAAATGTTCATTCATTTATCCCTTAACTCCCTAAGTGATATTGCCAAGGATATCTGTTGTTCTTAAGATAAAGTCAATTTTCATAGTCCTGTTGTTTACAGTTCATTTCTCTTCATTAGATCATCATGCTATTCACCCCAGTGACTCAAAGACTTCTGTCACTGCTTTAGCTATACCATTACCATCCTCCAGCACTTTTCTGAAGCTGCTCAGATCACCATGATAATTCATAGCATCTAATCAAAATTTGAATCCCTGACTTATATCCTTGAAGGAAATAGTTCCTGAACTTCCAAAATCAAGTGATCCACTAACGTGCCACCCAGCATCCTGCCCCTCCCAGCTCCTCTGTCTCTTAATACTCCTTAAACTCAATGATACTGGCCTCTCCACCTCTCCCATTGGGGCTATAAACCTTAGGGACTGTGTTCTGCTCACCACTGTCTCTCCAAGGTGAGGTCTAATACAGCGTAGCAGCTAAATAAATATTTGTTAAGCAAATAAACAAAGAAAGGAAAAATGGATTGTTGGTGACTAAAGTAGGAATACCGATTTAATTGGATTAAATAGCCTAGGCTTTTCTTACCAAAATCCAGAAAGAAAAGGCAGTGTTGACCTTAACAGTTCACTAGTGATTATGAATCAAAGCTGTCAAAGGCAATGATACACTGTTAGGCCAATTTTAAATACAAAAGAAAATTACTCAAATTATATTATCAATCACAGAAATCTGAAAGTGTAAAGAGAGAATGTTTTTATAATTTAATCTCAGTTTTCAAGGAAAGAAAATTGAATGTCAATAGAATGATAAACAAATTGCTATATCAATATTATATATTATCTTAACTCTAGTTCGATATTTGGAAGAAGATGGTAGCATCTCCTCTTCCTAATCTTCCTAATGTGATGTGCTATCATAGTTGCCAGATGTCCATGATATTGGGATAAAGATTATAAAGCTAATAGTCAAGGCTAATGAGCAAAATTATACTTAAAAGATCAAGTGTATTATGTCTATATTTTATTGGCATATACTAAGAAATCCCAGAAACTTTGGAAGGTAAGATTAAACTCTTAAATGTTCCCCATAAAATAAACATTTTGTATTAATACAGTTATTTTCCATATTAAAAAAATAATTCTTTTGAATCATTCATTACAAAATATCTACAACTATTGTTGGAATGGCTAAGACAAGGACCTTAAATAACAAAATCTTGACATACTTCATGCTATGGAAGCAAAAAATTTTAAACTTAACATTTGAAGTAATCATACAAATAATAAAAATGTAGCCAACAAAAAGAATCAGAAATTTATGTGCACACAAAAACCACACAGATGTTTACAGCAACTCTAATTCCTAATTGCCAAAACTCAGAAGCAACCAAGCTGTCCTATAGTACGTGAATGAATAAATAAACTGTGGTACATCCAGACAATGGAATATTATTCATCATTAAAAAGAAATGAGTTATCCGTCCATGAAACGACATGGAAGATCCATAAGTCAATATTACCAAGTGAAAGAAGCCATTCTAATACAGCTACATACTGTGTGATTCTACTATATGACATTCTGATCGAGGCAAAACGATGGAGACAGTAAAAGGATCAGTCATTGCCATGGATTCAATGAGAGGAAGGAATAAATAGGTGGAACACAGAAGATTTTACAGCAGTGAAAACTATTCTGTAAGGTATTATCATGGATATATGTCATTATACATTTGCAAAAACCCACAGAATGTAACACACCACAAATGAATCTTAATATAAGTTATAAACTTTGGGTGATCATGATGTGTCAATTTAAGTTAATCCACTGTAATGAATGTGCCACTCTAGTACAGGATATTGATAATAAAGGAGGCTGGGATAGGGGGCTGAGATAAGGGGTATATGGGAACTCTATGTACTTCCCACTCAACTTTTCTGTGAACCTAAAACTGCTTTTGAAAAGTAGTTTTTAAGAAAAAGAAAGAAATGAAAATCAAAATGTGAATAACATCAAAATGGCTATTTCCTATTTTTATCAATTAATATTTTTAAATACACTCAATGTAGCTTGATGCCACACGTATTTAGTCTTTACTTATACGTGTATTTTTAATTTAGATGATCTATCGAGACAAATGCCATCAAGGTTAAGTTCACCTTTCAAAACCAGAAAAACAACGTCCTCACATAGCCAGGTTGCGCTAAGACAAGCCTACATCCAGACATCAAAGCAATCATCGAGCCAGGCTTCACTTACTGTTACTCAACCAAAATCACCTGTATCAGTTTTACCAAACCAATCTCTAACAACCAATTCTTTTAAATCTTCAACATCCAAGTCTACATCCGAACATTCATTATCCTCTCAAAATCCAGCAAAGGAGTCTAACTCTGCCAAAAAGCAATTTCTAGCTAAAAAGACTGTAAAAAATCAGCCTCAACTGAAACAACTTCAAAAAACAACAGAAATTAATCCACAGGTTTACATACAAAGTGACCTTACCTGACAAGTCTATGCCCAATCAGGCATCTCTCACCAAAACTGCTATAAAAATACAGCTGCTAAGCCTAAACAGAAACAGTCAAAAGTCACCAAATCTATAACCAAGAGGACATCATCTTCTCACAAAACAAACAAAAGGTCATCAGTTGTCAATGCCACACAGAAATCACTTGTAAAGGGAGCAAGAAGAAAGACTACAGCTGCCAAAGCTGCACTTTGGCAGACATCATTTTTCCAGGGTGCAATGAGGAGCCATCTAGTTCCTACACCTAAAGTTTCCACAGGTAAAACAAGGAGAGTTTCTTCTAAGAGGCATCCACCAAGCAATTTCCCAGGCTCCAGATCTACTTAAAAACAGTGGCAAAGTTCACAGCCAAAAAGTCTCAAAGATGCAATTCTGCTGGAAGCCAGTGTCCAGCTTCCAAAAACAAACCAGAGAAGATGGGCCCTTTATGTCCTGGTCTCCAACTTACTTGACTTTACTAAATGTTCCCAAGCACCATGTGCACAAACTTCATCCACCATCCTCATGTTCAATAAAAATGCATCCATCCCAATTTCAAACTCACAAATCTAAACCTCATAAGCCCATACCTTGTCCACATCAACCAAAAAAGTATCCATCTCAGAATTCTGGAGAAGCAGTTACTTCATCACACACAACACCAACTCCTATCCTTGCAGAGATCACCATGGCAGCCATTGGAGATAATAATGATATCACTACTAGCATGTCTTAAATTACACCTACCTCAAAGGCCTTTTCTACTACCCTCTTACCTACTACAACTATCTCTGTATCTCAAATCATCACCCACTCTGCAGATTACACTACCACCAGGCAAGGTACCGCTATGTTTGAAAGTGGTACTGTTGTGGTAACTAACACTACTGCTGCTGCAGTAGGTAAAACCATGTTTGAAGTTGAAGCCACTACTCCTAAAACTGACACAACTATTAAAGAGACTGCTGTAACTGCTTCTATGACCAACCTCACAGCCACTATAGATAGCACTTAACAGTGCAACTGACACTGAAACCACTATGGAGGCTCTAGAAACCATGACAGCTGCTCTAAGAGTGACTGCTTCTACCCTCGGCATGACTCTGCCTGAGACCAACAACACTTCCACTACTGCCTCTAATTCCACCACTGCCCTGGATGATGCTACCAGTGCCACTAATACTACTGTTGACACTAATCCTGAAAGAAATGTCACTGTCCCTGAAGAATACACCCACGACATTGAAGATTATAATCCAGCCTCTGAGTACGAGTATGACCCAGAGCTTGCTGAAAGTTCCACCATAATTACAGAATCTAATGCCACAAGTGCTGTTATTCCTTCATCTCCAGGGGCCACTGTGCCTATACAAAATGCCTGAGAACCTACAACTGATAACACTACTCAGAATCTACAGGTGATAGCCACTCCACATAGCCCTTGAATGTTCATTGGATACCCCAACCAACGATCAAATATTTGAGAAAAGGCCAGGCGCGGTGGCTCAAGCCTGTAATCCCAGCACTTTGGGAGGCAGAGACGGGCGGATCACGAGGTCAGGAGATCGAGACCATCCTGGCTAACACGGTGAAACCCGGTCTCTACTAAAAAAATACAAAAAATTAGCCGGGCGAGATGGCAGGCGCCCATAGTCCCAGCTACTCGGGAGGCTGAGGCAGGAGAATGGCATAAACCCGGGAGGCGGAGCTTGCGGTGAGCCGAGATCGCGCCACTGCACTCCAGCCTGGGTGACAGAGCGAGACTCCGTCTCAAAAAAAAAAAAAAAAATTGAGAAAATACTGAAAAGGTTTAGCAGTGAAAACATAGCAATGCTGTAAGCATATACTATAATGTAGTTTTTAGTCTTTTTTCCTTTTATGCCAACATATCATATCATATATCTGAAGCACAAGAAGAATTGTCATTGAATTTTTAAATGATGAGTCAAAAAGTTCATAGTTCTCAACACTTGACATGAGTGGAATTTGTCTTTTATTCTTATTTCACTCTAAAGTGTCTTCGATGTCCTAAGAGCAACAATCCTTAAATTCTCTTAATTCCCCTCTCTTAAATTCTTTTAATTCTCTTAAAATCCCTCATTCACTGACCTTGATTAAATTATCCAACAAAACTTTGTCTCTTATAGTTTAAAGGGATAATTTATTGGCTTGGTGAATTTCATTCTTATGAAAGGAAATGAACACTTAAAATTGTTACCTATAGAAAAATAGGAATTACTTTTTGTAGGCTATGACATTTCTAGGATGCTATAAAACAGGAGACAGAGATTTATTCAGATCAACTAAATTTCTTCTTGGCCTGAAAGAAAATTTGGCCCAGAAGAGTCCTAGAAATCTGTATGTATCTCCTTGTATAGAAAGACTCTTTAAATCATTACTGAGTTATAAGGCACTGAAAGAACAAGACATGAGCTTCTTAGATCCAACAAGACTGTCTTGAATGAATGATGTCAGTGGCAGCTTTGGGACTTCTCCCTACCATTATAATCACATACTCATAGATCGGGTCCCAATGCATACATCGAGTCCCAAGGGTAAGTGAACTGAGAAATCCTACACCTGGTCCTTTTCTCCAAGGCTATCACTATTCCTTCAAACACCTACATCCTCTGAAAAATAAGCAGAATGTTGATCTAATTTTATAGGGCATGTGTTTTTGTTGGCGGTGTTGGTGAGAGAGAAAGAGAAAGAGAGAGAGAGACAGAGATCATTCTATAGCTCACCAAAAGGGCTGTACTCATAAATGTACATTTCCCATCACAAATTTCTTCTGCTGTTTGCAATGTGGAGTCAACAGAATACGTACATCATAATCTAGCATTTTAAAAGAAGAATTAAAAAACAAGTATTTTTCCTTTCAGTCCACAAGTTTTAGATTGATCAGTTTTTATCTTAAAATACTCATTATCAAGACTATTCCACAGATTTTAAAATCAATGTACCCATGATAGTCAATTAGTATGCATCATGAGTACATATTATATTTTCATAATCTGGATTCATATTATAAGCCTAAACCAAATTAGTAGACAAGGTTTCTCTTCTTTGTATAGCCTTTGAAGATATTTTAACTGCAGATGAGAAATAAGATAACAATCTGCTAAGCACAGGCATAAATTTTCATCTGCTCTCTAGTGTCACACATGTTAATGTCTAATAATTTTCTGCTAACTGCTCTGCTTTTTCTTATACATTTAAACAATTATACACCTAAAATATTGACCAAGGGTCCTATTTTGTTAAAAAAAAAAAAAGTAATTTCAGATAAGGGGGTATATTCATTTAATATGTTCACTTAAAAATACATTTTGAACATCTATTAATAGCAAGTTCCTCTGCTAAGTGCTATGAGACAGTACAAAAAGACCCAGACAATTATTCTGGACTAATGAAGTTCACAGTAAAAGAGGAAACATACCATATGTATATAACTAATGATAGTACAATTCAAAATAGAAAAGAAGGTGTCTTACAGACTGAGATCATGGCAGTGATCAGGAAAAAACAGTGTTATGATGGTGTGCACTTGTAGTCCTAGCTACTTGGGATATTTGAGTGGCAGGATTGCTTCAGCCCGGGAATTCAAGGCTGCAGTAAGCTATGATTGTGCCACTGCACTCCAAAGTGAGATTCTGTGTCTTAAAGAAAAAGTGTTATGGAAAAGATGGTACTTGGGTGGATGTGTGCTGCAAGCTGGCTGCTGGACCATAAACTGTTTACCGGTCAGTTATGAGTGAAGGACATAAATCACTTTTTGTCATTATGCACATGTACTATTTATTTCAGTTTCCTTTTAACTATTGATTCATTCATTTACTCTTTCACTCATTCAGTAGCAAGACTTTCTTGTTGACAAAGGCAATGTGTTCTGGTGCAAGCTCCTTATCTCATTCCTGACCAACAATTTGAGTATACCTGAACTAGAACTAAGTAGCGGCTACTCCCTGCTCTTATAACTGGGGCGTGCTCTCCTCATTTCACCTGTTTCCACCCATTCACTGTTGAGTAGTTTCTCATAAATTTAGGCATTTAAACTTGTAATTCTTGCTATAAACAATGAAATAACTTAAGATGTGTGTAAAAGAAGGTAAATTATTTTAGCTAATGTAAGATGAAGGTGAGTTAGTAAAGGCCTAATGGTGAAATTGAGGGGACAATTTTGAGATATATTAGGGAATAAATATCAGTCAAAATTGAGAATTTGTAAATTGGATAAGATAGCGTTAAAGAAGAAGCTATTTTCTGAATTGGATAACTGGTTACAAGATAATATCTCCACAAGAAAACTATTAGAACTGATAAGCAAATTCAGCAAAGTTGCAGGATACAAAATCAACATACAAAAATAAGTAGCATTTCTATATGCTAACAGTGAATAATCTGAAAAAGAAAAAAAGGTAATTCCATTTACTATAGCCACACATAAAATTAAATACCTGGGAATTAACTGAAGAAGTGAAATATCTCTATAATGAAAACTATGAAAGACTTATAAAAGAAATTGAAGAGATATCAAAAATGGAAAAATATTTCATATTCATGGGTTGGAAAAATCAGTATTGTTAAAATGTCCATACATCCCAAAGCAATCTACAGATTCAATGTAATCACTATCAAAATACCAATGACATTCTTCACAGAAATAGAAAAAAAAGTCTAAAATTTACACGGAACCACAGAAGACCCATAAGAGCCAAAGCTATCCTAAGCCAAAAGAACAAAACTACAGGAACCACATTACCTGACTTCTAATTATACTACAGAGCTATATAACCAAAACAGCATGGTACTGGCATAAAAACAGATACACAAACCAATGGAACAAAATAGAGAATCCAGAAACAAATCCACACATCTGCAGTGAACTCATTTTTAGCAAAGGTGCCAAGAACATACACTGCAGAAAAGACAGTCTCTCCAATAAATGGTGATGGAAAAACTGGATATACATATGCAGAGGAGTGAAACGAGGCTCCTTTCTCTCAGCATACACAAAAAGCAAACCAAAATGTCTTAAAGACTTAAATTGAAGACCCAAAACTATGAAACCACTACAAGAAAACACTGGAAAAGTCTCCAGGACATTGGTCTGGGCAATAATTTCTTGAGCAATACCCAGAAGCACTGTCAGCCAAAGCAAAAATGGACAGATAGGAACATATCAAGTTAAAAAGCTTCTACACAGCAGAGGATAGAATCAACAAACTGAAGAGATACCTAGAATGGGAGAAAATATCTGCAAACTACCAGTCTGACAAGGGATTAATAACTAAAATACATAAGGAGCTCAAATAACTCTACAGAAAAAAATCAATGCTCTGGGTTTTAAAATGGGTAAAATGCAAGGTATGGTATATGCCTGTGGTCCCAGCTACTCAGGATGCTGAAGTGGGAGAATCACCTCGGGGTGGGAGGCAGAGGTTTCTATGAGCCAAGATCCCACCGCTGCACTACAGCCTGGGTGATGAAGCGTGACCCCGTTTCAAAAAAAAAAAGGCAAAAGATTTGAATAGATATTTCTCAAGAGAAGACATACAGATGGCAGAATGGCAGATGAGTATATGAAAAGATGCTCAAATGCAAATCAAAACTACAATGATGTATCACTTCAGCCCAGTTAAAATGGCTTATATCCAAAAGGCAATAACAGATGCTGGTGAGAATGTGGATAAAAGGAACTTGTACACTGTTCATGGGAATGTAAATTAGTACAACCACTATGGAAAAGAGCTTGGAGGTTCCTCAAAAAAACTAAAAATTGAGTACCATGTAATCCCGCCATCCCACTGATGGGTATACACCCAAAAGAAAGGAAATCAGTATATCAAAAAGATAGTTGCACTCCTATGTTTGTTGCAGCACTTTTCACAATACCTAAGATTTGAAAGCAAACTAAGTGTCCATGAACAGATGAATGGATAAAGAAAATGTAGCACATATACACAATGGAGTACTGTTCAGCCGTAAAAAGAATGAGATCCAGCCATTTGCAATAACATGGATGGAAGTGGAGATCATTATGTTAATTGAAATAAGCCAGGCACAGAAAGACACATCACATGTTCTCACTTATGTGTGAGATCTAAAAATCAAAGCAACTGAACTCACGAACATAGAGAGTAGAAAGATGGTTACTAGAGACTGGGAAGGGTAGTGGGGGGATGGGAGGGGATGTGGGGATGGTTAAGGGGTACAAAAAAGTAGAATAAGACCTACTGTTAGATAACACGTTAGGGTGACTATAGTCAACAATAACTAATTATATGCTTTAAAATAACTTAAAGAGGGTAATTAGATTGTAACTCAAAGGAAAAATACTTTAGGGGATGAATGGATACCCCACTCTCTATAATGTGCTTATTTCATATTGCAGCCTGTATCAAAACATCTCATGCAACCCATAAATATATACACCTTCTATGTACTCACAAAATTTTTTTACAAAAGATATTACAAAACAAGGTTTATAAGTCAGTCTGTAGGCAAAACGAAGAATTTACTTTGAGGTGGGCTGCATCTATTCCAACCTGTGTTAAAAACTGAGAGCACATCATTATTTTAAACACCCATGGTACATTACAAAACTGGATCACAGATTAGACCACAAAGATAACGTCTCTTAATGTTAAAAACTCAGAAATTATATTACCAGAGGCCTCTCTTGGTAGACTGCAACAAATCTAAAAACTATGAAATATTAAAAAGTTTACTTTTTCAAAGGAATAAAACTGTTGTAAAATAGGCACTAGTATGATTTTAAAAATAAGACTATGCAAACTCATGGGACACAAAGTCATAGGAAGAGGTAAAGTGCTGTATTAATTTATAGTATCATGGGGACATTAGAGTACATTTATCAAAAAGTTATACTTCTATTTATGCATCTCAGAAATTAATAAAATAGATTCCCAAAATAGTAGGGGAACTATACAAATATATTAATTTAATTACAACAGGTATTTTTCCCTAATAATGTGAAGAAAAGGAGAATACCTATAATTACAGTATATAATTGAGAAAGAAGAATTTTTGCAGTACTCTCAACTTTACCTTTGAAACAACATATTACTGATTCTTAGGAAATCTCGGATTCATACAGGTAAAACATGTAAACAGTTACACTTAAGGAAAGGGATTAAAGTATCATTACCAATTAACAGATACCTTGAAAAAATCTTTGTGATTATAAAAATATACATAAAAAATAAGATGGAATGTTACAATAATAACACAAATATATAACATAAAAATTATTCATTGATCTCCACTTATTATTATTTTTATTTATTTATTTATTTATTTATTTTTTGAGACAGAGTCTCGCTCTGTCGCCCAGGCTGGAGTGCAGTGGTGCGATCTCCGCTCACTGTAAGCTTCGCCGCCTCCTGGGTTCACGCCATTCTCCTGCCTCAGCTTCTCGAGTAGCTGGGACTACAGGCGCCCGCCACCATGCCCGGCTAATTTTTTTGTATTTTTAGTAGAGACGAGGTTTCACCGTGTTCGCCAGGATGGTCTAGATCTCCTCACCCCGTGGTCCGCCCGCCTCGGCCCACTTATTATCTCTTTTATGCAATAGGATTATTCTGAAAAGTCACATCACGCTTGTATATGAACACTGGGCAATAGTCAGCACGCATTTTGAATACAGATTTTCAAAACCAGAGCACATATATACAGTCTCTGTAGAGACTAAAGATTTCTGCTTCTAAAAAAACACACAAAAAAATGTAGAAAGTATATTTGAAATAAACTTTATTAAAAATCCTTTATACAGACTTAAAATACATCTCAATTATTCATACCAAATCTCAGTTTATTCTAGACAAAAGTTAATGAACTTCTAAGAGAGAGCTAGATGATTGAATCAAGGGAAATCAAATTTCTAACAGAATAAAAGGAATTAATTTTTTAAAGTTAAGATGGCATTATTAAGAGAATCACATATGAAGAACCAATGCTTATCAAAGAACTGTCACTTTATTTTTCCAAGTATTTACAATTAGAACACAAGTAATCACATAATATTCATTTTTCCCTTCTTTTCTAAGAGAATAAAAGTAGGAAGAATAGAATGTGTTCTTGATTGTCTCATTAAATTAAGATTCAGCTAAAAATTCTCATAGTGGCTCACACCTGTAATCTCAGCAATTGGAAGACCAAGGCTGGCCGATAGCCTGAGCTCGGGAATTCAAGCCCAGCCTGGCTAACATAGTGAAACCCCAACTCTACAAAAAATAAACAAATTAGCCAGGCCTGGTGGCACACCAGGCGTCTCAGCTACTTGGGAGGTTGAGGTGGGAGGATCCCTTAAGCCTGGGGGTCTGAGGCTGCAGTGAGCTCTGATCGCGCCACTGCAATCCACCCTGTCTCTAAATAAATAAATAAATGTAATTCTCAGTAAAATCAAGAACCATTGATTCATTCCCAGGAATTTGAAGATCCCAAACACTTGATCTGTGTAGGTAACGCCAGAGTCTTTGGAAATGTCTTCTTTTAGTAGGTTCATGATTTTTTTTCTCTTTCAGGCATGCATTAAAATATCTTGATACGTGTTTGATATAAAGTTCAGTCATTTTGGTTGCATAAACTAGGTAAGTGAAGAAAAGTTAAGAAATAATATTCAATTTGGTTCAAGAATAAAATAATCATGATCTCTTAAATTAAGCATTCTCTTTAATGAAGGATATTTTCCCCCATTTGAACAGCACCTTCAATGAAATTGTACTTCTATCAGCAAAATCGTTATAAAAAATAAAACTTGTCTTGATGAAAATTAAGCTTTGATTATCATCAGAATAGTTATTTAAATTTAAGTACTATTTGCTTCTAAAAAAACAAGAATTTAACTGAGGGGTCACTCAGGATCAGCTTGATGTTTATTTAATATTTCTCAACATAAGTTATGTTCTCAACTATGTGTGTCTTAGTAAGTTCAGTATTTTTCCCCTTATTGTTTTTATATCAAATCATGATTCTGTAGAAATGCTCTCAGAGTAGAATCAGCAGTGGCTATTGAAATATCTAAATATGTATATGTATACGTATTTTCACACACACAGAAATACACACATATATATGCAAACATTTATGGACACACTTGATATATAAAAACAAATAATTTCATAAAATCTCTTTCACTTGAATTATTATAAAAAGTCAATAGTTTTCATAGAATTTAAGACTGCTGAATGTTTTGTCACTATTTCCTGCAATGCCTGATTCTATGGGCTAAGGTGCTTATATCACTTTTGTTTTGCTTTTGGCTTCTGATACTTCTTGTTCCATTATATGTTTGTTAGGTTTATCCTTTAGGGTTCTAGACTTTTCTCTGGAGATATGTGGCATGAATTGTTTCGCAAATAAATATAGCCTAGAGTTGTTCTATGAATTTTTGCTGATTCACAGGAAAAATATCTTCTAATTCTTTGTGGACCAATTGTGAACATTTGAAATAGAGATGATCTGATAGTATAATATCACTAGCTTATACATAGCCTTGTTTAGTTGTCTTTAAGAAGACAAATGCAGAACAGAAAGAAAGCATTAAACCTTAAATATCTTTTTATCCCACACTTTAAACTTCTCTGTTTGCTATATTTTAAGTATATATAATATATCTTATATAATGCATGTGCATAATTTATATATAAATTTATTTTCTTAGTTTATTTTTTAATCAGCAGGGATGAATAATAAGAAACATTTAGAGCATGAGTTTATCCAACTTAGTGATCCTTGTCTTCAAATTTAACAGGTGGAATCATCATTTGCTCTTTCCTGCCCTGTCAGAAATCATATATCCGCAGTGTCATAGGTAAGAAAAGTTAGATTTCAAATTCGCATTTTAAAATATTAAATATACTTTGCTTCTCTTTCACTAGGCATGAGGAAAATCATCAAACCAAGAGCTCCCTCTTTAGGTGATTATAAATGTAAACAAGATGGCTGCTTGTTTCTGAAGCTCTCAGATTATCTCAAAAGTTTTAAATTTTTGGGTGGTGGATATTCACCTTATGCTTATACACAGTTACAGCAGCACAGTTTAGTCAGCAAAGAAACATAATCATAAATAAGAATAATAATAGCAATAAAATTACTTATAAGTAAATTAAAATATACTTATTTAGCACTCAGAGATAAAGGAAGTAAGGAAAATAAGAGAAAACTTTATGAATAACATATTCATCACAAATTATTTATAGTAATGATAAACTGAAAACAACCTATCAATTAAAGAATGGATTAGAACCTGTCCTGTAGAATATCCGCATGGGATGACCATAAGTCATTAAATTTATATTTACAAAAAGTTTACAATAGTATTCTATGCTTATATAATATTTGGGGTATAAAAAACTTAATGTATAATATATAAAACATAATTTTAATACATATTAATATGATACATAATAAAAATATAATACATAATTTTTACATAATCACAACTATTAAAAGTTAAATATAATTAGCTAAACTACAGATTTTTTAAGAAAATTATCAAGGTAATGAGATTATAAGTAATTATTTTTATTTTTATTATAGTTTTTGAGTTTTCTAATTCTATCATGAGTCTTAATTACTTTGAAAACCAAAGAATCAATCTTTCAGATATTTAATATTTCCTGAAATTTATTAACTAATTAAATTATTAATTTAAAACAACTAGAAATAGGTTTTCAAATGTGTAAAAATCTACACTTAAAACACTTGTATTTTTTAAATTATGTTTCGCCAATTACAATAAATACATTAAGTGGGAGCTTCTTAGAAGGTCTTGTTCTAATGAGTAAGAAATTATTTTATAAATCTGGTAAACTAAAAAAGCCATTTAAACCATGTTGAGCTTATAAATTATTTTTAACTGTAAGTCACAGCATATCTTGCAACCATGTTATGAAGCTAGTGATTACATTATAAAGGAAAAATCATGTGAGTTAATATTTTCAACAAGCAACTCAGCACCAGTGAATTTATATGACAAAAAAATAAAAAGAGAATAAATATAGCTCAAAAGTTACACAAAGATGGTCAAAGGATAACTCTGAGACATGCGGTGATTTGCATGCAAATGAAGGCTAGTGCTGTCAATGAGCAAAGGGAAAACATGAGATTTGTGATGAGGAAGAGATAAGAGAAAAACATGGAAGTAGCCTGGAAACAATAAACCATATTTTGCATTTTGGGGGTAAAACAGCAACTAGCAAAGGGGTCAACCTGGATGGGCTCCACTTGAGCAGACTGGCAAAAATCATAAAAAATAATTAAATTGTTATTATTTGTGGGTTATCCAAAAACCATGAGAAGTTGACTATGAAGTTAAACATGACAATTGTATTATGTAAAATCTTCCAGCATCTTTCTGTCTACACCTCCAGGTTACTTAGGGAGGTCTGTACCTTACCATTTATAAGAATATCTCAAGACTGTAATTTTTAATAAAACATTTTAAAAATAAAAATAAGATTGTTAAACACATTGATTATACAAAGATCACAGTTGTGGCACAGACATTTATAAAGCACATAAAATATAACATTATTAAATCAATATTTGATACAAAATTATTCATTATAAACATTAAAAATTATGTAATTAATAATTTGGTTGGCTTTATTCAAATTTAAATGGGATGCTTTAAGACAAATTTGAAGCTCCAGGTTCTGTGAAAAAGAAGCTACTGCTCAATTAGTTATGATCTACCAAACTGATTTTCTAGAAAAAAAAAATTAATCATTTAAAATCATTCCAGGAACCTTATTGTGGTTAGTTATTACAAGTTCAAAACCACTATTTTCAAAAATACAAATCACAGCATCTAAATAGGCAACTCCACAAATAATTCAAATTGGGAAAGTTTTAAGGAAAGGCTCACAAATTTGATCTCATTTATTTTCATAATCCCAATACAATTATTAGCAACTAGAGTTGGAGAAGACAGTCTATCACACTCCTTTTCATTCTTGAAGTTGAGACAATAAGTGAAGAAAAATAAACTGAGAATATTTCTCATGTTCAGAATGAGCCTCATGACATTTTCAGAGTTACTGGAAAAGCCACTGTCAGTCATGGGCTATTCAGTGACCACACAGAGCCTAATTTCAAATAACCGATAGTGTAAAGGAGATGCTACAGAAAATTATTCCACATATGTGAATGCTTTCATAGTTCTTGAAAACTGTTTTCTTACAAAGGTAAAACAATTGAGTTTTCTTTGCAATTTTGTTTCAATGATTTATTTAGATCTTTATTATTCACACTTAACATGAATGTAAAGTAGCCTATCCCTTGTGAAAATTCCTACATTCTGTATATGAGTCTAAACTTTTATATATATTATAAAATTTTAAATTCTAAGTTGGATAGATTTTTATATTTCAATACTTCTGAAACTTAAATGTTCTATAATTAATGAAGATTTATTTTATGCTAATAGTTATTTCTTTACACTCGTAATCTGTTATTTAGTCAATGGTTCCTTAGACAATGTTTGACATTTTAGAATTTTTAAAAAATTGTATTTTTCTGATCATCACAAGAACTCATTATTTTTACCATTACAGAAATGGAAAAATGCAAAGAGAGTAAGAAACTTTTCAAGGTTGCAAGGCTGAGAGGTGCTTGATCTGGATTTGAACTCAGATCTCTCTGATTCCAAAGCCCGCACACTTTCTACTATGTCAATTTGCCTCTGTCATGTAACATAGGGTAATTTTTCTTGCTATACTCTTATTAATAACACTAATGATAGTAATCAATAAAACTGAGTTTATTATATACTTTGCAATGTTATAAATGCTTTACATACATTTTTAATCATCAATATGACCTTATGAAGAGAATACCATTATAATCTTCTTTTGCATATAGGTAATCTGAATGAAGCACAAGATTATTTTTATATGTTGCTTTGTTTTTATAATGGCAGCATAATTCCTTATTTATCTTCATTTATTTTTTATTTTTTACATTTTAGTTTATTTTTATATTTTTTAGTTATAGTAGGGAATAGGAAAATCTCTGTAAATGTTGATTTGTTGTTACCACTAAGGTTAGTTTATTACCTTTGTTTGACTTTAATGAACTTCAAGTGAATTTAATAAATTTTTTCCTTTAATTTGCCAAGTATCAAGAAATATCTGATCAACCAAACTGAGCCCCTCATTATGGACTGGACCTTCATGGGTTGTACCCTATTGGCCTTCATCTCATCCACATGCATCTACTCATTTGTATCACAATCATTTAACAAGATCTATGACTACCTTTTCAAACTACAGAAAACACTTTATTTCCTTCTCTGTTTACATCAATTCAAACTCCACCACACCCATTACAAACTCTAAACTCTTCAAATCCACTAGGCAAAGCTCATCATTGCTCAACTCCATTTAAGGAAAACCAGCAAACTCAATTTCAAGCAAGAATAGCCCTAGCACATCTACTGATACAACTAAATATTAGAATGACTGGTTTCCACCAACTGTGTATCTTACAAACCTACCATATTGGAATCCTTTCTCACAACATATTCTTAAAGCAATGTCAACAACTCCTTCTGTGTTAACCCCTATTGTTACCATGTCTATCCAAAATTCAACTCCTTATACCATTACTAAATATCATATTGCTATTGTCTTCACAACCACTCAAACCAACTCTACTACCACACCACCACAGAACCTACTCTAATTGATTCTCTCTCTAATACCAGCAAGAATGCTGCAATTCCTATTCAATACACATGTATAATTGTTGCTTATGCCTGGGGCCATATGGCTATATTGCATTACTGTGTGTGTGTGTCTGTGTGTGTTTGTGTGTGTGTGTGTGTGTGTGTGTGTGTTGAGAGAGCAGGATTAAAAATTACGAAGCATGCTCCCACCCATCACAAAATTAAAACTCTATTAAGGAAATATAAAACCTACATTTACAAATTTTGTAAAGGCTTGCAGGAAATGTCATGGGACTAGGATATAGTAATGAGAAGTAGTAAGAAATGCCATATTCACAATACCTGCTTTGTGTAGCCATTCAAGAGAGAAATAAGCCACTATGTTTAAATAGTGCTAATGTATGATTTTTGAAATAATACACGACTTTACACAAATATATTGCATACATTCAAGATGCTAAGATTAGAATTCTGATAACTGATTAAATTGTGGTACTTTTTGTACATAAAGTGCCACCTGAAAGTCTTATACACTAGATTAGGAAATCATCATCCTATTGGGAAAATGCTTCACAGCATGGTAATGCTTCTCTTGAATATCATTTAATTGTTGTTACTCTGAATAGACCTTTAATACATTCCTCAATCCATTATAATAAAAGCCCTAATCTAATTATCATCATAAACAGTTAGCATATATTTAGTACTTTCCTATGTTCTAGGCAGTGTGAATGTAAGCACTTTGCATTGATTTATTCATGTAATACTTAAAACAACTCAACAATCATGAAGAAAATGAAGCAACAAAAAATGAAACACTGGTAGGTATGAAATCCAGGCAGTCTCTCTTCAAATACTCCATACTTAACTACCGCAATGTTTCTAAATATGCCTTTCTACATTAAAATTGTATATATGTTTATCAATGCCCAATAAAAGGAATTTGGACTAAATAATTTGTATGTTTCTTTAGGTTAAAGAATAGAATAAGTTCTTACCATATTCTTATTTTTAGTGTCACCTAATATAAGGTACATTACTATAAAATTTCTCATGGATTCATTTCAGTAAAAGTATATTGGAAATTACTTGTAACGTCCGACTCGTACTAAAATGATACTAGAAGAAAACAAAGCAGATATGGACCTCAACTGCAAGGAACTTAGGAATTCATTCTTGAATATTAGCTACATAAGTTTTATGCCAAAATAAAAGTGGCAAATCTCATAAAAAGTGTATAAAGAATCATTGGGTTTCAGATGAGGCAAAAAAATAATTTAAGTTGGGCACATAAGAAGGCTCCCAAGAGTGAGAATATTTTATTTGGGCCTGAAGGAACATGCAGGTCATTGAGACCCCTAGTTTAGAAGTCTAGGAGCATTCCAGAAAGAGTGAAGAGCATCAGAAAAGCAACAAACCTTTAAGGAAAATAGGATGTGGTTTAGATAATCCAGAGCAAATGGTTCATGAAGAGGGTAGTGGAGGGGAAAATAAGATTTACAAAAGGGAAAGCAGGGTTTAAATTACCTAGACTTTTAAATGAACTCTTTTCTACAGGTATAACCAGTACCTGTCCTTCTGTTACTCACACCCTAACTTTCTTCATTTCTCTAGGCACAATCTTATTGTCACCCTTGTTTCCAAGAATTTACCACATACCACCACTTCCTCAGGGTCCACTGTTTTTACCACTCCCCAAACAGCCCCCAAACCTACTATTTCCACGAGGATCACATTAGCAAGAGTAGTCATCAATATGCTCCCAAATGCGCTCACTACATCTCCTTCTTCAGAAACATGGGCGCCTATAACAACATCAGCATTAACCAACAAAATGTAAGCTAAGTTTAGCAACAACTGATATAGAGGTAAATTGGGGACTGAGCAAAAAGTTGCATCTGGAACTTCTTTGACTAATGCGAGCCTTAGCAAATTCAGGACTACTCTGAAACTTTGTAAGTCAACACTAAGGGTGATGACAATCATGTGGATTATGACATCGACCTTGAAGCTGACACCACCTTTGAAAAATGAACAATTGCTATTTCTCCAAATGATGTCAATCCCAAAGATGCTTATGTTTCAATATAATCTATGCAGTAGGTAGTGCTCCAATCACAATTTGAATAAAAGCATGCAAGAGAATGTGTTAAAGACCAAGCTAGAGAAACAAGTGTGTAGCACTCTAGCAATTAATTAGGAAATAAACTTTCATTTTAAATTTTCTATTGATTACTGTGATTTTCTATTGCCATACAGTGTAATTTTCTATTGCTATACAGTGTAATACTTTCAAAACTAAAAGTGATGCTTTATAGATGAATCACTTGAAGAAATACTATAAAGAACTTCAGGTGGCAGCTGCGCGCAGTGGCTCACACCTGTAATCCTGGCACTTTGGGAGGCTGAAGGGGGCGGATCATGAGGTCAGGGGTTCAAGACCAGCCTGGCCAACATAATGAAACCCTGTCTCTACTAAAAATACAAAAAATTAGCCGGGTGTGGTAGCAGGCACTTGTAATCCCAGCTACTAAGGAGGCTGAGGCAGGAGAATTACTTGAACCCAGGAGGTGGAGGTTGCAGTGAGCCGAGATTGTGCCATTGCACTCCGACCTTGGTGACAGTGTGAGACTCCATCAAGAAAGAAAAAAAAAGAAAAGAAAGAAAAGAAAAGAAAGAAGGAAGGAGGGAGGGAGGGAGGGAGGGAGGGAGGGAGGGAAGGAAGGAAGGAAGGAAGGAAGGAAGGAAGGAAGGAAGGAAGGAAGGAAGGAAGGAAGGAAGGAAGGAAGGAGGAAGGAAGGAAAGAAGGAGGGAGGGAGGGAGGGAGGAAGGAAAGAAGAAAGGAGGAAAGGAGGGAAGGAGGGAGGAGAACTCCAGGTGTATACTAATTTACAGTAGCTGACAAAATCCACATTAATCTTCAACTTCATTTGTCAATAAACTTTTCTTTATTTTTGGCCATTATTTCAAGGTTCTGTTGTATCCCAAATTCCTAATACTAGAATATATGAATATACTGCTGCTGCTGCTGCTGCTGCTGCTGCTGCTGCTGCTGCTGCTGCTACTATTACTACTAACAACAACAATAATAACGCCTCTGTAGTGCTTACTATGGGTTAGGTGCTTTTGTAAATATTTCACTTATACTAATTCATTCAATCTTTATAACATCCCTATGAAATAAAGAGAATCATTGTCCTCATTTTACAGAGAAAATTGAGGCATGAAGAAAGTAAGTCATTTGTCCAAGGTCACACTGCTAGTAAGCAGAGAAACTAATGATTGAACTCAAATATGTCTGGGTCTGTAGTCTTTGTATCTGACCACTGCCCTGCATTGCAGCTCAACATCAGTGTCCAACTACAAACATTCGTATTTTAGTATCAGCTGATGTTTTCAATAATCTTTCCATTTTTTATAAGGACATAATCAGCAAATAAGGTTCATTTAAAATTTAGTGTAATATTATCAGGAAATATCTTACTGGGGAAACAATGCAAATAATTAATTCAGATTCTCAGGTTTGTTTAATAGAGCTCAGAGAATGCTTTCACAATAAAGATATTGTGTAATAAAAATAGTAGCTAATAGTGGATAAATAATGAGATGCGAGTCTGCAACTTAATAGTTGCTGGTGTCTGAGGACAAGAATCTCCTCACTCAAAAACCCTCTTGGTTATGTCTCAATATCTAGCCAATAGAACTATAATTGTAAACTTCACAAAGGGGTATCTACCGGTTATTGTTCTGAAGCAAATGGAAAACTTACATGTGAAAGAAAGCAAATCGCATTATGAGTCAAATCAGTGGAACAGTCTTAAATGTATGTGGCCTTTCTGGTTTGAAACTGATGATCTCAAATCTCATGAAAAGACAGCATTATATATTGTTCTGTTACTGGCATATTTACCACATTGTTGATTATTCAGCAGGCATCCAACTCAAGAGCCTCTTGGAATCAAAGGTGGATGCAAAGAAATATTGTAGTAAAGGAACGGTTCACTTGAGATGTGTTGGATCTACTAAAAGATGTCCATAGGAAAAAGAAGGCCATTCTTTTTCGTTTGACTTTTCATTAGCACCATTATTACTATTAACTGATGCATTCTCAGTACTGAATACAGTGCCCCACAAATAGTACTTATTTAATATTTTTGAATGAATTAGTACATAGAATTTATTAAAATAAATGCTTTCAATGTGAGACTTAAGTTATAATCAATATTTTTATATAAAAATTAGTTAAGGTAAACAGTTGTTCATTCAATTGAATATATAAATGACTTAGGTTTTACATTATTAACCAGACTTACCAGTGAATTTACAATATATTTCGTGCATTACTAATGTTCTCATATAAATTTAACAACATCTTGCATTGTGAATTGGGAAGATATTATCCATTTTATAAAGATGAGGTTAAATAATCTCTCCAAAGTCAGATAGCTACTAAATGACAGCTAGGATTTAAACATAGTTTTAATTTTAAGGACAACTATATTTACCATGTAAGAACAACCTTACCATAATCACTGCAATTAATTTTCAAATATACTGATGAATGGTCTCGATCTCCTGACCTCGTGATCCCCCGTCTCGGCCCTCCCAATTATTACAGGCTTGAGCCACGCGCCCGGCCACACTTACATTTCTTCAGATCACAGAATGTTTACCATATGTCCTGATCGGTGATTTAATATATATATTATGTATTTACATATTAAAAATAGTAAATGATAAAATAACAACCAGGCAAAGTAAGCTTCACATAATTCAGAACACACCAGAAAGCTCTAAAATGGGCCAAGTGCAGTGGCTCACAATTGTAATCCCAGCACTTCAGGAGGTCAAGGTGGGCGGGTCACCTGAGGTCAGGAGTTCAAGACCAGCCTGACCAACATGGCAAAACGCTGTCTCTACTAAAAATGCAAAATTAGCCAGGTGTGGTGGCACATGCCTGTAATCCCAGCTACTCAGGAGACTTAGGCAGGAGAATCGCTTGAACCAGGGAGGTGGGGATTGCAATGAGCCAAGGTCGTGCCATTGCACTCCAACCGGGGAAACAAGAGCGAAACTCCATTTCAAAAAAAAAAGAAAAGAAAGCTTGAAAATGGTGCAAATAAAATAATTCTGATAGTTATTTCAAACTGGACAAGAAAGATGTAGCTACATTTTTTTCCAAATAAAGCTACTTTAAAAAATATTTTAATATAGATTAAGCAACTATAATATTCTTGGTTTCAGCTTTCTCCTTAAATATTTTCATACACTGATTATTTTGATTCTACTCAAATAACAAGGAAGTAAATTATGCAAAAATAGAGTTGATTAAAGTCCTAAAACTGTAAGAATGCATGACAATATATTAATTGCTCTATAATTAATAGTTACTAAATAATGCTTTTCTTTGATAAGTTGCTCAAAAAAGAATGATAGCTCAGAAATAACAAGATAATAATTAAAAAACAACCACTAATTTTCACTTAAAATGGTCTTGGGAGAATATGCAAAGGACAAATTTTCTTTTCAGGAAATATGTATATCTATTTCATTGCTGCTGTTTCAAGATTAACCTGTAACAATCCTATCTACACAAAATGTTTTCTTCTACTCTGATCACCAACACCCTCCTCCCCACCAAAGTAGGAAAGACACAGAGAAACCAAGTTACATTATCAAGGGAAAGAATGACTTCGTTAGTTCTCTCTATATATATAAGACTTGAGGCATATGGATACTTGGGGATACTGTCCAGGTTCAAAAAAGAACAACTCCTGTCTAGAATTCAAGATACCGCTATGAAGGTATCTAGATGTATAACCCTATCTCATGGTCATTCCTGCTTCAGATCTCTATTAATTTCTCTATCACTTTCTCAAAGGAGGAAAAGAGTCCAGGAATAGTTTTCAGATCAAAAGGGGATACAGTGAGCCTAAGAAGGTGGGATTAAAAAAGAAGAAGAAGACAGAAAGAAACAGTTCATTAAGCAGTTGAATCCTTTAGAAAAAGACCTGGAAGTCATCCATTTATGCAGTCAACAGACACATGAAAAAATGCTCATCATCACTGGCCATCAGAGAAATGCAAATCAAAACCACAATGAGATACCATCTCACACCAGTTAGAATGGCAGTCATTAAAAAGTCAGGAAATAACAGGTGCTGGAGAGGATGTGGCGAAACAGGAACACTTTTACACTGTTGGTGGGACTGTAAACTAGTTCAAGCATTGTGGAAGACAGTGTGGCGATTCCTCAAGGATCTAGAGCTAGAAATACCATTTGACCAGCCATCCCATTACTGAGCATATACCCAAAGGATTACAAATCATACTGCTCTAAAGACATATGCACACATATGTTTATTGTGGCACTATTCACAATAGCAAAGACTTGGAACCAACCCAAATGCACAACAAAGATAGACTGGATTAAGAAAATGGGGCACATAGACACCATGGAATACTATGCCGCCATAAAAAAGGATGAGTTCATGTCCTTTGTAGGGACATGGATGAAGCTGGAAACCATCATTCTCAGTAAACTATCAAAAGGACGGAAAACCAAACACCACATGTTCCCACTCATAGGTGGGAATTGAACAATGAGAACACTTGAACACAGGGTGGGGAACATCACACACCGGGACCTGTTGTGGGGTGGGAGGAGGGAGAAGGGATAGCATTAGGAGATATACCCAATGTAAATGACGAGTTAACGGGTGCAGCACACCAACATGGCACATGCCTACATACGTAACAAACCTGCACGTTGTGCACATGTACCCTAGAACTTAAAGTATAATAATAGAAAAAGGAAAAAAAAAAAGAAAAAGTCATCAGGTATAGAAGGTGTAGAAGGTGCTGGTATGAAGGAGATGTATGACTATGTGCAGGAATTCTACAGAAGGACATTGTAGAAGAAATGAGGTGAAATCCTGTCTAAGCCCAACCTACAAGGGATAGAGCAAAGAAGGTGGCTAAGAACTAGAAGAAAAGCCAGGGAGAGGTAATTTAGCAGAGGACAAGGGTTAAGAGAAGTTGTGTAATAAAAATCAAGCACTGCAGAATGAGTAAGTAAACTATAAACTAAAAATATATCCATTAGTACTGGCAACAAAGACGGTGCTAACAAGCTTGATAGTGATTTCAGGGAAGTGGTGAGGTGAGATGCTGGATTGCAGTGGGTTAAGGGGGAAGAGGTATAAAATTTAGATTATTTTCTAATACCTTCTAAGCAGATTGACTGTGAAGTTAAGCAGTTACAAGAGAGTAAATGGAGGTAGAATCTATGTTGTAGACCAGGGATGTCCAATCTTTTGCCTTCCTTGGGCCACATTGGAAGAAAAATTGTCTTGGGTCACACATAAAATACACTAACGCTAATGATAGCTGATGAGTTGTTTCTTTTTATCACAAAAAAGTCTCATAATGTTTTAAGAAAGTTTACAAATTCAAAGTTATGCTGGGCCACATGCAGCTCACAGGCTGCAGATTGATAACGCTTACAAGCTTGTGGTAGACCGAGAAGGTTTTTAACATGTTTAAATGCTAACGAAAAGCTATGGAAAAAGGAGAGGTTGGTAAATTTAAAAGATCATCTATGATAAATTTAATTATTCATCATGTGGAATAAAAGTTGAATAAAAAATTGGTTTATGTATCATTCCTGCAGTGATATACATAGCTAAAGTCATTTAATAAATCCTTCCATATGATTTTCTATGTGCTATGCTTAAAATACATGAGATACATTTATAATCAAATAAATAAAAAACACCACCTCTGCCCTCATAGAATATAAAGTCTGGCATAGAAATCAGCTATTACACATATAATTACATAAACACAACTATGAGTTTGGTAATTTTTTTTAAAAATCATTATAAGTGCTATGAAAATAAATAATAAGAGACAATGAAGAGTTCCTTGAAAAAGTAATTCCAAGTTGCTATCAAAACACTAGTGTAAAATTCTATTGTTTATAAACTTGCAAGAGTTAACATGACAAGATAAAGGTTTTAACATTGATTGGGTTCATCCTGGCCATTGCCACTTGTTTCCCACTGAAGACTTCATTCAATGAAAGCCTAGAACTTCCCAATATTAAGAAATACAAACATAAATATAGACTTTAGAGTGAGAATATGACACTGGGGTTTTACAAACGGGACAGAACCAGGTGGAAGTAAAGAAAAATCTTTCTTAATCACAAGAATATGTCTACTTATAATCTCCTCAGATTAGAAGATAAAAATAACAAGGATTGAAAGCAAAAATCGAGGACAAAAAGAGAGCTCAAAGGAAAATCAGGACCAAAACTATTGAGAGGATTTGAGATATTTTCTAAGCATGTTGGGAGGACTGGAATTAAACTTGTGGTTGCTATTAACAAAGCCTGTGCTGCCTTTCCATCCCCACATCCTCCCATCTCTAATGCATGTGTGGGTGGTGCCCTCTGAAGTCTACATAAGGAGGGATTCACATCTCAAACTGGTTTCCTTTCGGCTAATTGAGCCTATGATTCTGTCTTAAAAAGCAAGAGCAATAAGCAGTTTTTCCACTCAAACTTCAAATATACAGTTAATTCACAGACTGGACTGTTCAGAAATACATATTATATAACCAGATTATTACTAGCTTTGCTAAGACTGGACCCCTTAATATTAGACACTATATTGAGGGTTTCCTAAATATCTCTTGAAAGACTCATTAAATAATTGTCTTATGCTTTTCCAGCTTAATTATACATGATTTAGAAGCATCACATACTTTTTTGTAAAATAGCATCATTTTCATAATGTTCTGTAGTTTCAATTGCTTTTCGACAATCTGCACGAATTCATTTAGACACCCTCAGTTTTTTCAAGTTTCATTCCATTCTTCTTGCATTTCATAGAGAATTATTACCACAACATTCTAGGGCTTACATGAGACTTCGACTCACAATAAAATCATAAGACATATTTTCTATAGTTTGCTAAAATTGAGTATCTTGAATTGACTTCTAAACAAATTACTTCTGATTACATTAGAGTTTAGTCACAACATTATCTCTGAGTTTCATAGACTTAGGTACCTTATTGTAAAAACCTTTTTACTACTTTCTTTAGTCTATCATATATAAATATCTTATATTCAATTCACAATGCAAAGCCAAAAATGAATTACAAAATTCCATAGTCACAGTGGTAAAATGTCACCAATTAAAATTAACTTTACCAACCAATTAAAATTTACTTCTCTAAATTAGATTTTAATATCTCCCAGAATTATTTAGTACATTCTATAAGATTGACCCACATTCTTTTTATAAACCATCAGCTTATTTCCACAAGACAGTATCACTTCTTTAATGATTATTTGTGTTTTATTTCTGATTAATTTATTGTCTTATCACTTCCAAGATGAAAATATCCACAGCAATAAGTTCATATTATGTGAATAAGGGCCTTGAGTGAACATAGGTGGCAGTGAAGTAGCAGTTACAGTGGGTCTTCAGCAAGAACAAGTGCTATGCTGGCTTCAGGTCTGACCCAGCAAAGTCCCAGTAGTGACTTTGGTCAGTGGTGGCCCCAGGGGAGCTTGCACCAACACACCCCAGTTCCAGATGGCTCCAAGCAAAGAGAGAGACTCTGTCTCTTTGGGACGAAGTAAGAGAAAAGAACAAGAGTCTCTGCCTGGTAACCCAGAGAATTCTTCTGGATCTTATGCAAGACTACCAAGGTGGTACCTCTACGAATCTGCAAAAACAACAGCATGATTAGATGTGGGGCCCAAGTCCCTTCCAAAACCTAGAAAGCTTTCCTAAGAAAGACAGATACAAACAAGCCCAGACTGCAAAGATTACAATAAATACCTAAGTCTTCAATGGCCAGAAACAGATAAACATCTACAAATGTCAAGACCATTCAGGAAAACATGAACTCATCAAATGAACTAAATAAAGCACCAGGGACAAATCCTGGTGAAAGGGATATGTGATATTTCAGAGGGATAATTCAAAATAGGCATTTTGAAGAAACTCAAAGAAATTCAAGATAACACAGAGAAGGTATTCAGAATTCTATCAATTTTTTAAAAATTGAAATAGTTAAAAAGATTCTAGCAAAAATTCTAGAGTTGAAAAACGCAACTGACATACTGAAGAATGCACCAGTCTCTTAATAGCAACAAATCAGTGTGATACATCATATCAAGAGAATGAAAGATAAAGACCATATGGTCATTTCAATTGATGCTGAAAAGCATTTGATAAAATTTAACATTTCTTCATGATAAAATCCATCAAAAACATGGAAATAGAAGTACCATACGTCAACATAATAAAAGCCATATATCACAGACCCATAACTAGTATCATACTGAATGGGGATAAACTGAAAGCCTTTCTTCTAATATCTGGAACAGAACGAGGATGCCCACTTTCACCAGTATTATTCAAGATAGTACTGGTAGTTCTAGCTAGAACAATCAGACGGAAGAAGGATATAAAGGGCATCCAAATTGGAATGGAAGAAGTCAAACTATCTTTGTTTGCAGATGATACCATCTTATATTTGGGAAAACCTAAAGACTTTACCAAAATACTATTAGAACTGATAAAAAAAATTCATAAATTTGCATGATACAAAATCAACATACAAAATCAGTAGCATTTCTATATGCCAACATTGAAAAAGTGGGAAAAAGAAATTTAAACCTAATCCTATTTACAATAACCACACATAACGTTAAATACCTAGAAATTAACCAAAGAAGTAAATGATCTTTATAATGAAAACTATAGAACACTACTGAAAGAACTTGAGGAGGACACCAAAAAATGTAAAGATATTTCATGTTCATGGATTAGAAGAATCTATATTATGAAAATGCCCATACTACCCAAAACAATCTACAGATTCAATGCAATCCCTATCAAAATACCAATGATATTATTCACAGAAATAGAAAAAAAGAAACCTAAAATTTATATGTAACCACAAAAAAATGTAGAATGGCCAAAGCTATCCTAAGCAAAAAAGAACAAAACTGGAGAAATCACATTACTCGACTTCAAATTATAGTACAGAGTTATAGTAACCAAAACAGCATGATACTGGCATAAAAACAGTCACATAGACGAATGGAATAGAATAAAGAATGCAGAAACAAATCCACACACCTAGAGTGAGCTCATTTTTGACAAAGGTGCCAAGAACTCATACCATGGAAAAGACAGTCTCTTCAATAAATGGTGCTGGGAAAACTGGATATTCATATGCAGAAGAAAGAAAGTAGACCCCTGGCTGGGTGTGGTGGCTCATGCCTGTAATCCCAGCACTTTGGGAGGCCAGGGAGGGTGGATCACTAGGTCAAGAGGTACAGACCATCTGGCAAACATGGTGAAACCCTGTCTCTACGAAACAAACCAAAAAAATGAGCTGGGCGTGGTGGTGTGCACCTGTAGTCCCAGCTACTCGGGAGACTGAGGCAGGAGAATCACTTGAACCTGGGAGGTGAAGTTTGCAGTGAACCAAGATTGCACCACTGTACTTCAGCCTGGTGACACAGCTATACTGCATCTCAGAAAAAAATAAAAAAATAAAAAAAAAGAAAAGATAATAGACCCCTATTTCTCACCATATACAAAAATCAAATCAAAATGAATTAAAAACTTAAATCTAAGACCTCAAATCACAAAAGTACTACAAGAAAACCTTGAGGAAAATCTCCAGGACATTGGTCTGGGCAATAATTCCTTGAGCAAGACACCACAAGCACAGGCAACCAAAGCAAAACTGGGCAAATAGGATCACATTAAGTTAAAAAACCTCTCCTCTACACGGCAATGGAAACAACCAATAAAGTGAAGAGACAACCCATAGAATGGGAGAAAATATCTGTGAGTTATCCATCTGACAACAGATTAATAATCAGAATATTAAGGAGCTCAAACAACTCTATAGGAAAAAATCTAATCATTCGATTAAAGAATGGGTAAAATATTTTAATAGACAATTCTCAAAAGGAGATATAAATGGCAAACAGGTATATGAAAAGGGGATCAACATTATGGATCATCAAAGAAATGCAAATCAAAACTACAGTGAGCTATCAACTCACACCAGTTAAAATGGCTTTTATCCAAAAGGCAGGGAATAAAAAATGCTAGAGAGGATATGGTGAAAAGAAAATCATCATACACTGTCATATGGAATGTAAATTAGTATAACCACTATGGAGAACAGATTGGAGGGTCCTCAAAACATAAAAATTGAGCTGTCATATGATCCAGCAATACCACTGCTGGGTATATATCCCCTAAAAAAGAAATCAGTATATCAAAAAGATATCCGCATTCCCATGTTTGTTGCAGTACTATTCACAATAGCCAAGATTTAGAAGCAACCTAAGCATCCATCAACACAAAAATGGTTGAGGAAAATGTGGTACTTATACACAGTGGAGTACTGTATTAGTCCGTTCTCACACTGCTATGAAGAAATAACTGAGACTAAGTACTTTATAAAGGAAAGAGGTTTAATTGGCTCAGAGTTCCACATTGCTAGGAGGCCTCAGGAAACTTACAATCATGGCAGAAGGCAAAGGAGAAGCAGGCACATTCTCCACTGGATGGCAGGACAGAGTGCAAGCTGGGGAAATGCCAGTCGCTTATAAAACCATCAGATCTCATGAGACTTATTCACCATCACTAGAATAGCATGGGGGAAACCACCCCCGTGATCCAATTACCTCCACCTGGTCCTGCCTTTGACACATGAGGATTATGGGAATTATAATTCAAGATGAGATTTTGGGTGGGGACACAGCCAAACCATATCAAGTACCATTTAGCCATAAAAAAGAATGAGATCCTATCATTTGCAACAGCATGGATGGAACTGGAGATCATTATGTTAAGTGAAGCCAAGTACAGAAAGACAAACATCACTTTTTCACTTATTTGTGGAATCTGAAAATCAAAACAATAGAACTCATGGACATAGAGAGTAGAAGGATGGTTACCAGAGGCTGGGAATGGTAGTGGCAGGGTGGAAGGGAGATAGGGATGGTTATTGGTTACAAAAAAAAAAAAGAATAAATAAGACCTAATATTTGATAGCCCTTTAGGGTGACTATAATCAATAATAATTTAATTGTACATTTTAAAATAACTAAATGAGTGTAATTGAAATGTTTGCTTGAGGAGATGGATATCCCATTTTTCATTATGCGATTGTTACATGTTGCACGCTTGCATTGAAATATCTCATGTTAATACCTAGGTGACGAGTGCAGCAAACCACAATGGCACACATTTACCTATGTAACAAACCTGCACATTCCGCACCTGTACCACAGAACTTAAAATAAAAAATAAAATTAATTTAAAAATAAGGCCACTTTACAGAGCAGTAATGAAAATATCACATGATAATTAATCAAGAGTTTCACTCAGTAATATCATTTCCTAGAGTGCAGAGAAAGTCAGCAATCATAACATCAGACAACAGGGAAGAAAATCAGCAGTTGACCAGTCCACAACTCCACTGCCTGGACATTACAAAAGATTTCCATCCACCCACCTCAATAGGAAGTTACACGGGTTCATATGCTTTTGTATCATCACTCTGTAAATGTACACAAAGAGCTCCATCTCACCTTTGAGTTCCCATAATCAAAGTCTGTACCTGTCAAATCTGTATCCTCCTTCATTGTAACAAAGAAGACATCTAATTATCTTCAATTGATAAGTGAGTAATTAAAGAAAAAAATCTGTTCAAAGTTGATAAGTCAGGCCCTAAGTAAAACACTAGCATCTTTTGCACCAAACTCATCCACTCCAGCTTGGCAAATTTATATCTCATAAACATGCATGATCCTGCAACCCACACTGTCATAAACCAAAATTTATGACAACGTCATCAGGCATTGAAGACATTGCAACTGGTGCCCCAACCAGTGTAATCCCCACTGTCCTTGGAGCTACTACTAATTTAGCCATAATCGTTTGTACTATATCCAAAAGCAAAACCTCTGTGTCATTAGCTAAAACTAGTTCAACTGTCACTGCAATTCAGGGAACAGATGCAACCACCAGCACACCTGAAACTCTATTCTCAATCACTGCTACCACAACCCTAATGACATTGATTACTAACTCAGCAATGGGTGCTACATCCACAGTGCCTTCTTCCACTGCAACTGCCCCAGCATTTATCTGTACAGCCTCAGAGGCTGCTTCAGTGGAATCCACACTCCAAGGGTCTGCCTCTCCCAGCGCCACAAACTCCAAAAACCCAAGGGCTGGATCCGATATCTTTTTAGCCTCTTCTTTCACCATTGCCTCTGATTTTACCACAGAGGACATAGAAACTGAAACAAACACAGAGAATGATGCCACCCTACCAGCCATAGATGATTCCACCACTCAAGCCACCCCTACAACTTCAGCAAACACAGGTTCCACATTCCCTCCCATTGGTGCCACCACTGCTGCTGCCATAGTCTCCACACCTGTTGGAGACACAACTGCAATAAGTGCCACAACCCTAGGGATTGATGCCACCACCAGTGAACGTATCATGTCCACATCCTTGGGTGTGACAACTCCCACTTCTGCTGTCGCCGCAGCTCTGTCATGTGCTACAACCTCATCCTCGGAATCTTTAGCTTCCAACTCTACCACTGAGGATAATATCAACACACAGGCCTCCAAATTGATGACTCAAGGGGATAAAGCCATCATTTGATGACACATCCCTATAGATGTCAATTGCACCTTATTTACTATTAGATTTGTATTAGATATATAATATATTCAAATTAAATTTTTTGTAGATCATGTGATATGGGGGTCAAGATTCCTTTTGTTTTTTTCCACAGAGATATGTAAATGATTGTGATTAATTTATTGAAAGGGCAACCTGTTTCTGTTTCTTCCTCCTTTGTCATAAATCAGAAAAGTACATGTACGTTTCTCTATTCCACTGATCTAATTGACTATTCTTGCACAAATAGCATACTGACCTAATTACCATATATGAACAAAAAATTTGTCAACTGGTAGTATAAATTATTGAGTTATTGCCTCTGCATTTTTATATAAACTTAAGACTTGACCTGCCAGTTACAAAATGGTCTGCAGTTCAGTTTGGGAAGAATTCACATTTTTAAAATATTGTCTTCCAATTTATGAATATGGTAGATCTCTCTGCTTTATTAGGTCATTTTAAATCTGCTTAATCATTGTGATAGACAGAACAGTACCCATCCCCAGAAGATATTTAGGCCCTGATTCTTGCAACCTGTGAATATTTTATCCTTCATGGTAAAAGGAACTTTGCAAATGTGATTGAAGTTTAGAACCTTAAAATAGAGGGATTATCATACATTACCCAGGTGACCCCTAATCCCATTAGTCCCTAAAACTGGAAAAGAAAGGCAGAAGAGTGAGTCAGAGAGATGTGACATGAGAAGGACCATCCAGCTTTGATGGTGGAGGAAAGGGATAAGTCAAGAAATGCACAGCCTCCAAAAACTAAAATTCCCCAGTTTACAGCTAAAACAAAACATAATGAACCTCTTACTTGAACAACCACAAGGAATTGTTCCGTCAACAACTTGAATGAGCAGGAAACATTCTCCTCCAGGGCCTTCAGAAAGGAATGCGGTCTGCTGAGATTTTTGTTTTAGTCTGTTAATAGCATTAGGAGATATACCTAATGTAAATGAAGAGTTGTTGGGTGCAGCACACCAACATGGCACATGTATACATATGTAACAAACCTGCACGTTGTGCACATGTACCCTAGAACTTAAAGTATAATAATAAAAAAAAAAACTCACACTAGACTTGTGACTTTAAGAACTATAATGTGATAAATTTCTGTTTGTGGTCATTTGTTATGGCAGAACAGAAAACTAATACAGTAAAGTTTCATATTTTTCAGTGTAGAGCTTTAATATATTTCATCAGATTTAGTGGGTATTTGATTTTTATATTAGAAATGTTAATTATTGTAAAATTTTATATTTTCATTGCTGATATATAGAAATATCATTGATTTCATACGTTGACCATGTAATATAGTGATGCTTAGTAATGCTGATAATTTTCTTGTACATTTGTCTAAATCTTTTACAGACACAAACCTACTGTCTGCAAATTATGAGAATTTTAGTTTTGTTCACTCTTTATTTCTTAATTCCTTACTGCTCTAGCTAGGACTTCCACTACAATATTTTGCAGAGGTGGCCATCAAGCATCTACTGTCATGCAGCAATAGATAAATAATACAAAATTTGGTACTTAGAAATACAAAAATACTCAAAAATGTGGAAGTGGCTGTGAAACCAGGCAGTGAATAAAGGCTGGAAGTATGTTAAGAAGCATGTTAGAGAAATCCTAAATTGCCTCGAGCAGACTTTCAGTAGAAATGTATGGACTTTAAGGTCACTGCTGGTGATAGGTCAGAAGGAAGTGAGGTACATGTTATTGGAAACTGGAGAGGTATCTTTGTTTCCTGAAGCTACTGGGAAAGTAGAAAATGTACCTAGTGAATTGCATGATCTAGTAAGATTTCCAAAGCATTAAAAGTATGTCTGGCTTCTTCTTGCTGCTGATAATAAAATGCAAAAAGACAGAAGTAAATTATAAACTGAGGGACAAACTGTTAAAAGGAGTTGGATTTAATTGTTTTGAAAATTATCAGCCTCTCTTGACAGCAAGATATGTTGAATTTATGAAATGGCTTCCAAAGTTCAAATTAAAGGCACTGTCAGGAACAAATGATCTAGCTGTAAAGCCAAGGGTATGACTTTAATATTTGTTAAGACCTCAGGAAGCTCAAAGTTACTACAAAGTACTATTCAGTTACACAAAGAATGCTTTGTGTATGTGTATATATATATACACATTTGTTTTCCTTTCAAATTTTCTACTATCAAATCATTTTACACTGCCCTGTTTTCCTAAACTTGACATCTTAAAACAGATGAGTAAGCTGACCTCAAACTCCCTTCTCTCATTATTGGATATAAAGCACATGTCAGAAATCATCCTACTTTTTAAAAATCAACCTAACAGAAATACATCTAAGGTCATGTTAAAATACCCAATACTTTGATAAGAATACTTCCAGGTATTCAACATTTTATTTAAACTTGATTGGTGTTTAAATAGGAAATAGTCAATAATCTCTTTTCTCCATATAAATAGCATGTTAATAAACAATGCATTTTATTTTTGATAACAAGAAGCTTGGTCTACTTTCCTAAAACTTTCTAAATATACTTGAGTTCACATTGGAGAAGACATGAATAATTTTTATATAAACATTTAGCTTACAATGTTATATGATAAAAAGTCCATATAAGGACCTTTCTTACACAATTGTTAAATTTAAACTCAAATGTGGGGAATATGCACACCAAAGTCCTTAGCTTCTGACATTCTTTCTACTACATTCCAATATTCAATCAAAATGAAAACATAAGTTGGAACTCCTAGGATAATATCGACTTCATAAAGAAGAGTATGTGTTTAATGTAAAAGAGAAAGGAGGCAAATTTTATTATGAGTCATAACAGTGTAATAGTATAAGTATACATAATTTTGTTAACTTTAAAGTGATTACCTCAATTCTCAGAAAAAACAACACTGCATATTGTTGTTGCACAACACTTACTATGATATTGATTATCACGCACGCACCCAGTGATATAAGTGCAGCCAAGCTCTGACTTCTGATCTTTGTGAAATTCTTGGGAAAAAAGGTGAATGAAGAAAGTTTGTCCAAAAGAAATGGCTGAGTGGAAGCATACTTGTTCTGTTAATCAGAGATCAATTGATCACAGTCACTCTTTGTTAGTTATACCTCATCCCAATAAATTACTACACTCTCATGGCAGGAACGGAGCCTGTCTTGTTTCCTATGGAATCCACAATGCCTGCTAAAAATTGGATACTCAATAAATATCTATTGAATGAATAAATAAAAGTTGTCATTCCAAATTCAGGAATTATGAGTTTTAAAATTACATTAAATATACCTATAAACAAAAAATTAGTGGGAAAATTCAATGCGCAAGTAAAAGCTTAATATTTTTATGCAGTGCTATAGAGTTTGCAAAGTATTTCTGTGAGTATTCTAATTCAATTTGACATCAACTTATTCCAGTAAATACTACATGAATTAGTCTCTTTTTATAGGTGAGAAACACAGCATTTATATGTAAGTTAACCAAGCTCACATGGTAATAAAACGACAGAGCTGAGAGTCAAACCTGGGCATTCTGATCCCAAGTTCAGTGCTCCTTTTTACTATTCTAGGAATGCCTTACAAAAGTTTTTGCTTTTTTTGTTCTTAAGTACACTGGTGATTTCTCACAGCCATAGTTGTTCAGAACCAGCACATGTACCATTGTTCTGCTGTGTGGTATAACATAGATGAATATGTGAAAATAATAAATAAATCACTATGGAATTAGGAAAACTATTATGCCAAATGGAAATTACCTGCATTTCTCATATGCATGGTCACAGCAATTGAAAAAGTATTCAGAAAGTGGATTAGTAGATAATGTAATGCACGCTCTCCAAAATTTGGGAGATTCTAAGTCCACTGGGTTGTGAGGAGTTGGAATGGGGATGCAGTTGGGTAGACACATTTCACAAATTCCCCTAACATATGAACATTGAGCTTAAGTGCTTAAATATGTTTAACCTGATGGAGAAAAGATTATTGATACCCTCTTATTAAGTTATTGCAAATATTGGTTTATTCTTCAATTCTATTAAACTTCAGAATATTGAGGAAAACTATAAAATGTACTTGATCAATTTCCAAAAATTCTGAGACATTTCACAATATATATGTCACTCTATAACCGTAAATAAGAAATTGAACCATTGTTTTCTGAAGATGAGTAATAAACATAGAAGCCATAGTGTTAATTTATGAAGTTTCTTAATTATCAGATTTAATTATTACTCTTTCCAAGTAAAAGATGAGATATGTTAACTTGGGTAGGATGCTACTAATGAAGATGATCAGAGGTGAACTGATTCAAAACACTATCTAGGAAGTAAAATGTAGAGAGGCTTTAGTGACTGATGGACATGGGAGGATAAGAAGAAAAGTCAAGACTGACTCAGGATTCCAAATTATACTACTAGGTAAATAATATATCATCTACTGAAAGGGGGAACACAGGAAGACATTCTATTTTGTGGGGAAATATCATGATGTAAACTGATTCAGTTCAGACTCAGAGAAAAACACCAAGTGATTTCAAAATTTTCTGATTATGGTTCTAAAATGGATCTGTTGGCACCAAGGCCGCTGAAACTGATGACCCTACCATCACTGTCACAAGCTACATGCAATTAGAGATTTTGTGAAACTTATTTATATTGAGTTTCCCTAAGATCATCCCTAAATTAATTACAGGCTGCCTTTACTTTCCCTTTTTCTTTCACAAAATTCTGGTACCAGAAGCCCTTTGTTCTGTATACTTGTCTTAATAATCTGGCACCATGGAAACAGTGTCCATTTTCCACCAATACTACCGTCATATTAGGAAATCAACATTGTGTTTCTCAGAATTAGACTAGCACAGGTCAGAAATAGGTTTGATTATTCAATATATTTATTGTCATTTGTAAGTCATCTAACAATGATGACTTATCAATGAGAAAAGTATGAGTCAGGCATGGTGGCTCACACCTGTAATCCCAGCACTTTGGGAGGCCAAGGCGAGCTGATCACTTGAGGTCAGGAATTGGAGAAGAGCCTGGCCAATGTGGCAAAACCCTATCTCTACTAAAACTACAAAAATTAGCCAGCTGTGGTGGCGGGTGCCTGTAATCCCAGCTATTGAGGAGGCTGAGGCATGAGAATCACTTGAATCCGGGAGGCAGAGGTTGCAGTGATCCATGATCATGCCACTGAACTGCAGCCTGGGTGGCAGAGCAAGACTCCATCTCCCCAAAAAAATAAAATAAAATAAGGTTTTATAAAATATTTTCAGAAGAACATGTACAGCATCCTATAGACTAAAATTTATAAACTAGATGGAAGAAGAAAGGAAAACACAAATAACATCATAGAATCTTAGAATTTCATGAAACCTGTTCTTGGAACATAATAATATATAGTACACCATGACATGCATCATACGTATAGGAGTTGAGTTCTATAAAGCTGACCCCTGAATTTAATAGCATACCATGTTCCTTCCTAGAACTCTCTTTATCCCACAACCGCTGGGATTATCTAAATGATGGGAGTTGGGAGGGGATAGCAAGTGGGATGTGTGTAGCACTGAGTGGGTGCTATGTGGGTGAAGAACTCCTTAGTTATGTACAACTCCTGATCAAAGATGAAATGCTTTCTTCAGGTGAGAATTTAAATAAAAATATTAATCTCATTAGCAAACTGAATGAGAAAACCTAATTTTTTAGTAGTTACAAAGAATGATGATTTTTTTTAAAACTATCTGTATGTTTTAATTTCATATCCACATTTTAAGTTTAGTTTCAGAAAAACATTTTTTCTTTATTCTTAAAATACCACTGAAATTTGTATTTGGTATCACTTAGTAATTTGGTTAAAGTCATTCTCTCATTTTCAAGCAGGTAATGTTTTTTCTTCCTGTTTCTTTTTTTACAGGGGGTAAAAGGACACGATGGAGGCCTTGTTCCTGAGTGGACTCATCATGGCCTTTGCCATTTGTTTCCAGGTAAGATTTCATACACTTGAAAACTGGAAGAACTACTTAAAATTGAGAGCTACGTAACACTGAGATAAGGTTCAAAGTGAGATTATTACACTGTATTTTTTAAAACAGCATAGAGACACATGGGATGATAAGAAACAGGAACAATTACCTTTTGCTTCCGACATCCATGGAAATAGGTCTATTTAAAATCACCCGGAATTTGAGGAGAAAGGTCAAAGCAAAAGGAGATATGGAAGAGAGGGGAAAAAGAAAAAGACAAGTAGATGAAAGAATGACTGTGTGTTGAGGAGGGTAAGGTATAAGGAAATCTCCAAATGGATACAGAGGAATAGAACTGAACTTGCAAACAATTCTGAGACTTCCACTTCTTAATGTCCATGTTAACCCAGTACTTCCATTTGATGTTAACCCAGCACCTCCATTTGAAGATTGTCCCAAATGGAGGTGCTGGGTTAACATGGACCTTGAGAAGTAGAAGTCTCAAAGGTGTAAAGTCGGGGTAAGCTTACCCATCTCTCAAATTTGTTTTTGAATCACTCTCTGGTTCTATTCTAACATCTTCATGACCAAAAGCTGTAATATATAATCTCACTTAAGTCATAAAAGCAGTGACAAGAAGGATGGTCTCTTCTATTGACATGTGAAGTAAACACTTGTTATATTTCACGTTGTTACTCATCTGAAACATGACCTATGACAATCTAATAAGTCTGAAACATGACTTATTAGATTTTGATGTACTTTTCGGAGTAAGCCTGGGTCTCAGATTTTATGCTCCTTTCCCTTTCCCTTTTGTATCTCTTGCAGAATTCAAAACAACAACAACAACAACAACACTCTCTTCTGTTCCTCCTTATTAATTATAAATTAATCACTAGGATTTTGTATTTCTCTTTGATCAAAAGGCATAGTATCCACTATTTTTAGAATTACAGTCTATAATTGTCATTAGATTTTTATAGCTTAAAAAACTATATATTTTTATTTTTATAGATTAAAAAATAGATCTTACATGTCTTTAAATGTTTTTAAATGTCTGTTATTTCTATTTAACCAACCATCCTTCATTCCAAGGATACTTTCCTCCTCTGACATCACTATAATTTCCCTATACAAGTCTTTACACAGCAATCAGTGCTCCAGAAAAAGCAGAAGAAATTTAGTCTTGTCAAATGTTTTTATATCCAATGTTCTGAATTCAACACCAAATACTTCTCTTTTATATAATTTCTAAACTGGACTTACCTGTAATACTTTGAGGTTTATATAACTTGCTTGCCTTACTATTTGTTTCTTTTGTTAATTCACAGAACAAGGACAATAATTTTTCACTCTGAAATCTTTAAGGAAAGAACAGGTTTTCAGAGACTTAATCATAATATTTTACCAAACCAATTAATTTGATTTCTTCAAACCACAATTCTGTATTTCCTTGAAGTTTCTTAGTAAATGCTCTAAGCATTTAAAGTAACGCCCCAGTCCTTTCTCTATCACATTTTTGCCCTATTATTTCCATTTAAAAAAATATTATAAATTGACTATTTATAATTTTATACACATATGGAGTGCAAAGTGTTTTTATGATTTATGAATATAATGCAGAATAATTACATCAATCTAATGAACATATTTATAACTTCAAATACCAATCTTTTTGTGGTGAAACATTTGAAACTTAATCTCTTAGCCATTTCAAGACGTACAATACACTATTATAACTATATTCACCATGCCGTGCAATGCATCACAAAGAAAAACATTTCTCCTCTTTGAGGCTCGTGTCCTTTGACCATCATCTTTCCACCATTCAGCCGCTATAACCACCAGTCCACTCTCTGCTTCTATGAGTTTGTCTCAGATTCTTCCCATGAGTGAGAACAAACAGTGCTTGTCTCTCTATGATTGGCTTATTTCACTTAGCTTTAATATTCTCCAAATCAGCCATTGTCACAAATGACAAAATTTCTTTCTTTTTTAAGGCTGAATGGTATTTCACTGTGTATATTTAAAGCATTTTTATCCATTTATCTGTTGGTGCCAAGGCAAGGTCACTGGGTGGGCATTTGGACTCAGTAGAGCTGCTGCTTGGCCTCCCAATTTAAGCAAACCTAGCCCCTATGCTTCTCTGAAATGCATGGAGGTTGATGGACAGACTTTTGGCTAAGCTGATCCACTCTTAAAATTCTTTAAACTCTCTGCACACTTCTCTGAAACGTACAGAGGCAGTTGTCTCCCTGCCTGGGCAAGACTAGGCAAGCAGACTAGCTGTTTAGGGATTCAAGCCAGTTGAACTTCCCACCAATGCCTCTGAAAGTAAACAGCTCAGCTTTGCAGGTAGGCTGTGTAGTCAGCTAATAACTCTGATAGGGTACCACAACTGGTAGCAAAACAGAGGTGTCATCAAGATCCTCAAGTTGGTCTCTGTGAGCCCTGCTTCCTTTATTTTTTTCTACCTGACTCTGGGAGGTCTAGCCAAGCCATTACACCCAGTATTTCCCATTCTCTTTTTCCCCGGTAGAAACCGTGGACCCAGGGAAGTGCTGTCTGTGCGGCATTGTACTAACTTGGGGGTGGGGAAGGGCAACACACTTCAAGGGAGACCATCCTTCTTACCCTTCTAATTTAGTTTAATTTAATTTATTTTCATCCAGTTCTATGGATTTTCCAGGTTTCCCAGGCCTGTTTCCAAGTATTGAGGTTTTTATAAAGATGTTATAGTCTGTGGATGATTGCTAGTTGAACTTTCTGTTGGGGGAGTAAAGTGTGAGACTTCCTATTTCACCGTCTTGCTCTATTTTAAGTTTGTATTGCAATTTATTCCAAATTAAAATACATTCAAAACCAAAACTCCTCCTAATCTAAAGAACAGACCAGCTACTGCAACTAAAATGAAAATACAAAACAATAATTGATTCAATGCCTCTCTCGGTAATATCTTCTATTCTCTGCCCCTGCAGTTCAATGAGTGTCCGCAGTCACAGCATCAGGCAACAGGAAAGACAACCAATAGTCGAGCAGTCCAAAGTTCGCCTGCCAGGACATTACAAAGCACATCTTCATTCACCCAGCTCTCGGGAAAACCTCAAGCCCATTCTCATACCTCTGCCTCACCTGTCCATAGATCCCCCAAAAGGGCTTCATCGTCACCTTTCAGTACTCAAAAATCAAAGTCTCTACCTGCTAGGGCTGCACACCTTTCTGTACCGACTAACAAAGCAGCCAAAGCAGCCAGCCAATCAACCTCTAATTCTAGGACATCAAGTAAAAAGAAAATACCTGTCCAGTCATCGCAAAGTCTACAAAGTAAACCTAAGGAAATTACACTGACCACTCTCAAGAAAGGATTGACTTCCCATTCATCTAGTCTAACAAGACAAAACACCCCACTGAGGGCAAGCAAAACTCTGAAACACCCTAAAAACAGTCAATAGAAAACTGCCAAGAAACAGTCAAAATGGACCCCAGCAACACCAAAGGCATTTTCAGCTACAAAGAAAAGTCCAAAAATGTCCAAAAAAATCCAGTCCCTGCCAACTAAGAAACAATTAAAACAACCCACAATTAGAGCAACTCCAAAAACATCTCAACCTAAGAAAAAAATCTCTAAAGACTCCTAAAAAGGCTTCATTCAAAAAACAATCATCTAAGTCCACAGCAATAAAAGGTTCCCCTAAAACTTCTTCAATCCTCAAAAAAGAACCAACTAAATTTAAAAATACTTTGTCTTCATCTGTAAAACAAAACTTAAATCAGGCAGCAGTAGCTAAAGCAATCCCCCAAAAAACATTAGCCAAAAAGAAAGCTCAAAATAAACAACAACAAAAAAAATGTGGCTAACTTCAGTCAAAAAAGGTCCAACTAAGGCAACAGCAACAAGGGAAGCTTCCAAAGCCAAAAAGAAAAATCTAACTAAGTCCAAAAAGGCAGCACCTATACCTGCCAAGAAAAAGCTAATTCAGCCAGAATCAGTTGTAATGAAAAGGAAGACATCTACAGCCAAAAATAAAATGTGAAAGAAACCACAGAAAACCTTTACTGCACCTGCCAAAACACAAATGAATCAGCCTAAAGCACTTAAAGCAGTACTAAACACACAACCAGCCTCTGAGAAAATACCGATTAAATCTAAAAGTTCCTTATTTAAAAGTGCCAAGGAACAATCAAATCAGGCAAAAGATGATAAACCTCTAGTTCTCAAAAACACTGTGGTCAAAAAGAAAAACTTAAGAAAATCTAAATTATTTCGATCTACACCAGCAAAGAAACAGCAGCATCAGATGAGTCCAACCAAACCAGGTGAAAAAGCAGCTTTGACCAAAAAGAAAAATATAAAGAAACCTAAAAAGTCTTTGTCTAAATCTACCAATAAACAACAAAGGCAGTCACTAGCACAGCCAAAACAAGCCAAAAACATATGGAGCAACTAGCACAACTCTAAAAAAGACTATAAATAGGCTATCAATACCTGCCAAAAAAACTATTCAATCAGCCTAAATCCACTGAAGTGGGGCCAAAAAGATCTGCAGCCAAGAAGAAAATCAAAAAGAAACCTACATCTGCCAAAAACCAACAGAAATGACCCATGAAACGTATAAAGACTACAAAAACACATCTTACAAAGACCAAATCTATAAAACTACCTCAAAAAAGACAGACCACATCCCCAACAGCAAATAAAAGACTAAATAACTTCCAAAAGAAACAACCTAAACCTTCTAAGAAAGATGTGAATCAGTTTAAACTCCTTCAAGGAGTAAAAAGACAACCTCCTTTAGCAGGCAAAAATTGGAAAACAATCTAAAAAAGGAAATCTACATTTCCCACAAAAAGATTAAAATTATCTGAACGAAAAGGATCTAAATCTGTTCAAGGCACATGGAAAAAGGGTCCACAAGGCAAAAGGAAACCTTTCCCTAAAGTCACAAAACCATTGTTATCACCTCTCTGCCATCTAAATCTCCTTTTCCACCAGTACTACAGCCAACTGGGTCACATCCCCATGTACACCAGCATCATCACCAATGGCCTCAGCCATCTCATAAAGCACCTTTCTGTAAACCAAAACCTCAGACCAGTCCAACAGGCAATTACAACTGAACCCACCAGTGTAAATAATACCTCCACTAGTACAAGCAACCCTGTACCTGGAGTCACTACTAATTTAGCCACAATCACTAGTACTATATCCAACCGCAAAATGTTTACATCGGTTGCTCCTACTAGGGCAACTGCCACTACTGCTAAGGGACTAGATGCAATCACTAGAACACATCAAACCCTATACCATGTCACTGTAACCCCAATGACATCAAACACTAACTTGCCAATAGCTGCTGTAGCTACAAAGCCTGCATCAACTGCAACTGTCCCAGCAACTGTGTTGGCCTCAGAGGCACCTTCAGTGGAATCCACACCTCAAGGGTCTGCTGCTTCCATTGCCTCAGCCCTACAAACCCAGGAGCTGGCTCCACAACCCTGCAAGCCTCTGTCTCCACCATTGCCTCTGTTTTACCACAGAGGACTTAGAAACTGAAGAAAACACAGCAGAGGACATCACCCTCCCAGCCATAGATGATTCCACCACTCAAACTGCTCTACAACTTCAGCAAACACAGGTTTCACATACCATGCCATTGCTGGCACCACTGCTGCAGCCCCAGCTTCCACACTTGCCGTATCCACAACTGCAACAGGTACCACAACCCTAAGGATTGCTACCACTACCATTGGTACTGCCTCATTGTCAGCCAGTGCTGCCACAACTCTCGCTTCTGTTGATACAGAAACACCTGGAATTTCTACCACTGCTTCTTCTGTTTCTGATACAATAGCTGCATTGGGTGCCACCACCACAATTGCAGCTGGTGCCACAACCACAGTTGCACCAAGTTCTGCAACCACAAGTACACCTGACACTGCCACCACAGCTGCATTAAGTGCCACCATCACACCAGTGAATGAGACTACCACTCAAACAGTAGATGGCACAACAACTAAAACTACTACCTCAGTGGATGAGGAAACCACTGAGTCAGCAGATAATACAACTGCCGTAGCTGCCTCCACAATACCAATTGACGACATCACAACTGGTGCAACTGACTCTACGACCACCAGTGGTATGGCTACAACTTCAGCCACCAGTGCTACAACTGCTGCTGCCAGCACAGCTATATCAGGTACTGCCACAACAACTGAACAAGGTGCTACCTCTTCAACTTCTGTGACTTCAGCTTGTACTGCTGAGCCTGGTGTATTGACCACCCTGAGTGAAACTACCACCCAGGCTTTCGGAGCTTCAACTGCAGAGGTGGTGACTACCTCTGAACCAGCAAATGACACAATCACTGAAGCTGTCACCAATCAGGCCAAAGATGCCACAACTGAACTTTCTGCCACAACCCCCATAACTAACCCTACATCCTCAGCAGCAGACTCCACATCTCCAGCTACCAGGACAACAGTTGTTCCAACTACAGTCACAATATCTCTAGGACCTACCATGCAACTGGAGAGGCCTCCAAAACTCCAGTGGTTTATGACACCACAAGTGTCACTACCATACCTTCAGGAACTGGTAACACGTCTTCCGGTACCACAACTGTACAGGTGGTGATGCCACAACTGTATTAAGTGTTGCCACCACCATACCAGGTACTTCTACCTACACTGCTGAATCTGATACACTGATCAGTAACAGTGCAACTACCACCCTGACCCCTGATGCTACAAGTTCAGGGGCAATATCATCACTAAAACAGCAGATGACACACAACTGAGGTTGCCATCACTCCAGTCAGAGAAGCTACAACTCCATCTGCTGAGGCCACAACCCTCTGGTTGCCTTCACAACCTTAGAAGCAGGCACCACATCTATGGCTACTACTGCAACAGCTGCTTTTCCTAGAACCATAATTCCTATGGCAGCCACCACTGCAACAATTGCAGCCTCCACAAGTGTTGGAATCAACCGTAAGCCTTGGGTGCCACAACTACTGCCAGTATGATTGTACCAGGTACTGCCACCGCAATCACAGTTACTGCTGCCTACACTGCTGAACCTGCTTCTTCAATTACTGAAGCTACAACCTCAGGGGATGAGGCCACTCCTGAAGGAAGCTCTAGTGCTCCAGCTATCACAAGGACAGCAGCAACAATCACATCTAACAGTAACTCCATCACCACTGCCCTCATGGCAGCCACCAGTCCCATGACTATGGTCACCACAAATATAGCCTCATCTGGAACCACCTCTGCTGCACTATCTGCTACTATAACGGCAGCCAGTGCTCCTACAATTGGCATTAACACTGCGTCCTCATAGTGAAAGCAATGCTAAAGTTCATCTCAATCACCTTGGTAAACAGGTAAATTAATGACTGCAAATAATTAGACGAGAAAATTCAAAAGTGTTCTATATATGCCCAAATACATTGCATAATAGCTAGTTATTCCTGATTTGACTAAATTTTGAATTTCCAATTCTGTGAAAGAGAGCAGGTACTCTTCCAATTTACATATCAGAATACAGAGGTATGGGATGTGACCAAATTCAGAACACACGGTGGCAAAGCCAGGACTAGAATCCAAATTTCTTAATACTTAAGCCCATTGTCAGAAAGCTTAGAGTTCTAGAATAGTGATTGCAAAAGATAGTTTAGTAGATAGTTGAATAATAATCAGTTGGCTTAATTTTCAATATAATTATTACTGAGCTCTACCACTATAGAAATTATATTCTTTTTTTTTTTTTTTTTTTTTTTTTTTTTTTTTTGAGATGCAATCTCACTCTGTCGCCAGGCTAGAGTGTAGTAGTATGACCTCGGCTCACTGCAACCTCTGCCTCCCAGGTTCAAGCAATTCTCCTGCCTCAGCCCCTGAATAGTTGGGACTACAGGCACGCACCACCAAGCCCAGCTAATTTTTGTATTTTTAGTAGAGACGGGGTTTCACCATGTTGGCCAGGATGGTCTGGATCTCTTGACCTCGTGATTCACCCACCTTGGCTTCCGAAAGTGCTGAGATTACAGGCATGAGCCACCGCGCCCGGCCAGAAATTATATTCTTAATATGATCTTCAGGGAGACAGGGGAGTCTGATGGCCTTATGAGTGTGAAAACACTCACCCAGAAGGTACTGCAGAAGGGGAAATCAGCGTATATACAAGCTCAAACCAGAATACGGTAACCACAGTCAAGAAATTTTAAGCTGTTGTTCTAGACTGGAAGATAGCAAAAGTTAAACCTCAGTTAAATTCAGATGTAAATGAGGGCACAATTTTACTATTAATAAAGAAGATTTGTGGAGAAGAAAATTGAATTTTGTAGACATTAAGATACACTATATATTTGTCTTGATGAAGAACTAGATTATAGAACCATAATCTAAAACTCTAAGATAAAAAGAGCATTCCTAAGACTATTTCAAAGAAAGAATTTCTGGAACATATTACCTCTCAAATTCTACATAAAGGTGTTGTTGTTGTTGTTGTTGTTGTTGTTGTTGTTGTTGTTGTTAAAAGTGGTCCAGGTGCAGTAGCTCACGCCTTTGGGAGGCCGAGGTGGGAGGATCACAAGGTTAGAAGTTCGAGACCAGCCTGAATGACATGGAGAAATCCTGTCCCCACTTTAAAAAATACAAAAATGAGCTGGATGTAGTGGCACACACCTGTAATGCCAGCTACTCAGGAGGCTGAGGCAGAATTGCTGAACCCGGTGGCAGAGGTTGCAGTGAGCTGATATCATGCCACTGCACTCCAGCCTGGGTGACAGAGCAAGACTCCATCTCAAAAAAAAAAAAAAAAGGTGAACAAAAGCATTCTAGGTAGTAATAATAATGAATGAGACCTTAAATGTAACTAGATGTGCTTTACCCTGAACCTAAAACACATAACTAGATGTGTTTTCCTCTAAAATACAATTATGTACTGTCAGGAAAATAAGAAAGGGGTGCTAGGGGCTGCTATACAGAATGGGATTAATTTCAGATAAGAAATAGAAAACAGCCAGTTTAAAATGACTAGTTAATGCTTACAGGACGGTATGAATTAATTTTACATTTCTCAACATTTTTCAAGGTCCTAATATGGCTCAATATTAAACTTCTCTTGCTAACTTTTGCCAGTATGGCCTCAAGAATTTGCTATCATAATTCTTCAGAAATTAGATCATTCTAAAAATTCTGCTGCTTTCACTCTCTTACTTTTTAAATGTGTTTATTTTTACTTCTTCAGCTTTTGTTCAATAAATCATTTTGAAACTCATTTGTTCCCTGTATGCATTTTATCAGTACCACACATCTTTGGAACTGGATTAAAAGTTTCACATGCTCTATCAGTCCCACACATGTTTGGAAATGGATTAAAAGAGTCACATGCTTGTCCCTTTAAAAAGCCCCCAATAATGAGCAATATTTAAATATAAGATTGACCAAGGCTTTCGTGTTCCCCTCAGCTTGATTAAACTTTAGACAGATTTCTTCCTGATTCTAGGCCTCCGACCTCCCTTTTATTACATCATTTCTTTAGAAAACTTACAATAGGAAATTATTTCTCTGCCCCTTTGAGATGTGAGTCTTTTTTTTTTTTTTTTTTATACTTTAAGTTCTAGGGTACATGTGCATAACGTGCAGGTTTGTTACATATGTATACTTATGCCATGTTGGTGTGCTGCACCCATCAACTCGTCAGCACCCATCAATTCATCATTTATATCATGTATAACTCCCCAATGCAATCCCTCCCTCCTCCCCCCTCCCCATGATAGGAGCCTCTTGTCAGCTTTAAAACCAAGACTGTCTTTCTCAAGGACCTGGGAGCCATCTCTTTAAAAGGGAACCATCAAAGAAGATAGTGCCCTCATCTTCCAGTCTCTATGGGAGGGTAGAAGCCTAACTTCAATAAGTACCACTTAGCAAACACAGATGGTCCAATTACAGAGAAAAACATTTGTAAACTCAAGAATCAGGCAATGTGCTCCACCTATACCATTGATCAAATGCCCTCCCGGCAAGATCCTCCAATACTTTTCTCACCCCAATGTTAAAAATCCTCCCACCATTTGTTTCAGCAGACTTGACTATTGTAATAGTTTCGAATAAAGTCGTCCTCGACTGATAAACTTTGACCTGTAATTTTTGCTTTGATGAAATAACTGTGTGGTATGCAGAAACTATAAGCAAATAAAATTTGGGTTAAAACTCCTATTAACCAACCTCCACAAGAAGGTATCAAAGGAATGAAAATAGAGGATCATGCCTGCTAAAATAAAATGAAATATCTGTCCCATTTTGCCTACTTTTAAGGGCATGGGAAATATATATAAAATTTTTGAAACTGATACATTATGAATTGCTTATAATAAATATACTTTGAAATGTATAATTGCCTTTGTTGCAAAATACTAGTAAGGGAAACCCCCAGCACAAAAACAAAAAGGAAACAAAATCCAGGGAGGAGAACATGTACAGGGACTCAGAGACTGCCCTGAACGACAGTGTTGGCCTTTTTAATACAGGATCTCGAATTTTAAAACCAAGATGAGGGCAAAAGACAGGACTTTAGGCTCACTTCATACAAATAGTTGGAACTAAGATTCTCAACATAATTCTGGGACTCTTGGGAAGCCACATCCCTCAAACTTTTTTAAAAATAAAACAAGGAGACTGTATGAATTTTTCCCTCAAGCAAGACCTGCTGTAACAACAGTGGTGGTTCTATTGGACCAGGCCTTTCCTAGGGGTACTCTCTTCATAAATAAATGAAATCAGAGGAATAATGTGGCCACATCACAGAGACTGAAGTTTTGCCCAGCTTATACATCTAAAGCACTCTCAAAATTACCATGTACAGTTTAAAACAGAAACAATAATAGCTGACAATTAGTGAGTGCTCATATGTGCTAAGCGCTATACATCATCATGGAATCATATTAGATATTAATAACAGCTCTGTGAGGTTGGTTCTATTGCTAGACCCTTTTTACAGATGAGAAAACTGAGGCTTGGATGAATTAAGTGTTTTGCTCAAGGTCAAAGAGTTAGGAAGTGAAGAATCTAGGATTTATAAAATTATATCTAGATTTAATGTGAAATGCATGAAAAATTAACACACACTTATTTTAGTTGCATATAACAACTTAGGCATGGAAAAATTGGCTCTAAGCATGTGAAGAATTTGGAATCCCCTGAAAGAAATGGGCATATATACTAAGGTATTTTAATACATAATCTAAAGCAAGCTGACTCAGAGGATTATACTGGATACTAGATATTTTCTTTCCACCAGAAGACTGAAAAAGACAGCTGAATGTAAAAGAAAGTACTTCAGAAAAAAATAGCACTATTTATATTTAGAATTTTCATTTCCTGAAAAGTCTGAAAAGTTTACATGATTGTCTTTGGGAGGTATTATATCAATATCTAGGGGGCCAAGGGGAGGCCCTCTAACCTGAGGACCTCCTCAGTGTAAAAGGAAGTAGATCAAATTTATTTTCTAAAATTTAAACACACAGGAATTTTTAAACTGAATTCCCATTAAAACCCCACATGAAAAGAATTATATTGTAACATCTAGCCTTTATTGGCATGGACATTAAGAAAAGGATGGGAGGGCATAGAACGATTTATTCTGGGTGACGGGATCATTCATACACAAAACCTCAGTGACATACAATTTACCCATGTAACAAATCTGAATATGTACCCCCGAACCTAAAATAAAAAAAGAAAAAAAGAAAAGGGGGACAATCATAGATGCACAATGCAGTTAACTTTTCAAATTGAACACACCATGTAACCAGGTGCTACCCAGTACGAAGAACTACAACAAGCCAGAAGTCTCTCACATTTTCCCTTCCAGCCATTTTCCCTGAACAAAAGATAAACACCATTCTGACATTTATCACTTCATTTCTGAGCTGCAGATCTCCATTTTCAATTGCTTTTGAACTGAACATGTCCGCGTAAATACCATGGAAACATCTCAAATGCTACATGTTTGAAAAGGAGTGTTATCTGTTATCTTTTCCCCCCACCTCCACAGTCTCTGCCTCCTGATCCCCTCTCAATTAGCATCTATCATCCACTCAGCTGCCCAAGCTACAAATCTCAGCACTATCTTCAACTCCTCTTCTTTATCTCCACTATTCGATTGTTTCTTTCCTATTATTTTACTTGGTTTTTTAAAAATGGTACTTTCTTTTTATCCAAACTTATCCTTTCGGAGCTTTATGATGTCTGATTTATATTGGGTATGTAATGGTCTGCAAACTAGTCTTCCTGTTTCTAATTAATCTAATTTCTTCTCCTCATGGCAAAGATCAAGAACAGCTGGAACATTAAGGCTATCACAATAAAGCAACATGACTGGTGCCAAATAAGCTATACAGAAAGCAAAAAATAAGGTCTGGGGGCTATTAATACCAGGAAACAATATTTTATATGGCCTTTAAATTTTTAGCTTTATCTTTATTAAGATGAACAACTACCAGAGGCTTTGAGCAAAAGAGTGATATAATCTCACATTTAAAAGAAACACTATAGCTGCCTTTGATGATAACAGAGAGTGGAAACAGGAAACTAGTTGAGATACTAATGCAAGTAATCAAGGTCAAAATTGATGGCTGCTGGACCAGGATGGGAGTGGTGGTGGAGCTATGAGAAATAGGTTCTAGATACATTTTGAAGGCAGAGCCATTAATATTTGCTCAATGACTGGATTGTTGGGTAGGCAACAGAGTAGGTAAAAATGACTCCAGAATTTTTGACTGATAATTGAAAGGATTAAGTAACTATTAGTCTGCTCAGGCTGCCAGGACAAAATATCATAGACTGAACCCCATCAAAAAGTGGGCAAAGGATATGAACAGACATTTCTCAAAAGAAGATATTCATACAGCCAACAGACACATGAAAAAATGCTCATCATCACTCGCCATCAGAGAAATGCAAGTCAAAACCACAATGAGATACCATCTCACACCAGTTAGAATGGGAATCATTAAAAAGTCATGAAACAACAGGTGCTGGAGAGGATGTGGAGAAATAGGAACACTTTTACACTGTTGGTGGGATTGTAAACTAGTTCAACCATTATGGAAAACAGTATGGCAATTCCTCAAGGATCTAGAACTAGATGTACCATATGACCCAGCCATCCCACTACTGGGTATATACCCAAAGGATTATAAATCATGCTGCTATAAAGACACATGCACACGTATGTTTATTGAGGCACTATTCACAATAGCAAAGACTTGGAATCAACCCAAATGTCCATCTGTGACAGACTGGATTAAGAAAATGTGGCACATATACACCATGGAATACTATGCAGCCATAAAAAAGGATGAGTTTGCATCTTTTGTAGGGACATGGATGCAGCTGGAAACCATCATTCTTAGCAAACTATCACAAGAACAGAAAACCAAACACCGCATGTTCTCACTCATAGGTGGGAACTGAACAATGAGATCACTTGGACTCGGGAAGGGGAACATCACACATCGGGGCCTATCATGGGGAGGGGGGAGTGAATAATAAGTGAAATATTATCATTTCAATTATATTTATATTTGGATGAGTGTAACTAAACAAATTCATCAAGGGAGTATTAATAGAGAAGGGAGGAGATTCAAAGGCTGAACCATGGAATGCTTCAGATGGAAGAGAAGATACATTGGGAGTTATACCTGATATAAATGAGGGGGGAGGGATTGCATTGGTAGTTATACCTGATATAAATGACGAATTGATGGGTGCTGACAAGTTGATGGGTGCAGCACACCAACATGGCACAAGTATACATATGTAACACACCTGCACGTTATGCACATGTACCCTAGAACTTAAAGTATATAAAAAAAAAAATCATAGACTGGGTAGCTTAAACAACATAAATTTATTTTTTCACAGTTCTGGAGATTACAAATCCAAGAGCAAGATGCTGGCTGATTCAATTCCAGATGAGGGATCTCTCTCTAGCTTGTAGGCAGCTTCTTTCCTGCTGTGTCTTCATATAGAATTTCCTCCAATACCTTCTAACGGTCTTATTTCCAAGTACAGTCACACTGAGAGTTACAATTTCAACATATGAATTTTGGGGGGATACAATTCAGTTTATAGCTGTTGCCAACAAATGAGATTGGAAAAACTATGAGAGCACTTTTTAGGATGATATTGGGAGTATATCAGAAGTTTTGTTCCGATATGCCATAGATCTACCTATTGACAGCCAATTGTCTCTATTAAGTAAGAAGATAGATATAATATTCTGGAATTGAAGGCAGATGCCTGAGCTGGAGGTATTAATTTGGTAATTATTATCATTTCAATTATATTTATATTTGGCTAAGTGTAACTAAACAAATTCATCAAGGGAGTATTAATAGAGAAGGGAGGAGATTCAAAGGCTGAACCATGGAATGCTTCAGATGGAAGAGAAGATACGGAGAAAACAACAAAGATATGTGAGACAGAAGGTGAGTGAAGTTGATAAAAGAACAAGATGGAAACCAGATGAAGAAAATGTTACATGAAGGAAGGCAGGACAAACTCTGTGAAATGCATGGGTAAGTGACATGAGGTCTTAAAATGACAGCTTGATTCAACAATACAAAGCCATGAGCAATTCAAAGAGAACTACTAAAGCAGTTTAGGTAGAGTAGGAGAAGTAGCCTTTTGAAGTAGATTGAAAAGAAAGGGAAGGAGAAACTTGAGACAAGTTTTTGGAGTGGCTTTGTTATAAAAGCAAAGAAATCAAACAGTTTCTAGAGGGGGAAGTAAAAGACAAGAGGAAAAAAGGTTTGTTTTTATATTTTATCTTAAGATAAAAAAGAGCAACATGTCTATATGTTGATAATGAGCCAACAAAAAGGGAGAAATTAATAAACAGGAGAAATAGGGTTGCTGAAATGATGTCTTTGAATATGCAAGAGGGATCTAGTCTGAAATGGAGGGCTTGAAGTTAGGCCTACCTTTAGAGAACTCATCTATGCTAATTGAAAGGCAGATAAAAAATGTAAGAATTCAGATTATAGGGGAAATGGAAATAGGGTAGTAGAGCTTGTGAATGTTATTTTTTTATTTCATCTATTTACTCTTTTATAAAATAAGGAGCAAGATCACCAGCTGAGAGTGAGGATGGGAAAAAGGTGGTGGAAACTTGAAGAGAGAGAAGATATAATAAGAAGACTGAAAAAGAATGGATTAGAGGTCGGGCACGGTGACTTATGCCTGTAATCCCAGCACTTTGGGAGGCCGAGGCGGAAAGATCACCTGAGGTCAGGAGTTTGAGAACAGCCTGGCAAACATGGCAATACCCCGTCTCGATGAAAAATACAAAAAAATTAGCAGGACATGGTGGCATGCACCTGTAGTCCCAGCTACTTGGGAGGGTGAGACAAGAGAATCGCTTGAACCCGGGCGGCAGAGGTTGGCAGTGTGCCAAGATCATGCCACTGGACTGCAGCCTGGGCAACAGAGCGGGACTCTGTCTCTATTTTAAAACCAAATGGATTAAAGAACTTTAATACAATTAGCAATCAGCATTAATAAGTGCCTTGAATTCATGATGAAGTGTATTTAATTTTCTCTGGGTATAGGAAGTAAGTAAATGAAGAATTAAATTTACTCTGGATAGATGTTTTGCCAAGCAAGCACAATAAAGCAAAAACAAAATGAGGGAATTAATAGTGTATGCAGGTGTGAGATTATAATGATTGTTCATGAGATGTAAAGCAAGTAAGGACTCAGAGGGTGTAAGGAAGAGTGAATAGTTAATAGAATTGATGGATTGTAGGTTCTTGTGAGTTAAAGAATTATTAAAATCAGGGTACCAGAGAAGGTTGGAAATTGAATTGTTTCTAATATGGATTATTAGTAGTGGCATTTTAAAATATGGGTATTGGAATGTGTGGTTATGAGAGTGGACAATCAGTGTACAGGAGAAAAGAAGGTCAAGGAACTGAGATGACAAAATAATGAATGAAACCGCCTTTCATGTGAACATTGAAATCACTATGAATTGAGAAAAGAATGATATAAAGAATAGTTACAGTGAGCCAGGAAGTAAAATCTTTACAGAAAGAAAGAAAATGATGAAAACAGGGGGGGGCGGAGCAAGATGGCCGAATAGGAACAGATCCAGTCTCCAACTCCCAGCGCGAGCGACACAGAAGACCGGTGATTTCTGCATTTTCAACTGAGGTACTGGGGTCATCTCACTAGGGAGTGCCGGACAATCGGTGCTGGTCAGCTGCTGCAGCCTGACCAGCGAGAGCTGAAGCAGGGCGAGGCATCGCCTCACCTGGAAGCGCAAGGGGGAAGGGGATCCGTTTTCCTAGCCAGGGGAACTGAGACACACAACACCTGGAAAATCGGGTAACTCCCACCCCAATACTGCGCTGTAAGCATACAGGCACACCAGGAGAATATATCCCAATCCTGGCCGGGAGGGTCCCACGCCCACGAAGCCTCCCTCACTGCTAACACAGCAGTCTGCCGCGATCTATCCGCAAGGCAGCAGCGAGGCTGGGGGAGGGGCGCCCGCCATTGCTGAGGCTTAACTAGGTAAACAAAGCCGCTGGGAAGCTCGAACTCGGTGGAGCTCACAGCAGCTCAAGGAAGCCTGCCTGTCTCTGTAGTCTCCACCTCTGGGGACAGCGCACAGCTGAAGACCAACAGGGGAAGTAGCGGGAGCCGGTGCAGACGCGAACGACTCTGTCTGACAGCTCTGGGGAGAGCCGTGGATCTCCCAACGCGGAGGTTGAGATCTGAGAACAGACAGACTGCCTGCTCAGGTGTGTCTCTGACCCCTGAGTAGCCTAGCTGGGAGAAATCCCCCACTAGGGGCAGTCTGACACCCCACACCTCACAGGGTGGAGTACACCCCTGAGAGGAAACTTCCAAAGGAAGAATCAGACAGGTACACTCGCTGTTCAGCAATATTCTATCTTCGGCAACCTCTGCTGCTGATACCCAGGCAAACAGGGTCTGAAGTGGACCTCAAGCAATCTCCAACAGACCAACAGACAGTCCTTCTGACTGTCAGAAGGAAAACTATCAAACAGGAAGGACACCTATACCAAAACCCCATCAGTACGTCACCACCATCAAAGACCAGAGACAGATAAAACCACAAAGATGGGGAAGAAGCAGGGCAGAAAAGCTGGAAATTCAAAAAATAAGAGCGCATCTCCCCCTGCGAAGGAGCGCAGCCCATCGCCAGCAACGGATCAAAGCTGGTCAGAGAATGACTTGGACGAGAGGAGAGAAGAAGGCTTCAGTCCATCAAACTTATCAGAGCTAAAGGAGGAATTACGTACCCAGCGCAAAGAAACTAAAAATCTTGAAAAAAGAGTGGAAGAATTGACAGCTAGACTAATTAATGCAGAGAAGATCATAAACGAAATGACAGAGATGAAAACCATGACACGAGAAATACGTGACAAATGCACAAGCTTCAGTAACCGACTCGATCAACTGGAAGAAAGAGTATCAGCGATTGAAGATCAAATGAATGAAATGAAGCGAGAAGAGAAACCAAAAGAAAAAAGAAGAAAAAGAAATGAGCAAAGCCTGCAAGAAGTATGGGATTACGTAAAAAGACCAAATCTACGTCTGATTGGGGTGCCTGAAAGTGAGGGGGAAAATGGAACCAAGTTGGAAAACACTCTTCAGGATATCATCCAGGAGAACTTCCCCAACCTAGTAGGGCAGGCCAACATTCAAATTCAGGAAATACAGAGAACGCCACAAAGATACTCCTCCAGAAGAGCAACTCCAAGACACATCATTGCCAGATTCACCAAAGTTGAAATGAAGGAAAAAATCTTAAGGGCAGCCAGAGAGAAAGGTCGGGTTACCCACAAAGGGAAGCCCATCAGACTAACAGCAGATCTCTCGGCAGAAACTCTACAAGCCAGAAGAGAGTGGGGGCCAATACTCAACGTTCTTAAAGAAAAGAATTTTAAACCCAGAATTTCATATCCAGCCAAACTAAGTTTCATAAGTGAAGGAGAAATAAAATCCTTTACAGATAAGCAAATGCTTAGAGATTTTGTCACCACCAGGCCTGCCTTACAAGAGACCCTGAAGGAAGCCCTAAACATGGAAAGGAACAACCGGTACCAGCCATCACAAAAACATGCCAAAATGTAAAGACCATCGAGGCTAGGAAGAAACTGCATCGACTAACGAGCAAAATAACCAGTTAATATCATAATGGCAGGATCAAGTTCACACATAACAATATTAACCTTAAATGTTAATGGACTAAATACTCCAATTAAAAGACACAGACTGGCAAACTGGATAAAGAGTCAAGACCCATCAGTCTGCTGTATTCAGGAGACCCATCTCACATGCAGAGACATACATAGGCTCAAAATAAAGGGATGGAGGAAGATCTACCAAGCAAATGGAGAACAAAAAAAAAGCAGGGGTTGCAATCCTTGTCTCTGATAAAACAGACTTTAAACCATCAAAGATCAAAAGAGACAAAGAAGGCCATTACATAATGGTAAAGGGATCAATTCAACAGGAAGAGCTAACTCTCCTAAATATATATGCACCCAATACAGGAGCACCCAGATTCATAAAGCAAGTCCTTAGAGACTTACAAAGAGACTTAGACTCCCATACAATAATAATGGGAGACTTCAACACTCCGCTGTCAACATTAGACAGATCAACGAGACAGAAAGTTAACAAGGATATCCAGGAATTGAACTCATCTCTGCACCAAGCGGACCTAATAGACATCTATAGAACTCTCCACCCCAAATCAACAGAATATACATTCTTCTCAGCACCACATCGCACTTATTCCAAAATTGACCACATAATTGGAAGTAAAGCACTCCTCAGCAAATGTAAAAGAACAGAAATTATAACAAACTGTCTCTCAGACCACAGTGCAATCAAACTAGAACTCAGGACTAAGAAACTCAATCAAAACCGCTCAACTACATGGAAACTGAACAACCTGCTCCTGAATGACTACTGGGTACATAACGAAATGAAAGCGGAAATAAAGATGTTCTTTGAAACCAATGAGAACAAAGATACAACATACCAGAATCTCTGGGACACATTTAAAGCAGTGTGTAGAGGGAAATTTATAGCACTAAATGCCCACAAGAGAAAGCAGGAAAGATCTAAAATTGACACTCTAACATCACAATTAAAAGAACTAGAGAGGCAAGAGCAAACACACTCAAAAGCTAGCAGAAGGCAAGAAATAACTAAGATCAGAGCCGAACTGAAGGAGATAGAGACAGAAAAAACCCTCCAAAAAATCAATGAATCCAGGAGTTGGTTTTTTGAAAAGATCAACAAAATTGACAGACCGCTAGCAAGGCTAATAAAGAAGAAAAGAGAGAGGAATCAAATAGATGCAATAAAAAATGATAAAGGGGATATCACCACTGACCCCACAGAAATACAAACTACCATCAGAGAATACTATAAACGCCTCTATGCAAATCAACTAGAAAATCTAGAAGAAATGGATAAATTCCTGGACACTTACACTCTCCCAAGGCTAAACCAGGAAGAAGTTGAATCCCTGAATAGACCAATAGTAGGCTCTGAAATTGAGGCAACAATTAATAGCCTACCCACCAAAAAAAGTCCAGGACCAGATGGATTCACAGCTGAATTCTACCAGAGGTACAAGGAGGAGCTGGTACCATTCCTTCTGAAACTATTCCAATCAATAGAAAAAGAGGGAATCCTCCCTAACTCATTTTATGAGGCCAACATCATCCTGGTACCAAAGCCTGGCAGAGACACATCAAAAAAAGAGAATTTTAGACCAATATCCCTGATGAACATTGATGCAAAAATTCTCAATAAAATACTGGCAAACCGGATTCAGCAGCACATCAAAAAGCTTATCCACCATGATCAAGTGGGCTTCATCCCTGGGATGCAAGGCTGGTTCAACATTCGCAAATCAATAAACGTAATCCAGCATATAAACAGAACCAAAGACAAGAACCACATGATTGTCTCAATAGATGCAGAAAAGGCTTTTGACAAAATTCAACAGCCCTTCATGCTAAAAACGCTCAATAAATTCGGTATTGATGGAACGTACCTCAAAATAATAAGAGCTATTTATGACAAACCCACAGCTAATATCATACTGAATGGGCAAAAACTGGAAAAATTCCCTTTGAAAACTGGCACAAGACAGGGATGCCCTCTCTCACCACTCCTATTCAACATAGTCTTGGAAGTTCTGGCTAGGGCAATCAGGCAAGAGAAAGAAATCAAGGGTATCCAGTTAGGAAAAGAAGAAGTCAAATTGTCCCTGTTTGCAGATGACATGATTGTATATTTAGAAAACCCCATCGTCTCAGCCCAAAATCTCCTTAAGCTGATAAGCAACTTCAGCAAAGTCTCAGGATACAAAATTAATGTGCAAAAATCACAAGCATTCTTATACACCAGTAACAGACAAGCAGAGAGCCAAATCAGGAATGAACTTCCATTCACAATTGCTTCAAAGAGAATAAAATACCTAGGAATCCAGCTTACAAGGGATGTAAAGGACCTCTTCAAGGAGAACTACAAACCACTGCTCAGCGAAATAAAAGAGGACACAAACAAATGGAAGAACATACCATGCTCATGGATAGGAAGAATCAATATCGTGAAAATGGCCATACTCCCCAAGGTTATTTATAGATTCAATGCCATCCCCATCAAGCTACCAATGAGTTTCTTCACAGAATTGGAAAAAACTGCTTTAAAGTTCATATGGAACCAAAAAAGGGCCCGCATTGCCAAGACGATCCTAAGTCAAAAGGACAAAGCTGGAGGCGTCACGCTACCTGACTTCAAACTATACTACAAGGCTACAGTAACCAAAACAGCATGGTACTGGTACCAAAACAGAGATATAGATCAATGGAACAGAACAGAGTCCTCAGAAATAATACCACACATCTACAGCCATCTGATCTTTGACAAACCTGAGAGAAACAAGAAATGGGGAAAGGATTCCCTATTTAATAAATGGTGCTGGGAAAATTGGCTAGCCATAAGTAGAAAGCTGAAACTGGATCCTTTCCTTACCCCTTATACGAAGATTAATTCAAGATGGATTAGAGACTTAAATGTTAGACCTAATACCATAAAAACCCTAGAAGAAAATCTAGGTAGTACCATTCAGGACATAGGCATGGGCAAGGACTTCATGTCTAAAACACCAAAAGCAATGGCAGCAAAAGCAAAAATTGACAAATGGGATCTAATTAAACTAAAGAGCTTTTGCACAGCAAAAGAAACTACCATCAGAGTGAACAGGCAACCTACAGAATGGGAGAAAATTTTTGCAACCTACTCATCTGACAAAGGGCTAATATCCAGAATCTACAAAGAACTCAAACAAATATACGAGAAAAAAACAAACAACCCCATCAAAAAGTGGGGAAAGGATATGAACAGACATTTCTCAAAAGAAGATATTCATACAGCCAACAGACACATGAAAAAATGCTCATCATCACTCGCCATCAGAGAAATGCAAATCAAAACCACAATGAGATACCATCTCACACCAGTTAGAATGGCAATCATTAAGAAGTCAGGAAACAACAGGTGTTGGAGAGGATGTGGAGAAACAGGAACACTTTTACACTGTTGGTGGGATTGTAAACTAGTTCAACCATTATGGAAAACAGTATGGCAATTCCTCAAGGATCTAGAACTAGATGTACCATATGACCCAGCCATCCCACTACTGGGTATATACCCAAAGGATTATAAATTATTCTACTACAAAGACACATGTACACGTATGTTTATTGCGGCACTATTCACAATAGCAAAGACTTGGAATCAACCCAAATGTCCATCTGTGACAGACTGGATTAAGAAAATGTGGCACATATACACCATGGAATACTATGCAGCCATAAAAAAGGATGAGTTTGCGTCCTTTGTAGGGACATGGATGCAGCTGGAAACCATCATTCTTAGCAAACTATCACAAGAACAGAAAACCAAACACCGCATGTTCTCACTCATAGGTGGGAACTGAACAATGAGATCACTTGGACTCGGGAAGGGGAACATCACGCACTGGGGCCTATCATGGGGAGGGGGGAGGGGGGAGGAGGGAGGGCTTGCATTGGGGAGTTATACAAGATATAAATGATGAATTGATGGGTGCTGACGAGTTGATGGGTGCAGCACACCAACATGGCATAAGTATACATATGTAACAAACCTGCACGTTATGCACATGTACCCTAGAACTTAAAGTATAATAAAAAAAAAAAAAAAAAAAAAAAAAAAAAAAAGAAAACAAATAGCTCAACTTTAAAAAAAAAAAAAAAAAAGAAAGAAAATGATTTGAGTATCACTAGATGACTAATTGGACATGTCATGGGAGGTATATATACAATGATACAAGAGTCCAAGCTGGTGGAAGTTTGGAGACAGATACAAAATGGTCCAAAGCATTAGTAAAGAACAAGGAAGATACCTAACTCACCTCCAGGCTTAAAGGTGTAAAACCATCAAAAATAAAAGAGGTTAGACTTAAAATAGTTACAGGTAAATTCATGTCTTCAGGTTGTAAGAGCTAGGTTTTAGGCATTTTAAGTCTCTGAAGACAGAGGAAAGTCTTTAGAAGTTGGTGGAAGGTAAGAAATTAGTATAGAACAGGATTTGCAGAGCAGTTTTGGAAATACAGTATGAGAGATACATAGTGACTGGGAGACTGCCTCTTGTTATGGTGACTGAGATAAGCAGAAATAAAGGGCATAATGAGATTAGTCTTGATGGTCTCAAAGCAGATAATGGTGCTGAGTGTGGGGTCTGGAAGGAATGGAAGTCTTGAAGTCTTGAATTCAGTCTTATATTGTGATTTTAAGGACAAGTAATTGTCAGTCTTACTCCAAGTGTATAAGAATCAATTTTGACCCCAGTGAGTACAGTGACATGGGAGAAGGAGAATTTACTTGAATCAGAGTTCTCAGGGCTTCCTTTAGAGCCCTGTTTATCTTACTCTTGACACCAGGCAATTGATGTTAGCAAGAAGCATGGAATCAGATATTCCCCTTTCTTAACCCCAGTTAGCACTGAAGAGTTCTTGTCTCTGTGCTGTTGTTCTTGCCTTTTACTTACACATAAAAAGTCCTTTCTAACCCAACTCCAGGTCTCAAAACTTAACCAAACTTCAAAATTAAGAACATTTCCAAAAAAATAGTGATTTCTGCCTCTGTTGAAACCCCCAAATTAAAATGTTTTGATTATGTAACTCATTGGTCAGATTTTGCCTATCTTGCTCCCAAATACATCACTTGGGTTCTTGGAGCTGAACCTTAAAGTTAATAGGCACTCAATTAATATTCAAATGAATAAATAAATGGCAATGAATATGACTATCATATGCAAACCTTTCCTCCTAGAATAGATTATAAATTCTTTGAGGATAACCATTATATCTTCTGCTTCTCTATTTCCACAAGTGCCTTTCACAAACACTGGATAGGTAATTGTTGAATTGATAGGCATTCTTATTCATTAAACATGTGGTACTGGTGAACTTGGAAATTCAATAAAACAAAATAAGCATTCTGAAATCTATGCCTGGGAGCTTATAGAAATCACAGCTAGGTGAGGACAACATCCTCTGTTTCCTAATCTGTAGCTCCTCCTCTATATTATTTTAATACATGAAAACGCACTGGTGTTAACCTACCTGAGCATTGCAAGGGACACTTTCCAGAAATAGTGACTAGATCATAAACTGGAAAGCATGTGGGAATATAAATGAGCTATTCACCTCATTGAAGGTGTGAATAGGATTAGGACTTCTTGGACGATTAAAAAAAGAATTTCAATATGAAAAATTTTTTTTAACATACAAAGCCTTGATTTTATTGTGCCAGATTCTATTTGAAAACTACAAGGTGGGAATTTTAGCTATCTTAGATCTTACAAGGATGAATTAGTGCCAGCAAGGTATTCTGTGTCTGAAGCTGGTGGCTTACTTGAAAAGACATGCAAATGTTATCTCTAATTGAATGAGCATTCCACGCTTAAGCACGTATGATTGCACTGGCTTTCCAACAATTTCGTTATTTCTTTGAAGAACAATATTTAATGTCATGGGAATGGTATTTCCAAGCTACTAAAGTGATAACATTATAATTATTCAACTCATAACACATTGCCTTTGATCTGAAGATGATTATTATATACATAGATGCTTTATAGGTGCCTGATTGAAAAAACAATCCAGTGACTGGCTTGCATATAATTTTGGAGATATGGTATTTGTTCCAATATGTAATAAAAGAAGGTCAACTACAGAAAGGTATTAAGATGAGCCAGAAGATAGGGAAAGATAGGGAAAATTGAAGAAGGCTTAAAAAAAATGACAAAATGTTTGACCTCATTTGTTTTTCCAGCTGGTAAGATTCATATATCACAATCATTAATGAATTTTAGGGTTACATTATGTGAAAGAAGTATATGGGTTTTTAAAAAGTTGCATATACTATAAATTAAATTTTTAGTATATTGAAATGGGAAGGGATAACAAGCCAGTTAGGTTCAGATTGAGTCTCTACATTGTCTGATAAAAGTACTGTTGCACCATGCCTTACATAGAACTAGCTGAAAATCACTAATACCTTAAACTCAGATTTTTATGGAAGTTTTAGAGTACATACCAATGGATCATCTCAGCGAGTGACTCAATAGGTGTGACATGTTTTTGTTTCTTTCATGTAAACAGACAACTCTCTTCAGAAACTGGAGATAAAAGTTTGTCAGTGTAAGTTCACTGAGCAATCAGCAAGGTATCTCTATAAATCATACAGAAAAAAATGTAATAAGCCATGTAGTAGTCTATTAAATAGCCTTTAATTTTTTCTTCTCATATATTATAAATATATTTTTCAAGCACTCAACCAAACGTAATTCTGTTCTTTAAAAAACCACAGCCTAGTAGAGTGAATTCTCATGTAAACTAATAAATGGCCATAGATGTAAAATGCTATTATAGTGAATCCAAATTTTTCAGTGGAAGCAGAGGAAGAAACAAATTTTAAAAAGTAAAATAACACTAGAGCTAGAGCATTAACATTTAGAAGGCTTCATAATACTGAAAATATGAGCCTTCCCCCTTTCAATTTGAAGATAAGCTAATAGGTTCACTCTGTACCTAAGAGCTGCATGCACAAAAGACAACAGACATTTCCTACCCTCTCTTTTGTTAGGGGATTAACTCAGAAGCAATCCTTTATATGTGAAGCTTTTTCTCTCCCCCACTGCAATAAAGGAGGAAGAAAGAGGAAGCTATGTTTCTTTCTGAGATTTAGGCTTTCTCAGCCTGGATTTCATCTTTATGCATTGCTGAACAAGGCTGATTTGGTGAAGAGTTAATGGTAGAAGGCAGCTGAAGGACAGACTCCTTTGCAAGGTAAATACTAGAATAAATCAGAATGCTTGGAGCCATTCTTTTTTCAAACACTTACCCTTTTTTAAAACACTTTTGTATAGGGATCTAATTGGGTAGACTTTGTTAACTTATATCAAAATGGTTTCCTAAAAATGCAACAGATGAGTAATAATTGTGAATGTGAAAATAAGTATTGTTTTCCTCACTGAAGTGTTCTGTCAAAAATCTATTTGTTAGTTATATTGTTTACTTCTTGATACTCTATAAGCTATAGAAAACAGTCAAAATTCTTCCTACTCTTGCTGACGAGATAAAATGGAATGGGCCTTAGCAAATTGAGTATTCTGCATACTATCATTTCTAACAATGCACTAGAAATACCTGGATATTGTCTTTATCTTATTAAGTTGATATTTCAGTTAATGTTAACAATAATAAAACATAATCCCAGAATATATAAGGAGCTTAAACAAATCTACAGGAAAAAATTCTGATAATCTGAACAAAAATTAGACAAAAGATTTGAATAGACACTTCTCAAAAGAAATACAATTGGCAAAAAGGCATATGAAAAGGTGCTCAACATCACTGATCATCAGAGAAATGCAAATCAAAACTACAATAAAAATACAAATTATTTCTAGTATTTTTTAAATTGTCATTTATAATAACTCAGTGGATTAATCTAACAGAGAATAATCTTACACCTTACTTTCAGGGAATAAATCACAAGACAAGATGAAGATCCTAGTCCCAATTGTGACCATCTTAAATTTTGTGGTTTACTTCCCGGTAAGTTTCAGTATTTTGGATAATAGTAATTAGATGCAGGGAAAAAAATAATACTTAGATCATCAGCTTACATTTAATGCAAGAAAGAACATTTTGCTAAATAAAACATCTTTTTTTAGTATTCTATTTTGTATTCATACATTTCCTTCTTTTAAAATTAATTATATACACAATGAAGTAAAGATAAGAGAAGTTATAATGTATGGTAGTATACGATTTGAATGAGGCTTCTCTATGCGTTTTATATTATAAGAGATTCCTTACTAAAAGTTTGCCATGGAACATCTGAATTTATACTCCCAGAAGGTACTCAACCCTAAAATACATATCAGCTGTTGTTTTTTACATTGATACTGTGTATTTCTAACTTAATTAGTTTAACACTCAATGGATATGGAAGACAGCAGAGGCCTTCACAATGTTGCTTTATTTGATCAATTTAATGCTGTATATTCATTTCAGACTTTTAGTAAAATATCTGCTGGGGTAACCTCCCAAAAGTGTTATACCTCTTCCTCTTTAGTTTAATGGGAGTCAGGAAATAGACAGTCAGACAAATCAAGATTTGTCTGCCAATCTGTCTTTGTCCTCATCAGACAACTATCCAGCAAGTTCAGTCTCATCCATCCTAAAAACAAACAAACAAAAAATCTGCACCTACAAAAGATTCAGACAGCTACTCAGCGTCTACTGATGGAGTAAGAAGGCTCTCTGGATTCCTTTCAGAGAGAAACCACTCAGACACCCTTCAAGTTGACTTATATAACTTTCTTCCATTTGGAGATGATACACTAAGTAACTCTATAGCTAACCAGATTTCAACTAGTTTTGCTCATGTCAAGGGTACAGTAGGCAACTCAACTCAGGCAGAGGTTTCAAAGAGCAAAGCTTCATCTTCCTCTGATGCTATGCAAGAGAATTCTGCTGCCAGTACCACAATTTCCAACTTGCCACCCAACTCCCATATGACACAGAAAAGGATGACTTTTTCTGGGGGAAAAAGCATTGCAGAACCTGTATCCATGACCACCTACCAGTACAAGTCTGATTCCACTGCTATTTCTCACTTTCAGGCAGACTCCAAAGCAACTCAGAGTCTTGAACCCTTCTTCTCATCCACTGGCAGATCTAAACCATTCTTTGCCCCTTATCCTGCTGCATACATCCAAAATGCTAAAAACGAGTTCACTCCCTCAGCAGATGAGAATACCATTGTCATATCAAATACAAACAACCTCCTTGGAACTGGTACCACTACTCATAAAGAAGAGGTAGGACTAGACAGTATGTTCTGTTTTTATACCACAGCCCTTATGGCAGGAGGCAATACTGCAAAAAATGATGCCACAGACATTCTACAAGAAGATTATACAGCTCTGCTTGATGTGCCTGATCTGGAGGACAACAACATAATTATCACTGATACTACTTACATGGAAATATATAGCAGAACTGCGAACAATGAGCCTGACCTTCCAAAGAAAGACAATTCTATCGTAATTGAGGCCACAAATATAAAGAATGATGGTAGAACTACAGTTACTGCTCAAGTACCTAGCATTTCCTCTGCAAAAAATAGCAATGACTTTGAACCTATTCCTATTCTGAATAATTATGATACCAAATCTGTCATGATTGCCACTAATATTGATAAAGCTATTTCCAATATCAATCCCACTGATACTACAAATTATCCTCTTAATGTATAAGAAAAGCAATAATGTTGTCAGTAATTTCACTGATATTAAAACAATGACAGATGTAGCTAAATATACAATGCATGTGGGGTACTTAATGATTTCTAAAACAAACAGCACCACCTCTACAAAGCGTTACATTAACCCTAACACTGTAGAGTCAATTACTAACACTGACAGTAACTTTAAAATAATTTGGCCTTTAAAGGAAGGTACAATAATAGAAGATAGACACACTGTTCAGATGGAAAACATCACGATACCTAACAATATCAATATTGCTGAAGCAATTGAATCTAAAGCAAACGACTCAATAAGTATCATTCTAATATACCTGCCAATATATATCTCGAAACTGATAGGGACAATTTTAAGTCTGTGAGCACTTATGGAATTGAGAATGTTATTTCCATGGTCAAAGAATTTGCAAATAAGAACCAAGATGATACAGTTATAGAAGTCATCTTTATTCATCCAAACACTTCACCAGCAGAAATTAGAAGAAAAGTTTACTCTCTTAATCCTGATGGAGATTATGCCAAAACAGCAGGAAACAAAATTACTCTCCTTCCTGACAACTTTGATGAGTTCAATCTCCTATTCAAATATAAAATAATGCTCTTTACAATGGACAGCGAAAACTTCATTAACAAAAGAGGTGATGATAGAATCTCCTCCACAATAACTGCAAATGACACCCAAACCAAAATGGAATCTGAAAGAACTACTGTACCTAAAACATCCAGTTTCCAGAATAGTATCATCCCTATGATTTCTGTCACTCACCCTGCAATTGTTGAGTCTGTTCATTTTAGTAAAGACAGTGAAGCTAGCATGACATCAGCATCAAAGGTCAGTATTATCTCTTCAGATAAATCTACTAACTCTGTGAAGAAAAGAATTAGTGTTTCTACTAATGACAACAAAGCTGGTGGTGTTGCAGGTCCTAACCCTGAAATAGACATTTTTATGAACAAAGGACACACTCTTCCATCAGTAGCTGAATCATTTAAACTAATGCTTAATGCCCCAGATATTGAAGCTCAACCTTCTCTGCTAATTAAAGATGACTCTTTGACTGGTGCCTGGATGAAAATGTTAGATTCTGTTAACTGAAAATTCTCATCTCACTCATGATGCCATTATATACAACAAGGTATCAGTAGATCCTCTGAACATTCCATTTCAGTCTACTTTAATTACAGCTGGTTTCACCTCTCCCAATGATGAACACAGTGCCACTGCCAGTGCAAGTAAGAGGACCACACATATGACTGGCAGCTCTGAACTAATAATTAATAAAGCCACCATGGCAGAAGGAAGAGCCACTGTACCTATTGCCTCCCTACCTGCAAAGATGTCTGGTATTCTTACTCCAAGAAACCCATTTATAGGTTTGATAGACAAAGAAATGGTTAATGAAGATGAATCACTCCCTATACAGAAGTAGAATCTGTAATGGAAGAAGATGCTGTTTTTCAAATAAAAAAACACCTTCCACCTGCACATAATTGCAAGTACCTTGAATCAGAAGACAGTGGCTTCAAAACGAGTGGATTTGCGGCTGCTGATATCACAAAGTTTCTATTGCAATTTAGTATTGTACCTACTGCTGAAGTAACAATAAGTGACAGAGACCTTACTACTCCTGGGGAAGCAAATGATGTTGTATATGATGTTACTAATCCTACAGGTGACAAAATACACTTTAAGCCAATCGCTACCGAAACAATGGTTAATGGTTTAGGTGAAAGTGCAGCAGTGAAACAGAATGTTAAAGCAGTAGATGGCACTGTGTTCCTTCCACCTAGTGATTCTATCCCCCAAACTTGAAGAATGTATTACCCTAGACTTCCTAGCATATACTATAATGTAATCACTGATAATTCACTTACTGTCACCAGAAAGAACACAAATATTTCCTGGAACACCATCAAACGTTTACAAACCATTACTTTTCACAATGGACAAGTCAGAGCCTACTGATTTCTGAGATATCTATCAATCTCCTATTGCCATCACTTCAAGCAATGTTAAGAGACTAGCCAATAAAGGCAAAATGGTTGAGACCAAAATAAATATCCCTCTTGCTATCCCTATTGGAGCAGACGACATTTCTTATGTGGATAAAAACACTAAAGTTGCAACAAACTTGGCTTCAATAGCTGCCACCTCACCAATAAAGAAAGATATTCTGACCTTGAATGAAGTTAATACTTATAATAATAAACCCAATAAACTAGGACATGGCCTTAACAGTTCCAGAGAAAATCCTATTGTATCTAGAGATGATGGTACCTTATTAATTGCTAATTCCTCTGCCATTATGAAGTCTGTTGCCCCTTTCATTCATTCTCAAGCAACAAACCTTGTGAAAAAAGACCCTTTGGTGGATATTATAGTACCCAAAACTTATTATAAAATAACTTATTATAAAATAAAACTTATTATAAAATAAAAACTTATTATAAAATAAAACTTATTATAAAACTTATTATAAAATAAGCCCACCCCAGTAGCTTTGACAGTAGCCATCATCACTGCCTCTCAAGGAAATGACACTGTATTTCATATCCCAAGAAATGAATTGGAAAATTTTTTCAAAGAAGATACAATATTGAACTATGAAGCAGGTTCCCAAAATGAGGTAAGCATTATGGTAGAAGAAGAAGACACACTTGAAGAAGGAAATGTCAGGGATTATATTTATGCTATACCTATTGCAGGTGACAATGTTCCTAAAGGTAACAACTTGTCAGTTGAACAGTATTCTGTCAACTCTAATACATATGACTCCACTGCATTCAGAGGAACAGCTAAAGGCAGAGCTGACCAACCTGAAATTGAGAATTCTTCATCATCTTATAAGGCTGAAATCTCAAAACCTCTACTTAGAAAATTTACTCCCAAGGTTCAAAGAAAAGTGATTGTAAGAAATAGTAACAGTGGTTCTGATCATGATACATTCTTTGGTGGTGATAGACTTCATTCAATAATGAAAGAAAATGTCCCAGAAGGATATATCTATCCTCCTGCAAGAGATTCTATCATTACAACATCATATTTTAGCATTCCAGTGAAAAATAATGTAAATCCTGCTCTGGAAGGTACTGCGTTACTCAGTAAAGGAACTTTCAGCAATCATTATTCATCCTATACTGATGAGCAAAGTGATCCAGCAACAGAAAAAGACAAAATTGCTACAGGCAGCATAACAAACTCTCATATAGGCATCATACCTGTGACTTCCTTCACTGTTGTTCCTTCTAAAGACATAAATAAGGAAAATTATTACCATGTATCTGAAATAGGCTCTCCTCTCTCACTAGGATATGAAAACAAAATAAGAGATGATTCCCTTATTTTTCAGCTTGGGACTACTCTGGCAAAGAAAAATAATGTGGATAATATGGATTTGGTAACCATGGAACCTGATGAAAGTGGCTCTGAATGTAATTCAAATAAGTATGTCTTTGAAATAGAAAATGAAGAAAATAGCCCTATTGTAAACGCTATTTCATTTACACATAGGCCCAATAGATTTATATCGCATATACCCTTCTATAATGATGAGGCCTCAAGGAGTCTTCTGTATCAAATAACCCACCCTGAATTTGAAACTAGGGAAAAATACCAAATCATTATTATCAAAGAAGAAAACTCTGACTCTAATATTGTTGCCTCTTCTTTCAGAGATTATACCAAAAACTTCAACACTCAGCATCCAAAAACCATGGCTCCTTCCCTAATTGATGCAGGTGAGACTTCTTTTCCTGAGTTTCTAGAAAGAACTTCTGCAGGAAAGGACACTCTAAGTGCAGATGATGCCATCATCATTCCCCCTGAAGTTTCTGGTTTAGAGAATAAAAAAATCAAGTATTTATTTGTACCTCACATGGAGACAATTTTTACCATGGGAGGGGGCAGGACATTGGTTGCTGTCCCTACTGATCATATTGTGGTAACTACCCCCATAAAAACTCAAGGTCATTTCTACAGGAAAGGCATTTCATCCAATATTCCTAACACAGCTACACTGGAGTTGGCAGACCTCATCACATTAGAGAAAACCAAAGTCAACGAATATGAAATGGATTTAGCTGAAGTGACTCCTTCAGAGGATCATAATAATCCATTGGCTCAGGATGTGGCCTACCAAGTGGAGACTATCTCTGATGTCAGTAAAATTACCAACAGTATAATCAAAGCAAATTCAATTACTTCTCTTAATCCAGTCAATGTCACCAAAATGCCACCAAAGGCCAGCATTGTTTCACTTAATGCCCCTTCCTTTGAGTCTGACAGCAATGACAATAATGTCACTACCATGCCTAAGGTAAATGGTGTCAGCTCCATAAAATTAAGATTTCTATTAATTCCCTATCAAAACGTAACTAGAATGACATTTCCTCTTGGTGAAAATGGTGAATCTTTATCTGACACATTGGTGACATTAGAGGTATCAGAGCCACTGGGAGAACACTCTACCATCACCAATCAAAACTGGGAGATCACCAAAGCGCAAAGTGCCTTTCAGCCTTTTCCCATGTTCTTTCCTTTTCCTCTGGTAGATCCTGCTACTTTTTCAGAGAAACCCATAAATGTAACCACTGACATACCTCCCGCTGAAAATGAGGTCATTAATGATAAAACTAACACCAGGGTCTTTTCACCTAATATGGTCCTTCAACCTGTAATCCACAAAAATGAAGTAATAAATAAAACTTCTAACTGTCATGTAGATCAAGCAGTTATTAAATTTTCTGCAAAATAAATTGCTACTGCAGGAACTAAGGCTAATGCATTCCTCAGTAGCAATAAGGCTGTTGCAGAAGATGAATCCTATATTTCTGAAGCCAATATTCCAGTGAACTTAAGAGATGTAAATGCAGTGGGAGTTGATCCTTTCATCCTTAAGCCTGATGCTGCTTCTCCTGAACAGAAAGCACCTGAAAATTCCAAAGAAACATTTTACCTTGCTTCCACAATGAGCACAACAAAGCAAAGATTGGGGTTAGGGGCTCATTTTCTCTTGAAAATGATTACTTAGAGAGGTCCATCACAAACTCTTATGATAAAGTGTATCGACTACCCCTGAAATCAACTCCTGCCCACTAATTTTATTGGAATCTGTAATTCTGAACTTGCTCCAACACTCATTATAGGAGAGAGCAACATAAAAATGACTTGATGACTTTATCATATCTAATGATATAATCGGTCTGTCTGACAAAGAAACCATTTCACCTGACAATATCTTTATTGAAGACATGAACAACATTATAAATGTAAAGAGATATGTAGCTTCTGTAGAAAAAGATAATGTAATCCATATAAAGTAATTTCTTTCACAAATGAATTTTCAACAGAGCCAGATGTGTTTTTTCCGACAGGGGAAAACAATCGAAATAATATGGATCTAATTACCACTGGACTTGATGATGGTTCTTTGGACTATGTGTCAGAGAGAAATACATTTTATATTGGGGGAGAAGGAAAGACTCCCAAATCAAAAATACCTACCTTTGCTCAAGAAAAAATCTACGGAGAATTTGGATCTCATACTCCCTTATCTACTGCATATGTAACTGAGAATCCATTGAAAGGAAATCCTGCAGAACTCAAAACTAAACAAAAATACCAAATGTTGAGCTCCAGAGAAGTAAACCATGATTTTGACAAAGGTTATTTCTTTCTCAAAGATTAGATTACCAAGCCCTATAGAAAGTCACCCAGAATGATGATTCACCCACTAGTAGATGAAAATAGAAATTTTTCTCCAAAGTTTTCAGATGATAAAACTCTGGAAGGCAGCAGCCCAAATGGAAGTGGCATCATCATTATTCTTCGTGAAGGTAAACAGATTGAACATATCACATTCCAGATCCAGGAGCAATGGTAACCAAAGGAGAAAGCAGGACATTGCCAAATGAAATCACTGATCTCACCATGAGCTCAACTCCAGTTGAGAACAGAGAACACTCCTGCAGGAGAAACACCTCTTCCACTGCTTTTAACATCCTGAAGAGAGCCAAAGCCACCATGTCACCCAACTCTGAGTATAATAAGAATAAAACTTTCAAGACAGAGAGTTACCATTCACAGGATATCACTATTCCTTCCGTTGCAATGTCAACTTTGCATTCAGTTAATGTCAACCTTGATAATGAACTTCCCTTTATTGATGAAGATTCTGAGGCTAAAAAACACAAGGACTCAACATCTTCTTCACTGATGGAAACGACTTACATTGTGGCTGATACTACTCCTTTTTTCCATGAGAACAGTTATGAAGGGAGTGATTATATGCAATCTGATGAATATAATGTATTGTCTACAGAATTCCTATTTCTACAAATAACTGAAAATATAATCCTCAACCCTAATGCCTTTACTGACAATTCTGTCCTAATGAGGGGTAACTCCTTGGCTAACTCTTCAATGTCAGTATCAGTAGTATCAGAGGCAGTGACAACATACCTTGATCTCATTAATGGAATTGGTATTTCAGAAAATCAGGTCCTTAAAATTCAAACAGACCTTCAGCCCCACTCCTCGGACCCAATTATTCCTTCTACAAGTTCAACAACTATTACCAGGAATTCAACAAACAATGACGCTGATTCATTATCCACTGTGAAGAGAGAAACTGTTGGGATTCTAAATTTAAGACAGATCCTCACCCTTTGGGTATAATCATGAGAATACTTTCACCCAAACAAATGCACTCTTTCCCTTCCAAAATAAAAGAAATGGGTAAGCACTCTGTTGAGGAAGACACAGCTTCTAAATTCAACCTAAATCATGTTACAAATGTAACAATCATCATTCCAACTTTGGAAAAGGCACCTCCTTTAACCTTTGAGCCCAGCATGCTTTGGAAGAGCAATAACAGTGAGGAGGAGGAAGTCAATATTTCTGAAGCAGACAAATATTTTTTTAGGAAATTCAAGTACTTTGAAAGATAATTTTTTCACTGGCAAATTTAATATTTCTGCTGGACCCAAACTTCTTCCCAACTTAAAAAGAATCTTTTCTGCTGATCCCACCATGTCCTGTAGAAGACTTTAAAGCTTAAATCTAACAACTTTGCTCCTCCAGATAAAGACACAGGCTCAGAAGTTTTGTTCCATAATTCTTCCACTAGATCACATGGCGGAGCATGGAAATCAACCCTTTCCCCTTCTGGTTTCACATCAACAGTGAGCTCATCTAAATATTCAGAACTTGATCCATTTGTCAAAATGAAAAATGATGCTACAATAAAGAATAATAATTTTCCATTTGAGGAAAGAAGTACTTCAACTCATAAAATCATCATTTCACCTGGTACCAATACTCTAATGACAGGAACATTGAATACTATTTTTAGTAAAAAATTTCCACACAGAAACTTTGTAGAGAAAGAGATAATCACTGAATATGAAGTAGTTCCTATTACAGAAAACATTTCAGATATTACTTTAGGTGAAAATATTCCAAATAATAACCATGTAATAAGCACTGTGCTTGATGACAGAGCTTTGAGTATGTCACAAACAAATATGTCCTGGAACCACAGGAGAGAAAATACAACCCTATTATTTAAAAAACGACTCTCACTTACAACCCCAAACTATTTGGATCTCATGCACTCTACTCTAGTGCTGATGCCTCTGGACATCTATCTCAAGGAGCCCTAACTGTGACCAAAACTAAAGAAATACTGCAAAATTTGGTGTCTAGAGAAGAGCACAACAGTTCTGACCTTGATGATATTGTTCTCAAAATTTCCACTAGCAATTTGAGTTCTGAGGCTCCCAGCTCTATGACTCACCCCCTAACTCACACAAGTGAGAATTCTTACAAATTTCTAGATAAAACAATTCTGGGCAGTGACACCCTAAGAGAAGCCGGTATCATCACCATTGTCCCTGAAGACAAAAAGATGGAGTACACCCTTGTTCCAGACCCAGGAATAACAGCAACCATGGAAGAGGGAAGGATGTTCCCAGATGAAACCATGGATCCCATTGTGATAAACTCTCCATCAAAAAATAAAATCCTGTTCTACAGAAAAGCCATTTCATCTGCTATTTATAAAACTGATATTCAACATAAAGCAGAAAATATCTCACCATTCAGAGTAAACAATGTTGAAGGGAAAATTAATGTGACAGACATGACACACTCACAGGACACCAATTTTTCTCTGGCTGAGTTCATTGTCACCCCTGATAGTGAAATTCCCTTCATTGATGAAGATACTGAAGTGTTAAACAGCAGAGTTTCAATCTCTTTCTCACATGTGAATGCAATCCTTACTGTGGATGATACTATTCCTCTCTTCACTGAGGACGGTTATGAAAAAGGTAGTTCTAGCCCACCTGGAGAACACAATGTTAGGTCTACAGGATTCCTAGCTCTACGAATCCCTGGAAAAGTCATACTAATTCCTAAAGCATCAACAGAAAACCTTGAAATATCTGGCCCAGTAACAGTAACAAATAACCCGTTGATTAATTCTTCAATTGCATGGTCAGACATGCTTGAGGCAATGATTGAATATGCTAATTTTATTAAAGGTAGTGATATTTTCATTACAAACCAAATAGACTTCAAGCCTCACTCCTTGGCTTCAACTAAATTTCCAACTGCAGACAATTCTACAAACAATGAATTTGATTCACTATCTTCTGTAAACAGAGAAACTACTGACATTCCTAAAACTGAAACAGATCAAACATATTCTGAACTTCAGAGAATAATAAAAACCTTTTCTCCTACAAGATTCTCTCAGCACAGGATCTATGAAGAAAGGAAAATAACCAATCCCTCTGGTCAAGACAATCCAGCTGCTAAATTTGATAAAATTCACATTACAAATACAACAGATCTCCGTCTAGCCATGGAGAAACCCCTTCCTTCAGTTACTGAGCGTAATGTCCTCTCCACAAGTGATAACAATGTGGAAAAGAAAGTTCATATTTCTGAAGCAGGTAATTTTCTTCCAAAAGATGCAAGTACATTGAAAGATAATTATTTCCCTGTTAAATTTGATGTTACTTTTGCCAAATCTCAGATACATCCCAATTTAAAAGGAATCTCTTCAGTTGATTCCATGTTAACTTTTCCAGAAGTATCTAGGTCTAATAATCAAAGATCTTCTCCTGAAGTCACTACTAAAGAAGGGACCATTATACACACTCCCACTGGAACTTATGGACTACCATGGGAATCAACTCTTCTTCTAATTTCACAACGTTCATGAGTTCCTCTAAGAACTCTGAATTTAATCCACTTGTCAAAATCAAAAAAGACACCACAACAACTAATAACAATATTACACCTGGAGAAAGGAGTTCTTCATCTGACAAATTCAAACTTTCACCTACTACCATTATTTCAACAAAAGGTATAAAAAATATTGTTTATAATAGTAGATAAGGGGACAAGACATTTATAGAGAAAGATACATCAATTGAAGTAGTTCCTTTTATAGAAAACATTTCGAAAGAGGCAGATGACACCCCTTTGGCAGATGGTAATATTCCAAATAAAGAGAATATGATAACTATTATGCCTGTCAACAGTGCCCTTGAATATGATGCAGATAACTATGTTTTTGTGCCACTGGAGAAAAGAAGTGGTCCCCTTATAAAAGAGACCATAGTCACTAATAACTCCACTGCACTTGAGTCACATGAATTCAATGCCGGTGCTGCAGTCTCTGAACATTTTTCTCAGGGAACTCCAATTGGTATCAGTACCAGAAAAAAACAGGGTATCTTCATCTTCAAAGCGGAAAATCCTAACAAGGATACTACTGTTCTCAAAGGTTCTACTGCCAATTTTAACACTAAGACTCCAACATTCATGATTTATTCTCTAACTGATCCAAGTTGGAATTTTTTGCCTGAATTTCTAGATGAAGTAAATCTGAAAAATGGTCCTCTAATTGGAGACAACACCATCAATGGAAGAAACTAGATCCTTTCCTTACTCCTTATACGAAAATTAAGTCAAGATGGATTAGAGACTTAAATGTTAGACCTAATACCATAAAAACCCTAGAAGAAAACCTAGGTAGTACCATTCAGGACATAGGCATGGGCAAGGACTTCATGTCTAAAACACAAAAAGCAACGGCAACAAAAGCCAAAATTGACAAATGGGATCTAATTAAACTAAAGAGCTTCTGCACAGCAAAAGAAACTACCATCAGAGTGAACAGGCAACCTACAGAATGGGAGAAAATTGTTGCAATCTACTCATCTGACAAAGGGCTAATATCCAGAATCTACAAAGAACTCAAAGAAATTTACAAGAAAAAAACAAACAACCCCATCAAAAAGTGGGCAAAGGATATGAACAGACATTTCTCAAAAGAAGACATGCATACAGCCAACAGACACATGAAAAAATGCTCATCATCACTGGCCATCAGAGAGATGCAAATCAAAACCACAATGAGATACCATCTCACACCAGTTAGAATGGGAATCATTAAAAAGTCATGAAACAACAGGTGCTGGAGAGGATGTGGAGAAATAGGAACACTTTTACACTGTTGGTGGGATTGTAAACTAGTTCAACCATTATGGAAAACAGTATGGCGATTCCTCAAGGATCTAGAACTAGATGTACCATATGACCCAGCCATCCCACTACTGGGTATATACCCAAAGGATTATAAATCATGCTGCTATAAAGACACATGCACACGTATGTTTATTGCGGCACTATACACAATAGCAAAGACTTGGAATCAACCCAAATGTCCATCTGTGACAGACTGGATTAAGAAAATGTGGCACATATACACCATGGAATACTATGCAGCCATAAAAAAGGATGAGTTTGCGTCCTTTGTAGGGACATGGATGCAGCTGGAAACCATCATTCTTAGCAAACTATCACAAGAACAGAAAACCAAACACCGCATGTTCTCACTCATAGGTGGGAACTGAACAATGACATCACTTGGACTCGGGAAGGGGAACATCACACATCGGGGCCTATCATGGGGAGGGGGGAAAGGGGAGGGATTGCATTGGGAGTTATACCTGATATAAATGACGAATTGATGGGTGCTGACGAGTTGATGGTGCAGCACACCAACACGGCACAAGTATACATACGTAACAAACCTGCATGTTATGCACATGTACCCTAGAACTTAAAGTATAAAAAAAAAAAAAAAGTAACCTCAAAGTGCTTTAAAGAGGAAAAAAAAAAAAACTAAATGATAGGGGACAAAAATAGAGGTTAAGAAAATCCTCCCACTAAGTTCTCTCAGATGGTATCTCATTGTGGTTTTGATTTGCATCTCTCTGATGAAAAATATGATGAAACATATTTTTACAGAGAATGATGATATGTCTGCAACCAGGCTAATCATCTAAGACAGAAAACTGAAAACTTTGAGGTTGCGTTCATATTTAATAAAGAATAATTATTTGTCCTTGAGATAGAACCCACTATTCAGGCTGCTGTTGCTGCCCTTTCTCAGATTTAGTTGTATCTGAGTATGAAACTTCAATTTCTTCTAACAACACTGGAAAAAGACTCATTCTAGCATTAACACTAGACTGCAATCTGCTTTCATCTAATTAGTTAAATCTTAAGGTTGACAACACAATGATGATGTTTGACATAATTAACATTATTATAAAAAATACTCCCTCTGAAATTGAGAATATAATTCTTAAAAGTAATGCAGTTATCCACATCTTGATTCTTGTTTCTGGGTGAATTTTGACACGTGACACCAGCTTCCTGCCAGTGATAACCCTCTCTGTCTTTTGGATTAAAATAACAGCCTGCAGAAAAACATTCCTAAAACAATGTTAGCCTACAAAACTTGAGACTTTCACTGTTACTCAAGTAAATTCAAGAAGAAGTCAGAAATACAATGAAAAAGAAAACACTAAAGACCCTAACAGGCCAATAACTATTTGTTATTATCTCTACTGAAAAAGTGGGACTTCCTGTTATGAAGAAGGGAACTCACTGAATTCCCTGCTACCTAATTACCTTCGTAGCTATACTTCCTGACAAAAACACAATTAATTTTTTTAGATACCAATTTTTTTAATACTATGAATCTTAAGAGAAAATGGCTTCACCTCAGAAATACTCTGTTACTTGCTTGGAAGATAGACGACTTGAAGCTGATGCTGATAAACTTGTGGCTTCCAGAGTTTTCCTTACTAATACTAAACCCAAAGTTGCCTGGCAGTCTCTGCTATGTCTGTTTCAAGTGACCCTAACTCCATATCAGGCGACATCTTCCTTATAAACAGCAACATGGTAAATCTCAAGTTCCCTGCAATTGAAATGCTTGGCTATGAATTTGATTTCATAATCAGAGCGGACTCTATTGTCTTTTCATCCAATATTCCTGCAACTAGATGACCAATCGCAGCCTAGAAACAACCTCCAAGGAGACCCAGTTACATTGCCCCCATAGCTGATGCAACAATCACCATGATGACCCAAGCTTTAATCACTCTGATGAACACTGCTCTCCTGCCTAGAGATACCACTGAGCCCAGAAGCAAGACCTGTGAGAGTGCACAGTGCCACTTCGCCCCATGGCTGAAGATGGTTTGCCCAAAATTTATTCTCATCCTCCAACAGAAAGCAGTAAAACACCAACTGCAGCAACCATTTTCTTTGGGGCTGACAGTGCTATTCCCAAATCAGAAACAACTATTACTTCAGAAGGAGATCACGTCACTTCAGTAAACGAATATGTGCTAGAAAGCGATTTTTCAACAACTACAGACAACAAACTGACACCTACAAAGGAAAAACTCAGATCAGAAGATGATATGGGGACCGACTTTATTAAGTCAACAACTTACCTACAGAAAGAAATTACCTCTCTGACCGGCACTACAAACTCCATCACAAGAGACTCTATTACTGAAAATTTCATGACAGTGAAAATTGGGAATATTTCATCACCAGTTACTACTGTTTCTTTAATAGATTTTGCCACTGACATAGCAAAAGAAGATATCCTTTTGGATACCATTGACACAGGAGATGCAGAGATCTCAATAACATCTGAAATCTCTGGCACACTAAAGGACAGCAGTGCTGGTGTTGCTGACACTCCTGCCTTTCCACGTAAAAAGGATGAAGCTGATATGAACAATTATAATTCCTCCATCAAATCCAATGTCTGTGATGATGAGGCTGTCCAGGTCACTGATTCCATTATTCCTGAGGCTGAAATCCCTCCTGCTCCTAAAGTAAACTTCACTACTATTCCAGATATAACTGCCCTTGAAGAAGAGAAAATAACCGAAATTGACCTAAATGTTTTAGAAGATGACACCAGTGCTGTGGCTACATTAACTGACTCTGATGAGGAAAAGTTTATCACTGTGTTTGAACTCACTACCTCTGCTGAAAAAGACAAAGATAACCAGGAAGATACTCTGCTAACTGATGAAGAATCTCCCGAGGGAGCCAATATTTGGATGGAGAGAGATACTGCAAATGAAGCAGAGACCCATTCTGTTTTGCTTACTGCTGTTGAATCCAGATATGACTTCGTTGTCCCTGCATCAATAGCTACAAACCTAGTGGAAGAATCATCTACAGAAGAAGAGTTATCTGAAACTGATACAACAGAGACTGTACCTAAGATCACTGAGCCATTTTCTGGAACTAGCTCTGTATTAGATGCCCCAGACTATAAGGAAGACACCTCCACAACTGAAACGGATATCTTTGAACTACTGAAAGAAGAACCAGATGAGTTCATGATTTGAAAGCAGCAAAAGGGATACCATGTAAAATTGTGCAATAGCCTAGCCAGTTAGCCTTAATATCTAAGAAGTTTTTCCAACAAGCAAAAACCTTTAGAAATGAAAGAATGTGGGCATTTAAGGCAAGTATTGGACTTAATAAATGTAGATGCTTAGGACTACAGATCATGTAACAGATTTATGGAAACTTAGAAAAAAAACACAGTGTAAGAGTCCCCCTAGTATCACAAAGTTTCAATATTCTAACAATTACTTAATGTAAAATTTTTCGCCCTAGCCTTCAGGGAGTATGAAGACAGAGCAATGTAGAAGCTCATTTCTGCAACACTTAATGATGCATATCCTTTAGTTAACAGTCAATATTATACTTTAGTGAGAATTAAGGATATGAAGATAATCAAATTAACCTCTCAAAAACATTACCATAGCACTAAGAAGTTCTCCCAGAATGCTGGTTCTAAACAATTTTTTCATTAGTATTTCACCAATGATTTTCTTCTATTTAAAAAAGTTTTAATCCTCATTCATATAAGAATTAAGAAAATTTAGTAATTGTTTAGCACCTACATGTAAGATACATAAGATTTATGGTAGGGTTCTTAGCACATGTTAGATACAAACTAAAGCAAAATGATATTTTACAAATATGCGTATTTGTCAGAAAAATATTCTGTAAACATATACATCAATTTAATTTTCTTTCTGTTAAAACATGTTTTCTGAATTTTTGTCCATGTTTTCCAGGTCTTAAACACCGAATATCACACTCTTCTTATGATTCTTGTTAGCGATTCAAGGACATAAATCTTCATTCTCTTCTGGCACAGACTACTTAAATGGGTCTGTTTTCACTTTGCTCATTTCTCTTCAATAAATCTTTTTGGCAAGCAACTGATTTGCTGTGTGTAGGTGTGTTTGATATTCTAGTACAGAATTCTCAAATTAGGAGAAAGAGAAATGAAAATTCATTGTTTGTTTAAAGAATAGCATAGCTCTAATCCCCAGAAGTAAAATTATTCTATAGAGATTTATAATTGTATTACATTAAAAAAGAAATAAAAACAATGCCAAAACACCAAGTGAATGAAATACATTATGTACGGGCAGTTTGTAAAAGGATTTACACCATTAGATAAACTATAGACTAGAATAATAATGATAGTATGTTAAAACCCAGAAACAAATTATGACACAAAAATTTGTTATACAGTGAAGTAGACTTCAAAAACATGGGATATAATAGTTAATCTTATGTGAACAATCAGTATTTGGGAAAATAATAAGTTGGAATAATAAACAAATTTTTAAATTCTGTTTAAGACCATATTTTAAAATAAATTCTACATGGATTAAAGACTTTCGTATAAAAACTAAAACCATACAAAAACTTAGGAGGAAACACACCTGTATATCTATCCAAATGGACCCGAGAAATCTAAGCATATATGAAAAGGTGATAAAAAGATTAACAGGTTTGACACCATGAATAGTTACAATTCTGAAACAAAGCAAATTAACATAAAATTAAAAAGTAAATAACTAATTTCATTTTACTGATTTTATATAGCAGTGAAAAGATTACTATCATTTTTCTATAAAAGTTTCTACAAAGAAAGTATTTTAAATGAACAATAGAAATAAACATAATTCATGAAATACAAATTATCAATGAACATGTGAAAAATATTCAATAGACATTTTTTAAAATTAAAATAAAGCTATTACACATCAGTTTTAGTCATTTGAGGATTGACAGTAATTATTGTACATGTTCATTGTTGACTCATTTTCCAAACTTTCTCCAAATTTCTCCAACCTTTCTGGAAGGCTGGAAGCCAATTTGGCAATACATGTTGCAAGCATTTAAAAAGTTGGAAGTTTTGGGCCCAGTTATTTTACATATTTTAGCCCTGAGAATTTTCCTAAGAATCAGAAATTATGAAAGTTCTAACAGTTATTGAGCTCTGACTACCTGTCAGGCACAGTTGAGTTTATATTTAGCATAACATTGGATCTCCATGGTACCCTAGAAGGAGAAACATTATTCTCATTTTAGTGATAAGGAAACAGTCAGAAAAGCTACTCAACATGCACCAAGCTTCATAGTTAATATGTAGCAAAGAACACTTTAAACTCAGGCCGTCTTCATCCAGAACCCATGCTCTCTTAATCACTATACTGTATGGACCCTCAGATTTAAGTACAAGAATGTTGGCAAATTCTTACACCCAAGAAAGTGATTTTGTGTGTTAGTAAAGGAGAAACACTGAAAACAATCCACAATTGTAGTCACATGTAATTAATTACACATCTATATATCCATAGGAAGCCATAGTTTGCATCTTTTAAAATGGTTCTAAGGAAGGATATTTAACCAAATGGAAGTTATTTTCATACAACTCTAACCAAATTTACACAGTGGTATGTACGCAATATACACATGCATACACATACACATGCATGCAGAATGTCTGGATTATATATATTACAATATATCATCTCTAGGAAAGACTGAGGTGATTTTGTTTCATTCTCTGGACTTTTGTGCATTTCTAAATGCTCTGCAATCATCCAGAACATAAACTGTACACAGAAGAGGATGAATGTTTGTCAACCCCGTTAACTAGAAAACCTGGAAGCCAAGCTAAATCTTTCACTCTTACCTGCTTCCTATTAGCTAGTATTTTGAGTGTTTCCTATGTGTCAGACACTATTTTATTTTTTATTCACAAGGCATGTATATGCACCAACTATGTTCCAAGCACTATGAAAGTATTTTGAGACACTGTAGTGAATCAAATGACACCGTCCCTGCCTTCATGGAAATTAATTTACCATGAAAGACAAATTTTAGAGAAACAATCTCAATAATCACACAGGAAGAAATGACTACATGCAAAATGCGATGGGCGTCTCAAAGAAAAAACATAAGATTATAATTGCAGATGTCACACACATTTAAGGCCAAGAAATTTCTCTGAGGGGGTGAGATTTAAGTTAAAATACTGAAAAATGTGGAGCGATGAGGAAACAACATCTCCAAATCCTTGAGGCTAGATTTTTCAAGGATATGAACAGACATAGTATTAGCTGGAAAATAAGATGAAACTGGAAAGGTAGGCAGGAGACAAATCATACAGCCCTTGTTAAACATCCTGAATCTTATCTGTTTGGAAGCTATTAAAGGTTTTAGTCATTTTATCCTCAAAACAATCTTAGTACTGAGAACACAGGCTAGAAGTGTAATTAATTACATGTGACTACAATTGTGGATTGTTTTCAGTGTTTCTCCTTTATGAACATATAAAATCACTTTCTTGAGTGTAAGAATTTCCCAACATTCTTGTATTTAAATCTGAGGGCCCATACAGCATAGTGATTAAGAGAGCATGGGTTCAGAGTTTATAAAAGTATCATTATTTTATAAACTCCAGCTATACTTCTTTCAAGGGCTTCGTTTAGGAAAATAACTTGATAGTCCCCTTTGCGTGGAGGAGACAAGGCTCTGAAGTATAAACTGAACTGGAACAGTTAAACAATTAAAACGATAATGTGTTCTACAACATAAGTTAACAGGAATTTGGGGCTAAGGCTTCGAAATAACAAGAAGAACAGCACATAGCAACTGGTTAGAGTCCAGGAAGATGAGTGGCCAGTGAGATTCCTGGTGGTCATTGAACACTTTTCCAAGAAAGCGTACCTGATTATCCATTTTACCTTGTGCCATTTCAAAAAGTTTCTCCTTGCCCTGAAATTTGATTAAATGTCTGTAAGACACAAGGTCTTGAATATGCAATTCTTGAAAAAATAAAGAAATATAGGAGGCAAAGAAGAAACAGTTAAGACGAGTAATTAGAGAATGAATATGAGACAGAGTCTCTATTCCCAAATATTCTAAATAGTGATGACCTGAGAAAGGAGTGATGGGCATGCAGTGAGTAGACATTTGGAGTAGTCACATTTCCCAGATAATCAAAGTGAAACAGAAAAGTCACTGGTCCCAGATAACGATGTTAGTAAGTAACAAACCTCAGCTCCACAGACCTGCGTGGCTCCAAAATTCAAATTCAAATCACACTGCTTTGTGTGAACTGCTGAATAATGAATCATTCCATCTCTTTATCATAACCCTACTCCTTGATTCCTTCCCGTTGCCACTGCCCTGGTTAAGCCTAATGGCTGTCTTGTAGCTGGTCATCTCACCCCTGGTTTTGTATTTAGCCAATTAAGTCCCACAGCAGTCATCTCTAAAGTTTTTGCTCATTCCCTGCTCCCACATGCCTTGCCACAGTCATGAAGAATAAGCACATGAATCAGTCAGAGCAAAGAGGACAAACGGAAGTGCTTTGGGGAGGCTCTGGGGAATAAGTTTCTGAAGGAAACTTCCGTCTAAAGACATTTGGGGCCAGGAGCTGCTACAGTCACCTTGGATGACAAGGAGGCAGGTTGCTTGACAGTAAAGCAAACACTGAGGACATTAGAGACAAGAAATATAAATATGAAATAATAAAAGAATGTGAGAGTAGTCACACCATGTAGCAAGCCTAACCAGTCTGCTTATTTACCTGAGACAATGCATTTTCTAATTAAACAAGTTTGGGTTATGTTTTCTGTTGTTTGAAACCAACACACTTTAAAAACTGAGAACCCAAGTTATTTCAAGTCCCTGTGTCTTTTTATTTATTTATTTATCTATTTATTTATTTATTTATTTATCTATTTATTTATTTATTTATTTGGTAGAGAAAGGGTATTGCTATCTTGCCTAGAATGGTCTCAAAATACTGGCCTCAAGCAACGCTCCCGCCACAGCCTCCCAAAGTGCTGAGATTACAGCGCCTGCTGTTCTCCCAGTGCCACAGTCTCATGTGGTAAATATCATCTTTCATATTCACCTCACATGCTATCATCTTTAACCACCCCTCAGTATGATTACCTATTGTGTATCCCACTATGTACATTCTTTAATCACACTACCTATAATATTTCATTGTATTTACTTGATAAAAGATCCTCCTGTGTCACAAGATAATCCTACCCATAGTTCCCTCTGACACAGATATCTCTGTCCAAAGTTCCCTCTGTCCCAGTGTAACCCCTGTTTATAATCCCCACTGTACCCCTTCCCCACAGATAACCTTACCCTGGGGCATAGCACTCTCTTCCAAGTCACAGGGAGCTTCCGACCACAAAAAGAGAGGGAGAGAAGCCAATCTTAAGAGGCAAAGACTCCTAACCATGAAGAAAGAACGTTATCCTGAGGAGATTCCCAAAGTTAAACTAGCTCTACATGAGGATGCATTAAAGAACATTCATAACTTCAAGGCACCAAGAACAGTGGGAAATTAAACCAGTGTGTTTGTAGTGTATGTGCTTCCACCAATTCTACCTATTGCAAGTTAGGAGTAAACAATGGATACATGAATTACATTTTGAGTCTATAGCCTTTATTTTCGTTACAGCACTACTGATATGTTATTTTGCTTTTCTCACATGTATTTCAAACATAACAGAAGGCTGAATTAAAATTGGCATTTCCCTTCCCTCAAATTTCTCCTCTTCTGATATTCTCCATCTCAGCAAAAGGCACTATCTTCACAGTTGTCTAAGCCAGAAACTGGGGACTCAGCCTTCATTTCCCTCTCTCTCATTCTCCATACCTAACAAATACAAAGGTTTTACCTTGACATTCCAAATACAGGAGAGAACCATTTGCCCTCCTTCCCATTGCCATTTCTTTATCCAAATCTCTATCAAGCAAAAGTGGAAGTTTATTACATAAATTGATCATATCACTTCTACCTCCTAATTAAAAAAATTATTCCATGACACTCCACCAACTTTAGGATGAAGTCCAAAATCTACGATATTCATCAGAGTCGCCACAATGGAAACCCTGCTTATCTATGCAGCCTCGTAATATGCTACTATCATTTTCTGTTTTGAAATTTCAACTATATAGATCTCATTTTGATCATCCTTAGAGCATAAAGCTATGTCTTATATCAGGATCAGTGAACATGCTATGCTCGCCCTGAAAAATTCTTTAACTCACCTTTTAATAAAGTACACCTAAATGTCACTTTCTCAGTTATATCCTCCCTGGACCCTAAATTTCTATAGGCCCCTGTATTCTTCTGTCATATATTATTCACAGTACACTATACTTTGCTTTTTGTAACATCCATAATTATTTCAATTGCATGTTATATTATGTTTTTAAGACTACTGTAACAAAGTGCCACAAACTGGGTGGTTAACAACAAGACAAATCTATATCCCCCACAGTTCTGGGGTATATAAGTCAAAATTAAGGTGTTAGCAGGACCATGTTCTCTCTGCAGTTTCTAGAGGATTTTTTTCTTGTGTTTCTTCCTAGCTTCTGGGAACTAACTACTGGCAATCCTTGGTATTCCTTGGTTTGTAAACACATCATTGCAGTCTCTGCCTGCTTGCCACATGAGGTTCTCCTTTGTGTCTCCATGTCAAGATGTCTCTCCAGTTATAAGCACACCAGTCACTGGATTAGGCCCATCCTAATCCATTATGACCTCATCTTAACTTAATTACATCTGAAAAGACACCATTTCCAAATTTGGGGTCTCACTTACAATTACTGGGGGTTAGGATTTCAGCATATTTTGGGGGGGAGGACATAATTTAACCCATAACCTGGTTAATGCTTATCTTCCCTCCCAGACTGTAAAACTGATAATTAGGATGATCACATCATTTGTCATGAAAACCAGAACGTTTTTGAGACTGAAGAGACAATATAATAATGACTCCAAAACAACAGCTATAAACCAGAATGTCCTAATAGAGTTATCCACACTGCATTCAAAGCGAAGAAACCAGATACTATTATTCACTGCTCAATTCTGAGAGCTTGGAAAACAATAGATGCTCAATAAACATCTGTCAAATAAATGAATAAAATGTACCAGTAAGTGAGGAAATGATGTTTCACTTATTAAACTGAATGCTCTCAAAAGAGAGCTGATCTGCACTAGATGCTTAGAATTGAATACCAGTTGGCCAAGACAAGAAGGAGATCACTGGTTGCAAGCTGTGGAAAGGAGAAGGTCAAAAACACAGAAGCATGAGGGCACTTGGTGTTACTAATAATTTTGAAGTAAGCACAATGGGTCTGAGTATAAGTCATAACAAATAGATTTAAGTGATATAACAGCTTTACAAGCAAATCAGAAACACAACCAAATTGTATCAGACCATGCATATCAGACAGGATTCTCCAGAGAAACAGAAGCAAATGGGATATATAGAAAGAGTGAAAAAGAAAGCCAGGCTGGGAATTCAGGCAAGAGTTGCTGTGGCAGTATTGAGTCTGAAATCCCCAGGGGAAGCCAGCATGCAGGAAACTCAGAAAGAGTTCTGGGTTACAGTCTTGAGGCACAATTTTTTCTTTCCCAGGTAACCTCAGTCTTTGCTCTTAAGGCCTTCAACAAATTAGATAAGGCCTATCCCCACTATGAAGGGTAATCTGCTTTACTTAAAGTCAGCTGATTGCAAATGTCACAGTAACATCTGGACTAGTGGTTGACCAGACAATAGGGCATCATAGCCTAGCCTAGTTGACACAGAATATTAACCAATCACATCTTGTGTAGCAACTTAGTGTTAAAACTTCATATCAGCTCATATTCTCTGAACTAGTTTCACTGAAATTAGAGTTTCAGGGTAAAATGCATTGATGAAATATTAGAATGAATTTCCTGGAGTCTTTAAATAAGAATATATGTAAGAAGGGTTCATTCAGCTCTATCGTCATGGAGCTCCAGTAAACTCCTCTAAGGATAGTGCTCTGTAACATGGTTTGGGAAATGCAGATATAGACAATGGGAGGCAACCAAAGTTTTAAGCATTGTATTTGCATGTTAGATTGTATTTTAGAAAGGTAATTTCAGTAAAAACGTAAAAGTTGGATGGGGTGATCGGCGAAGTTAAAAATAGAGATACAACAAACTATGGCATTCATGTAAGGAAGAGATAATAAAGCCCAAAAGAAGAGCAAGAATCAGTAAGAATAATTATCAACATTTTAATATTTATCAAGGTATTCCAATCACACTATTAAACAAAATGATGATATAATAAGCATGAGCTTAACTACACAGACTCCTTGACATGAACATTTTATGTCAAAATTTGAAAGCTCTGACCCGCCCTGTTGGGTATGGTAGGTGGTCCTAGCCAAGTTTTCTAAGCAAGACTCTTGTGAGTTGGAATCCTGATATTTTCTCTTAGTCTACAGAATTTCACTTTAGAATCATTTGCAACAAAGAAAAGGAAAGAAAATTAATTTTTATATATAAATATATTTATTTGGTCAAAAGCATTATATTTCACCTAGATTAGTGCCAGGAAATCTACTAATTGATAGAGCCATAAAAATGTCTAAGACAGACTCTGTCTACAACTTATTCACTATAATGATTAGTCAAAATGTCTCACAACAAAAGTTAAACATACATAAGAATATCTTGGTGCAGAGGAAAGAAAATGTCGTGGAGAAAATAAAAACTGGATTCAAACACTTGCTTTTGAAAATATGAGCAAGTTATTTATTTTCTCAAATTTCGGTCTTTTCCCATACAAAATTACCATCTATGTGAAAGCACATGGATCTAGATCTGCCTCCTGATTTATACTTTAGCTTGTTCTCATTGTTTTTAGTGATCCCAAAATAATTTTTAGAAAGTATGGGTAAACTGAAAATCCAATAACCAAAGAGATGTTGCATCTAGTGCCCTCCAATTTACCTTTGGGATTAAAAAGTCTAGAGGTTCTTCTCCATTCTTTCATTCATCACAGTGTGAATTAATGCCAAGAGGATATACCATTGTTAACAGCTAACTTGAAAGAAAAGCGTTGAAAATCTGATTATCCACCAGTAGGTTTTCCAGATGATGTTTTTCTATCTTTCTGGTAACAAACAACATTTTCATGGAAATTAAAAGTAGCATCAAAGCAGATGTCAAACTACTACAATGCTCACATTTTGTATTAGTCAATAACTGTCACATTTCTTCCGAGCAAGCTTTCTTCTGTGATACAAAACTGTTGTGTAATAAAGAATTATTCTGGGCCGGGCGTGGTGGCTCAAGCCTGTAATCCCAGCACTTTGGGAGGCCGAGATGGGCGAATCACGAGGTCAGGAGATCGAGACCACCCTGGCTAACCCGGTGACACCCCGTCTCCACTAAAAAATACAAAAAACTGGCCGGGCGAGGTGGTGGGCGCCTGTAGTCCCAGCTACTCTGGAGCCTGAGGCAGGAGAATGGCGTGAACCCGGGAGGCGGAGCTTGCAGTGAGCTGAGGTCCGGCCACTGCACTCCAGCCTGGGCGACAGAGCAAGACTCTGTCTCAAAAAAAAAAAAAAAAAAAAAAAAGAATTATTCTGAATCTAGTGGTAAAAGATGTATAGTAAGGAGTGTCAAAATGGTTCGTTAGTCACCTTTTTCTCTTTTTTTATTTTGGTGTTTGTTTGTTTGAGACAAGGTCTCACTCCGTGGTCCAGGCTAGAGTATAGTGGCATCATCACAGCTTACTGCAGCCTCAGTCTCCCAGGCTCAGGTGATCCTCCCACCTCAGCCTCTGAAGTAGCTGGTACTACAGATGCACATCACCATGTCCAGATAATTTTTTAAATGTTTTGTAGGGACAGAAAAGGCTACCATGCCCAGCTAATTTTTCTAGAGATGAGGTTTCATCAAGTTGCCCAAGTTGGTCTCAAACTCCTGGGCTCAAGCAATCCTCCCACCTCAGCTAATTTTTGCATTTCCTCTAGAGATGGAGTTCCATCATCTTGCCCAGGCTGGTCTCACACTCCTGGGCTCAAGTGATCCTCCCACTTTGGCCTCCCAAAATGCTGACATTACAGGTGTGAGGACCCTTTTGGTCATTTTTATGTTAAGAAAATGTGAGAAAAGAACAATTAATGTTTCAATTGAGCTAATTTTATAATCTCTAAAAATTTACTTCAGCAATATTTTACTTTAAAAAGCCAAAAATGAACATAAAAGAAGTTATCATTTTCAAATACTTTCTCCCAGCTCAGAATACATGTTAGCACATAATAGCCGAGCATTATATTATAAATAAGAGGGTACAGTTAAAAAGAAAGAAAACATGTTAGTCCTTGGGTTTCTGGTCAAGTTTCAATAATTATTGCTTTACAGTAAAATGTTAAGAAAATATCTGAAATGAAGGAAGGAGTGGATTCAATATATCACATTTAAATTATAATGAATAAACCTTCACTTTTTCTAATGCACAGATAATTAACCATGACGTTCCTGAAAAAAAATGAAAAGTACAAATGTTAACTTTTGAAAATTACACCTGTCCTTTTTTTGTTTCAGGAAATAATTTGGATTAACCCAGAGGCAAAGGCTAAAATAATAATAATAATACTTTGCTTCACAATATAGAAGGAATAAAGGAGAGAAAAAAATAATCCTTTATAAGGCATGAATCACCTGTGCTCTTTCACTGAGCTTCCAGATTTCGCAAACTGAGGAAAGGCTGACATTGCTGGACAAACAGAAAGAAGACCCCCTCATTACGGTATATTTTTTTGTTTTTAATTTCAAAGGCTTAAAAATCCATTTTCTTTAGTTTTTGATTATATAGTTTCTAACGAGTGGAAGTATTGTGAAATCTCATACTCTGCTTTCCACAGAATTCCAACAGAAAAAAAAATGCATTTGAAAGGAATTACTGTAAACAGAAAAAAAAATTGATACTGCTTTAATAAGTTCTCAGCCTACAAGTTTTATTCATTTTTAACAGTAAAATGGTAACAATTTCAGGAAAAATGATAATGATAAAAATAGCCTGTCCTCCAGAATATTGGAATCTTTAAAATGGCCCTTTCTAGATATAATGCCATATTTTAGTTTTGAACCAATAAAAATGAAAATGTTCTCAGTGGCAGAAAAATCAATGTATTAAATTATGCAGGAAATCGTTGGGCCTGATTTTATATTAGTTGATTGCCTCTATTTATCTCTTTTGTTACAAAGGGATGTATACATTAATGTTGAAATGTGACTCATATTTTGCTTGAGATTATGACTGTATCATATGGAAGTGATACACTTGTTAATTTGGTTTTCTATTCTTATTTTTGGGGTATTGAAATCTGACCACTTCATCAATCAAAAAATAAATCACTTTATTTTAAAAATTAGGAAAATAGGCCTCTGATAGGTTAGGTAATATGACCAGGATTTGGCAACTAAAGCTCTTAGCTACTTTTCTTTGGGAAAAATGAATGTTAGCAAAAAAGAAAAAAGAGAGAGAGAGATTCATTATTGAAGTATCATGTGATTGCAAAAGTATTAAGAAAGAATATTTTTGTAATAGTCTTCAAATAATTACCATTTGAGATGGATTTTTTACATTTTGTTTGGATGAGAGAATTCAGAAGTGATGATTGTATCAAAAAATGAAAGTTTAACAGAAATATTAAATTTTAAGAGTTGTTTGTTGATAATTATCAGTATTACTGATGGTAAAATTAAATGAGTGTTTCATATTTCTAACAATATATGTATTTTAGGTTATGCGTTAACATTAAATTTTTCTGTCCAGTGTTTTAAGTATGTAAGGTGAAAATTAGAGACAGAAGATCATTTTAGTGGACATTTCTTAGGTTTTTTATGTGTTTAAATTATGATATCAACAGAATACCATAAATTTTTTTGAGAACAGAAAATCTACACATAAATTAAATACTCATCTCATATATAACTTCATTTATGCTTACATTTTTCTGTCATCTATGTGGATAATTTACATATAGCATGATATTTAAACATTTACCTTATCTTACAACATAAGCATTTTTCAAATTTCCACAAAGTATTCATGATTATGAATATTTATATTTTTAATTATCAGTAACACTGAAATGAACACTATTGGGTTTTTTCTATTGCTTAATTTATTGACGATGATTTCCAAAAATTGGGTTTTTAAGTTAGAGGTATCAACATTGTCATGTTTCTTTTGTATATTGTTATACGACTATTAAAAAAATTATCTAAATTAATAGAACTAATGGTTGTGTAAAAGGTTGTATATCTCACCACATTCTCAATCATATTTTGGGTTTGCCTTCTTAAATAACTGTTTAGTAATCATAAAAAATAGGTAAAAAGGTAGGCTCAATATTTGTTTTCTTGACAATTAAATGAGAAATTTTGTCATGATTCTTTATTTACTTTATGTAGTGTTATTAGAATTCACTATTCTTAACCTTTGCTCCTATCTGTTGAACTCCATGTATTTCTTTTAAATAGTATGTTCTTCTTATGCCATAGATATGATATATGCCATAGATATGCCATAATAGACATAAGTGTTTTTCCATTGGTTAAAATTTACCAAACACAATTTTTTATTTCTTTTATTGTCTGATCACCAATGAAGCTGCTTGGTTCCAGAGGACCCAAAGACAAGATGAAGGCTCTGATTTTGTTTGCAATCATTTTGATCTTTACTGCTTACCCCATGGTAAATATAAAATATTTTACATGTATTTATTTTCTTATTCAATTCCTAATCATAAGGGGTACATTCAGTTCATTGTTTTATGCCAATGTAGCTTTATACTAAACATATCGTTTTTATTTTATTTCTAATACCTTAATTTAACTTTCTCTATGACCTTTTGTTGACTTTGGAATGCAATCTTAATATTTTTCTTTTCCCACATACTGATAGGTCTCTAGAATTCCAAACACATGTAAATTGGACATTGTAGTATTGTGATTTTTAAGTTTTTAAGGTACTCTGATTCTACCTCTGCAGGAGCACTCCTAGATAAAATTTAGTCCTTGGTGGACTCTCCAAAAATAAAAAGCTGGGAAGAAGAAAACTCTATATAGTTTCTTATAGAGTTTCATAAGAAACCCTGTAAAATGAATTTGCAACCACATAAAGAATTCAAATAAATTAAGAAAATCTAGACATGGTTTTAACTTCCAAGTAAGAGCATGTGCTTGCTATCCCTAATATTTTTAAATTTGTTAACCTAACACCTGCACCTAAATTACATTACCTAGAGGATGAGAGGGACATTGTCTAAGACTTATTTCTGAGAACGTAATCCATTATCATTTCATGAACAACCAGTGTCTTATGGACACTGCTAATTATGGGAACTCCCTCTTCTTATCCTTCCCCATGCTAAAATGCAGCCAGGAGGATTTCCCATCCCATGAAAAATCCTATTCCAGAGCTTCTTTGGACCATTCATTTTTCTCTTCCATAAAAGACAGGTTGGTTTTTTTCTCACACCAACTTCATAAAGATGATTGTAGTAGTAGCATAGTGATCTCCAGCTGGACACCTGAATGAATGGTAGTTATCATGATAAAGGAAGCCAAATCTAGCACTACCTGGCCTCTGGAGACCAGGTGCCAACACACTCATGTGAATGTGGAGGAAAAGGAATCCTTCTGCTAAAAGGATTCAAGAAAAATAGATCATCCTTATTCCACAGACTGTGCACTCTTTAAACTGTTAGAATGTTGCTCATGCAACGATGACACCAGAAATTTTTAAATTGTATTTCATTCTATTCATCCTAATGCAAACACATTTTGCCCTCATACCTGACTTACAATCACTACTCTTCTCAAAATGCCATACATACTCTGTATCTAATTTTTTAATGTTTGTGTTTCCCATCTCTTTTTAGTCTGTTGATGTGCGTAAGAAAAGAAAACACAAAATAAGTTTTATTACATTTCTGGTTATCTTTTTACATTTTCAATCATAATCAAAAGCCATTTTGTCTGACAATTTGATAAGGTACAAATATTTTATTTCCAACCAAAGAAAATGTTAAGAGACAGAGCCTGAACATCAAAGTTTAGGAAACAAATGGGAATAGTTGTGTAAGCACCAAAATCTTGCCTCAGTTACCTGCCTCTTGATATGTATTAGTCTGCAACGGGAGTAGAAAAACTTACTTCATGAAATGCAATGCTTTCCTAGCTATCAGTTCCAAAATCAATATTTCTTCATTCAGTATAGACATATTTTCCTTATACATGTTGATGGTTTTATATTTTTATTTTTATTTATTTATTTTTTTATTATTATACTTTAAGTTCTAGGGTACATGTGCATAATGTGCAGCTTTGTTACATATGCATACTTGTGCCATGTTGGTGTGCTGCACCCATCAACTCATCAACACCCATCAATTCGTCATTTATATCAGGTATAACTCCCAATGCAATCACTCCCCCTCCCCCCTCCCCATGATAGGCCCCGATGTGTGATGTTCCCCTTCCCGAGTCCAAGTGATGTCATTGTTCAGTTCCCACCTATGAGTGAGAACATGCGGTGTTTGGTTTTCTCTTCTTGTGATAGTTTGCTAAGAATGATGGTTTCCAGCTGCATCCATGTCCCTACAAAGGATGCAAACTCATCCTTTTTTATGGCTGCATAGTATTCCATGGTGTATATGTGCCACATTTTCTTAATCCAGTCTGTCACAGATGGACATTTGGGTTGATTCCAAGTCTTTGCTATTGTGAATAGTGCCTCAATAAACATACGTGTGCATGTGTCTTTATAGCAGCATGATTTATAATCCTTTGGGTATATACCCAGTAGTGGGATGGCTGGGTCATATGGTACATCTACTTCTAGATCCTTGAGGAATCGCCATACTGTTTTCCATAATGGTTGATCTAGTTTACAATCCCACCAACAGTGTAAAAGTGTTCCTATTTCTCCACATCCTCTCCAGCACCTGTTGTTGCCTGACTTTTTAATGATTGCCATTCTAACTGGTGTGAGATGGTATCTCATTGTGGTTTCGATTTGCATTTCTCTGATGGCCAGTGATGATGAGCATTTTTTCATGTGTCTGTTGGCTGTATGAATGTCTTCTTTTGAGAAATGTCTGTTCATATCCTTTGCCCACTTTTTGATGGGGTTGTTTGTTTTTTTCTTGTAAATTTGTTTGAGTTCTTTGTAGATTCTGGATATCAGCCCTTTGTCAGATGAGTATATTGCAAAAATTTTCTCCCATTCTGTAGGTTGCCTGTTCACTCTGATGGTAGTTTCTTTTGCTGTGCAGAAGCTCTTTAGTTTAATTAGATCCCATTTGTCAATTTTGACTTTTGCTGCAGTTGCTTTTGGTGTTTTAGACATGAAGTCCTTGCCCATGCCTATGTCCTGAATGGTACTACCTAGGTTTTCTTCTAGGGTTTTTATGGTATTAGGTCTAACATTTAAGTCTCTAATCCATCTTGAATTAATTTTCGTATAAGGAGTAAGGAAAGGATCCAGTTTCAGCTTTCTACTTATGGCTAGCCAATTTTCCCAGCACCATTTATTAAATAGGGAATCCTTTCCCCATTTCTTGTTTCTCTCAGGTTTGTCAAAGATCAGATGTCTGTAGATGTGTGGTAATATTTCTGAGGACTCTGTTCTGTTCCATTGGTCTATATCCCATTGTCTCAGCCCAAAATCTCCTTAAGCTGATAAGCAACTTCAGCAAAGTTTCAGGATACAAAATTAATATGCAAAAATCACAAGCATTCTTATACACCAGTAACAGACAAACAGAGAGCCAAACCAGGAATGAACTTCCATTCACAATTGCTTCAAAGAGAATAAAATACCTAGGAATCCAACTTACAAGGGATGTAAAGGACCTCTTCAAGGAGAACTACAAACCACTGCTCAGTGAAATAAAAGAGGACACTAACAAATGGAAGAACATACCTTGCTCATGGATAGGAAGAATCAATATCGTGAAAATGGCCATACTGCCCAAGGTTATTTATAGATTCAATGCCATCCCCATCAAGCTACCAATGAGTTTCTTCACAGAATTGGAAAAAAACTGCTTTAAAGTTCATATGGAACCAAAAAAGAGCCCGCATTTCTAAGACAATCCTAAGTCAAAAGAACAAAGCTGGAGGCATCACGCTACCTGACTTCAAACTATACTACAAGGCTACAGTAACCAAAACAGCCTGGTACTGGTACCAAAACAGAGATGGTTTTTTTAAATAAGGCACATTTTCTATGATCCTGCAAAAAAACAAAAACCCTTTATTTTCTTAAACTCAGTGGTGTCCAATGAAAAAGGGGAGGAAATCCAAAATCATCTGGAAAGGCTTTTCAAAATTCCAAATCCCTATGTCCACCCTCTGCCATTTCTAACTGTCATAACCCCACCCCACATCAGACTGGAGGTGGAATGCACAGAAGAATGTGTTACCTGAAAATACTTGTCTTGAAATCCTATTAGATCCCCCTTCTCCTTTCTCCCCACAACCAGACATGTACTCTAAATGAAGCCTTAAAACCAAAAAAAAAAAAAAAGAAAAAGTTATCCTGCCTCTAATGCTGTGGAATAGACATTTCTAAGTTTAACGACCCAAATTGTTCTAACATTCAGAAGAAAAAAAAAATATTCCAAACCTGCCTTGAAAATTTCAGCAATGTACTACTTCTCCATTCTCTTTTTTTCCCCACCCCTTCAACCCCATCACCTTATAATTCTTAACGTGAAATAATTCTGAGAAATGGCCAGATACCTGTAACAGGATTGGTCTGACAACCTCCGTTCAGTGAAACCTAGACCAATCTATGAATATTCAATTTGTCCCAAACCCTGATCATTCTATAGTATCCCTGAAATCAGCTACTCACATCTACCTAACTGTTGGAGTTGTAAGTAGGGAAGAGAGAAACTGCAGAATAGGATATTTTTGTCACTCACTGATCACTGGTTTATATTATTACATCACATTTCCTTTTGATTGCCTAGAGGTAAATGTAGTCACATATACCAAGGCATCAATTTGGGAAATACACATGAGATCTCACATCTACAGAGCAATAAAAATCTTGAAAGGGGTCAAGAGAAGAGAAAACAACATTGTTAGAACGTTAAAGCAGCCCTCTAGTTAAATTAATTTATCCTAAAAGTTGAGTGGCTCCTGGGTCTTCCAGTAAAGATCTACGGGAGTATGAGATCTATTCAGTGAACAGACAACACTGTCAGTCACATGATACGGAAGCACCAGAGCCCGAGGAGTGAAAGTCTTCCCCCAATAGTCCACACTATCAGATACTCCATACTCAGTCTAAAATACATGGGCATTAGGAAGATGTACAACACAAAAATAGATGAGAACTAATGCTTCAAAGAGAGGAAGGTGAAGCATCATATTTAGAACTTCAAGAATTAGCCTCTGCCAGTGAAGACAAAATGAGAGACCTGAGCCTAATCAGAAATCCTGAGGGAATGTCATGTCAAAAGTCTGTGTAACTGAAGCGAATTAAATCAAAGTGTCCTTTGCGTTGCTGAATTAAGGCTTTCACAGGGTAGAAATACACTAACTCAAGGTAATTCCAGCTTTCAGTGTCTGTGATTCTGTGCAATGAGTCAGCCACATGGATTCATGGAATGCTTTATCAATCTCATTGTATTTTCAGGTCTATGAAAGGGGACAATGGAAACTTTCTCTTTATTCAGAGCAGTAAAATGCATTATACTTTTTTACAGGATGGAAATTAGAACAGATTTCTCAACAAGTGCTCCACAAAACACTAAAACACTAGTATGAAGAAATGCTACACACACACACACACACACACACATGAAATTTCTATGATTAGGTAAAATTGAGAAATATCGATATCCCCTAGATATTCTAAATATCCACTGTATATTATGTTAACGATTCCAATAAGTCGTGCAGTAAAGAAACATGTTTTACTTTACCCAAAACCTTTCCAAGGTTATTTGGTCACCAAAACTTTCACAACATAATGCATATTATGGAACATATTTTGGAAAAACCTGCAATAAAACTATCAGACTTTGAGAACAGTAGGGACACAGTTTACTTCATTTATATCCCACCCAAAATCATAATTTAAAATGCTGTATGAGGCAGGCATATTTTTCTATCAACTTACTTATGAAATGAATTAGAATAATTGTATAAATTTAAATGGTAATATAAATACATATTTAAAGCCTAATTTTATGCATACCATCTGTGTAAAAACAATTATTTGCTTGTTTTGTGTTCTCTCTCTGAAGTCTAGCCATAGCTCTGAAAAGAATTCTAAACCACTTAAACAAGAAAGTCCTGGAAAGTCAAACTACGAACAGTTTACAACAGTGCAAACGGTTCCTGTGGTTTCCCTTGGTCTCTCACATCGCTTCCGCCATCAAAGCCCTCACCAACCCAACCTCCCACGTTGTCCATCATCTGGACCTACACAATCGCCTGAGAATGACGTAAACCGTAGTTCTCAAGCACTGCTAGCCACCTCTGCTCCTGCAACTGCTGCGGCCACCGTGGCCACTTCCATTGCCTCTATCAGCAAAACTACAGGTGCCACTTCCAACACCACAGCTCCCAGCAGGCTCCAGTCTGAGACTGTCACAAACACTGCAGCAGCTGAGTCTAACCCAGCTGAGGTGGCTGACACCACCCTAGCCAATCAGCAATAATAGTTTTAGCATATTCTGCAACTGTCTAAGACTACAATAATACCAAAATCACAAGAAGATAAAAGCAAACCAAGGTAAATATTTTCCAAAATATTTTCTGAGTAACTTTGAGATGTGAATGGCCACAATCAACAAGGAAAATAAACAAATAGTTTCTAACTCTGGCATATGAATTAGAAGCTCTTATTCCCCCTTTATTTCACAAACTAAATTTGGTGTCCTTGAGTATAAGTCTTATCTATACACCTGATAATGCTGACTGATTACCACAAAAGAAACACACAATTAAAGGATCACCAAATGTGTACAAGACTTTGCTTTTTTATCCCAGTACTAAAATATGTTTTATTTCCCTGGAAAAGCTTACTTTCAATTAGGGCTTTCATAAATTAAAGTTAGTTTGGACTTCAATATTTATTAGATTTCACAAAGTGCACATTCCACATAGAAAGTCTTCCTCATGCTTTCAGCACCTGCCAACAATAATAAGACAAAAAAGGAGTAAAGATTGTGGAAATATTACAATTATCCTTGGGAATAGTAATATAAACAAAACCCAACCAATAGAAGAGCTCTCTTGCTATAAACAATGACCGAATCACACACATCATGATATAACATGATCATTCAGAAACAATATCAAAGAAGTAGGAGATCATAAATTCATCTTATTTCTGAATATAGCAGCTTCTAATTATAAATATAAATGGGAAGAATTATCCTAACTATAGAATGTAAAAATCACAGTGATAGATGCCAACTGTTGAACACTTAGTTCAGATGCTGTTGTAGCATTAAATATTCCTATTGAATTTAATTTTATTTTTTTGAGATGAAGTCTCGCTCTGTTGCCCAGGCTGGACTGCAGTGGTATGATCTCAGCCCCCACTGCAACCTCCGCCTCCCAGGTTCAAGCAATTGTCCTGCCTCAGCCTCCCGAGTAGCTGGGACTACAGGCACGAGACACCACACCCGGCTAATTTTTTGTGTTTCTCATAGAGACAGGGTTTCACCATGTTAGCCAGGATGATCTCGATCTCCTGACCTCATGATCTGCCCGCCTTGACCTCCCAAAGTGCTGGGATTATAGGTGTGAGCCCTCGCTCCTGGCCTTGAATCTAATTTAATACTCATATCAACCCTGTGAAATCAGTCTCATGGGCTTCTTTTTAAAGATGAGGGTACTGAGGCTATGAGAATTTACATGACTTTCCAAAGATCACAAAGTCATAAATGGTAGACCAGTCTTCAAATTCACATCCATTGAACTCTAAAATTGCAGCTTCTAATGTCCTACTCAGCATTTGGCTATTTTAAAACAATTCGAGAGGGTAGAGCTTATGTACCTTTAGTTAATGGCTCATGATATTTTGTTTTGTTTTCACAGATCCTGAAAAACTGAATATTGATATATTTGTGATCACCTTCTCTCAGTACTTTGTTTTAAGAAAAATATAGGAAGAGGTATAAAAACATCGAGATATGATTCTTTCTGTTTTTTCTTTCATCCTTCTACACTGTAAAATCATTCAAAGATAAACCTGATTTATGCATTTGATTATATGTGTATTGATCTCTTCTTTATTCCTGTAGAATGACAGCGCTAATATCAGCACATTTATCCTATCAAATGTTTCTATAACACACAAAGTAGGTGTCAAAAAAAAAGTACATTCTTCACAGACTGAAAAAAAGGTGTTTAAAAACCACCCCATATAACATGTTAAAATATTACAAATCTTAGAAATCAATTTTCTTTTTGATATAAAACACAAGTACATGTAGTCATAATCAAACACATCTATAAACATACAATTATATTTTATATAAATGCACAATATAAAATTACAAATATGAGAGCTACAAAAAAGTGGTGAAAAAATGGCAGTCCTCCTCTCAAAGGGATCATAGTCTAAGTGACATTTTCAAAAAGCACAGAAAAAAGTAAGTTAAATTCCTATAGATCTACAGATATTCTTTCCCAATTGCTACTTCTTCTACTAAAGAAGTATTTTCACTAGAGATTGTTTAACCAAAACTTTGTATCATTTCATCCAATGATACATTAATATTAGGTCAATATCTAGTTGATAAATTCACCCCTGTGATTTAGTAAAACTTACCTAGATTTACGACAGGGTATATAAGAGTACAAATACAAATACAAGAGCATTACTCCTCACAACACAAGTTCTCCTGGATATTGATGGGTATGAAAAAAAAAGAGAGGAATAAGAAGGAAGAAGAAGAGAAAGGTAGAATCATGAGAGAAACCTGAAGAAAAAGGAGCAAACAGCAGATTAAAAAGGGAGCCGTCAGAGGTGAGAGAACTAAGAAACTTACATGAAAGTCAAGCAGAGAAAAAGGTTTTAGAAAGAGGGTTAAACACTTTAGAAGAGAGAGTAAGAAGGAAAATAAGAAGAGAAGTATAAAGAGCAAATGAATGGCAAATGTTTGGAAATAAGAGTTTCATCTGTTGCCATTTCTCTCTTCAGATTTTCCTGTGAGCCCCGGTTTTGCTATTCACCCATACTTCTTTGTCTCCTATCCTGGGTTCAGTGTTAATTCGTACATCTCAATTTCCATTTCATTGCCTTGACTCACACATCTCTATCATTCTGAAAGACGCTTCCAATTATCTCCATTTACCCTAGTAAAGGTCAACCCTCTTGGCTCAATTACCAACTTCTTACTGAAATATTACATGACTCATGGATATCAGCTTGATGTTGCTCTGTCCTTCACCCTTCATATCTAGACCATCAAAATGATCTGTTGATTACATCCCGTGAAAATATCTTTATTCTGTCCACTTATCCATCCATAGTCCCTTTGTCACTATCCAAGTCTATCTGGACAACTATAGTAACAGCCTTTTAACAGGTTTTTCTCTCTTAAGTTTCAATTGCTAAGATCCACTCTCCATACTGCTCTAGGGCTCAGAATGGTCAAAATAAAAAATACTCTTCAGAGAACTATACCTGAATAAGTGAATTAGGTACTGAAATAAGAAGGGATTTCTTTGTCTAGACTAGTGGTTTTTGACTGTGGATAATTCTGTCCCCCAGGGGACATTTGATAATGTTTCGAACATTTGTGGTCATCACAGCTGGGAAGATGCAACTGACACCTAGTGGGTAGAGGCCAGAAAGGCACAAAACAGATACCCACAACAAAGAATTACTTGACCCAAAGTATCGATAGTGCCAAGGCTCAGAAACCGTGCTCCAGACTATATTCAAACTTTGTATTCTTCAAAAACAAGTGTTAAAGCATTGAGAGTATCAAGTGTGATAGATTTGTTGGATTATGGCCCAACTTTTCACACTTCCCTTTAAGAAAGTCCATTGGTTCCCAAATGTCCATCAATGATAGACTGGATTAAGAAAATGTGGCACATATACACCATGAAATACTATGCAGCCATTAAAAAGGATGAGTTCATGTCTTTTGCAGGGACATGGATGAAGCTGGAAACCATTCTCAGCAAACTATCACAAGGACAGAAAACCAAATGCCACATGTTCTCATTCATAGGTGGGAATTGAACAATAAGAACATAGACATGATGGTGAACATCACACACTGGGGCCTGTCGAGGGGTGGGGGGTGGGTGGCTGGGGGAGGGATAGCATTAGGAGAAATACCTAATGTAAATGATGAGGTGATGGGTGCAGCAAACCAACATGGTACATGTATACCTACGTATCAAACTTGCACGTTGTGTACATGTACCCTAGAACTTAAAGTATAATTTAAAAAAAAAAAATTTCATTGGTTGTATCCTCTTGCACTGTCTCTGGGCCTGACTATTGTCAATTTTTTTTACTGGGGGCAATACTACATTAATCAAACTTGAAAAGAACAGAGGTTTGGAAAACATTTGCACATTTCTGTTTTTTTTCTTTTGAACCCCTCACATCACCATGAAAACATGCCCAGACTAGCTTGAGGAATGTAAAGGACATGTGGAAGAGAGGTGAGCTGTGCCAGCCAAGGTCATCCTAGAGCAGTCAGCCCCCAGCCAATTCACCAGCTGAACACAGCACATAAGTAAGCCCAGATAAAAATCAGTCAGGCCTGGCTAATCCAGGAAACCTGCCCAGTGAGCACACTAGTATTTTGAGTAAGAAATATTCAACAATTGCTTTGTTAAGTCATCAAGTTTTGCAGTGGTTTTTCATGCAGAAATAGCTAACTGATACACCGAGAGACCCAAAAATCAATCTATATCCCAGGGTCCCATTATTTACCGATCAAGATCCTAAACTGGGCATTGCAGATCTGCCTAGATTGAGACTCAATCTTCTCCAGAAATTTGCTGTTCTTGTGACTGAGCCCTAGTTCTGGTCTTCAGATGCTTCTGCCCTTCACCTACAGGAGATCATAGTTTATACCTACACTCTGAGGAAGATTTCCTGGCCTTCACATCTAACCTTTAAAAGCCTTTCTTTATCTTCTTCCCAAAGCAACAATTGCTCCCTAAAACAGCTTCCAGTTAAAATGAAAGAAGTATTTTTCTTTTCTATTTTCCTCCTTTCAATTGCATTCCATTGGAGTGTTTCTCAAAGAATACTTTATGAAACATCTGCACTAAAATTATTTATGGTGCCTAATAACACAGCAATTTCCTGGGCCCTAACCTCAATCAAAATAATCAGAACCTCAGCCAATGGATCTTTGAATTTTTAGTTATCACCAACCTCCAGGTGGTTATTAAGCACATTAAGACTTAGTACAAGTATGTGAGATCTTGAAGAGGTCCAATAAGAGATTAATGACAATGAAACTGAGGCATCAGGACTTCTTTGCTGAGATTCTTCTCAAGTAAGGTCCCCTGAACAGATACAGCAATGTGTTCAAAAAGTCATGTGTTTTTATAGCATTTGAAAAAATAGGATATTTTAACTCCCATTGGCTAACATTGTTTTTTCTTAATTTTCCAATTTTTCCATGCGGACACCTCCCCTCATATCAGGTGGACTTTGGATAGCTCTGACCATTTTGTATTCATGATTTTTCTTATAAGGTGGCCTTGCAGCAGTTGTAAGAATTTTCTAATCATAAAGTTGTATTGTTTTCCTTGTAGTCAGTGCCCAAATTATATAAGCTTCAGGTCTCTCCAAACCTCGATCTGCTTGTAATGGGGATGCTAGGGAGCTATTCAATTTAACTTTGTCATTTTACAAAGGAAGAAAATAAAGGTCCAAGTGATGAGTGAACATTTCCAATTCCATACTAGTAACAGATGGCAAAGTCAATTCTGGAACTGGAAACTTTTCATTTCCATTTCAGGTAACAGTACACTGTTTCCTCTTAAATATAAAGCTGTTATTTAAGGCATTTGTGGTAACTTTTAGGTAATCCCTCATTATTTTTAATAGACTTCATTTTTAGAGTCCTTCATCATTTTTAAGTAACAAATTCTTGCCAGTAGACTGTATGTAATTTTAGGAAAAAGTTTATTAAACAAGACAGACATGATCTTACTAATTCTGCCCCTCTCTGATGTTCTTTCTTTATTTAAATAACTAAGACATTAACATCTTGCAGTTATTTTGTGTATTAAATGAGAAAATAAATATACCACAGTTCACCATATAATAAATGTATTACACTAATTGTTTAACATTTTTTAAATACTTGAGGTACTTTATGGAGAAAATTTGTATATGACTAGATTTTTTTTGTAAAAAATAATATTATGACTAAGAAAATATATTTTCAGAATTGAGATGAATCCAGGAATATTCCCCAAAAGAGATTTTGAAAGGGGAACTGAATTTATGTGGTTACATGGATGAGGTTATCAATCTAGCAAAATTCTGATTAAAGGGCAATTGAATAGTTGTTTACATTGACAAATTGTGGAAACATCCAGGTTATACTGTAAAGACCACTTTCACATTTACCATAGAAAAATACACCTCCTGCTTAAAAACAGCGGGAAATTTTCCCATGGCTCTCAGTGGGGGGGAAAAAAGCTACTTTTCTCAAGAAATTATCATGATTATACTTTATGGACATTGTAAATGTTTCATCTGATTTCTTCTTTTTACAACTTTTGCTACTTGGAAGTTCAGGGCAAATTTGTTGCCAACTTTCAGAAAGTTTACAGACCTATGTGATGTGGGTTTCTTGCAGCATCCATGCTGCAAAAGTCAGAGAATAACTTTTCTTCGGTCTAAAAGCTCTATTGTCAATTACATTTCATCATGCTAGACTTCAATCCAAAAGAATACATTTTCTCTCAGAGCTCAGTGGCATTATTGATATTCTATACAATATTTCCACACAAATTTTTAAGGTAACCTGTAAACTCTAAAGCTTGATAAATATTCAAGGTGGCATTACCCCAGAAACCATATCACCTCCTTCTGAATAGTCTAGAAGTACATACTTTCCATAGGCCCAAAGAAACTATCATTACTGTTTTATTTTAGTGGAAATGAGTGTAACACAATAGCAAAGCAGACTTTAAGTATGTTGCTGCGTGACTGAACTTAAATCTGCTAGTCTACCTATATTAGGAAAATATTTTCCATCTGTCACATAAATCTCTGCACTAACAATAATTTTTCTCTACTGTCACTTTGAATTCTCTGTGACCAGAGACATTAGCTCCTTTAGGTATTGTTCTAGCAAGTATTCAATCAAGATCTTTTAAAGCCATAAGTTAACTAAAGATTAACTGGAGTGACTGTTCCTGTTTCTTAACAGACATGTGCTTCCGTTTGTTTGCATTCCTCAAATTCTTTATTGGTCATAACCCACTCAGAAATTGTCCGTTGATTTTGCCAGCATTCATCCTAAGTCCCTCAGAGCCAGTGATCTATTACAATGTAGATCACACCTTGACTTCAAATATTTGGCTGATGGATATGTTGGCTTCAAAACAAGAGAGAAGAGACATTCATCTTTTGACACACTGAATTACTGTCAAAGAAGGAAGTGAAATTTTCTGTTAATTAGGAATAGAACCATCTTCACTGATGTTTAGGCATGTAATCGTTCAGCAACATATTAAGGGCTAAGATTAGCAAACCAGGAATATATTGTATTACACTTAATTATGTCATCAGAATTTTTAAAGGCGGTGAAACTCCAACAAAGTAAATGAAATTAAGTACAGTCATTTAAAACCAAGATTAACTGTGAAAGTGTGGCTTCTTAATTTCTACATCACCTATGACTCACAAAAATTTTAAAACAGTAAGCATTTATATATGCTGTAACTTCAGCAACATGTACTCTTTCTTACACCCAGCAGGTAGTTAATAAATGTTAGTAGGAAAGATAAAAGAAGGAAGGAAGGAAGGAAGGAAGGAAGGAAGGAAGGAAGGAAGGAAGGAAGGAAGGAAGGAAGGAAGGAAGGAAGGAAGGAAGGAAGGAAAGAAGGAAGGAAGGAAGGAAGGAAGAGAGGCAGGGAGGGAGAAGAGGGGAGGGGGGGAAAGCAAGGAAAGGAAGGAGGGAAAGAAGGAAGGTCCTAATCTCCATGATTTAAATGACGAGTTGATGGGTGCTGATGAGTTGATGGGTGCAGCACACCAACATGGCACAAGTATACATATGTAACAAACCTGCATGTTGTGCACATGTACCCTAGAACTTAAAGTATAATAATAAAAAATAAACAAATAAATAAATAAAATAAAGAAAAAAGAAATTATAAATACAAACATTTTAAATATATATTTTTAAATGAAGAAATTGAGATAGAATAAGGCAAAATATTTTGTCTCATATAACCCAACAAGGAAGTGTTGTTACTGTGTTTGGAAGTAGAATGAACTATTAAGTTCACTGATTCATCTCTCTAATGTACTGTAACACAATGTTAGTTAAGTGTATGGTGATTGTTAAGATTAGGGAGCTAATATGGAATACTGGTTAAAAAAATCACTTCGACTTTGAAGTGGGCTGACTTAAGGTCAAGTTCCACTCAGCTAATTAGCATCTCTGTATAAAACTGAGGTGATAATAGAACTCATTTTAACCTGCCACATGGAATAAACTAGAGGCTTAATAAATAATAGCTGTTATTATGATTATATAATAAAGTATTAAAACGAGATTATAAGATCATCCAGATGGGAAAAATTATTCTCAATGCCTAGATTTATCAAAAAGCCAAGGCTATAACTTTCCATTAGACATCCACTTCAAACTAAAAATTTCTGTATAATTTTCCCATAATCAAGTCTTTGCATGTCATCATATTTTCATTTAATTAAGATTCTTAAGTTAATAACAGCAAGGACCACATGATTTTTAAAACACAGTTGTTCTCAGTTAGTTCTTCACTGACAAAAGGGAACTTCCTATAGAAAATACAAAAGATTGCCCATCAAATAAAATAGGAAATACAAAATATGGCCCATTAAAATTGCTTGGCATAGAAAAATCTGGTGCTTTTTCTTTAAAATAAAGAGGAAATGGTGCACCACAGGCCCCAGATTGTTTCCCTGAAGAGAGAGGACATTATTTGTTGTATCTGTTTCCCCAGGAAACAACAAATATTGAATGGGTCAATGCTTTTCAGAATTGAGACCCAAAAATGCAGAATAAGACTGCCAAATTGGCAAGAATAACTTTCTTATCTTTGTTTGAAGAGCATCAACCCAGAAGTTATTTTATTTCCAGGTATCCTTTCTCTTACTGCCAACAGAAATCTTTTGCACTATATAAGAACTGAAGTTTCTTGTCTCTTTTCACCTTTATTTTCTGTCTTTCAACTGGCAAGAGTCATTTTGACCAGCAGGTTAATCAACTCTAGGACAGATCCTTACAGAAAGGTATGTACCTGGAAATATTAACTGAAGAATTTTCCTCAGACTTTTCATGATCTTTTTATAGGACATTCATTACCACCAAAAACATAAGCACCTTTACCTTATGTAAAATTGTAAGTCATTAAACATATCAAATTTTGAAAAATTAGGATATTCACATGTCAGAGTAAAGGATTCATGTTGGGCATTGGGGACAATTAGTCCATCCAAGTACACAATTGACTTTTCCCCTTGATATTCCTTAAATTTCTTAAAACTTCATAATGATAAATTATTCTCAGATGTACTCTAAAAGAGGGAATTGTTCTATAGTATATTTTTATTAGTAGTTTTTCTTTTATTTTTCAAACTTCTCATAAGAATGGATCATGGGAAAAGTAATCCTTAAGGGAATAACCACACCCACATACAACTGAATATCCAGTGAAATTTTGCCCATATGATTCCTTCAAAACTTGCATTGCTCAGATAATACACTCAACCTATGTGCAGAGTTGACTCTCAGGAAGCCATTTGTACAATGGTGCATGGAGTTGCTTTCCCAGAATTCAAGCTACCATGTACTTGAAATATTTTGCAAATTTTGAACCAATGTAGAATAAAATACCTGGATTCCTCCATGTTCTCTGACTTGGTCTTTGATCTACCATATATGGATTTTTGGAAGCACTTTGAGACCACACATCGCAGACTAAATTAATTTAGTGGAATGTTGTTAAACTAGGAGGTATATAATATGATTCTCTTTTTCTTACGCTACATCAGACAGAATGATTTCTTTCATTTCCTTATTTTTGAGATACCCCAAGGAATTAAATTGATAACACATGATTTAGTTAATATGTTAATATTGCAAACCCAAGCCTATAGAAATCTATCTATAAAACAATATACCTGCTATTTAAATATACAAAAGTGTTCAAATGTAAATAATTGTACATTTCAAAGTAGTTACCTCTAAAGGCAAAAACCTCAGTTATAAAAGCTTCTATTCTTCAAATCATTTATGAACAACTCTTTGGCATTATCTCCAGTATCAGTTTACAAGTCAAAAATAAAAACTAGTTCCACTGTTTTGAAGTCAAATTTTATAAGCCTACTAATGTTGCCCCACTGTAATAATGAATCCAACATAATGTTAGGCAAATTTCCTAAAAATGCTACAGTAGTATATCTGTATTACATTATATCCATGTGTTGAGACGTTTTAAATAGTAATTTTTAATTAAAAAAAATCATACTGATCACCTATTGTGTTTACTTTCAGAGGCAACCGAAAGGATGAAATCACTGACTCTGATCTTGGGCCTTTGGGCTCTTGCAGCGTGTTTCACAGTAAGTATCATTAATCACGATCACACATCTTTATATTTTCCTCATTAACCATTACATCATATTTCTTTTTACATTAATGATGTTACCTTTTCTTATATATTAGTAACCATTAAGCATTGATGAAACACTGTTCTAGTGCTTAAATCTAAATTTAAAATCTAATTTAATTTAAATAGCCACATATGTCTGATGGCTGCCATACTGGATAGCTCAAATCTATAATATCAGACTGCATTAAACAGATAAATATAAATGTATGTTTCCATACTCTAGCAATTACACAGAAGGTAAAACTCTGTAAAATGAGATAAAGTAGTTGTTCCTAACATGGAGTCACCTAACTCACTTATTAAAAAGATAGTATTAAAGTCCTCATCCAAGCCTGAATAAGAGTACCCCATAATGGGACCTGGGAAGATGCATTTAGGAGAATCTTTGCATGCTACATTTTGAGGAAATAATAAACATTTATAGTAACACCTACCATATATTAAAAACTAGGTTAAGGAAAACTATGCTCATTGCCCTTAACCTAGTGTTTCAGAATTTTTTAATGCATATTTTTAAAAGTAATAGAATGATACTCAATTTCAACAGAGGGGTCAATTAATTCCAGTGTTACAAAGAGTATATTAATTCCAAAGTAACTTCTCCCAAAGTACCATAAAAATCTATTATATCAAATGGGAAAATATGAAAGCTGATTTTTTAGAAGACTATGACTTCCACAAAGCAAGCAACATAAAATTATATCATTCTGAAACATGAAACATAAAATAATATCTCTTTCTTCTACTTTTAAAAGCTCGAATAAAAGCAAGACCTTCTGAGATGACTGAAGTTTTCTGACTTTGGCCATGTTCCTGCATGCATTATGGCTAGACATAATTTTTGATAAGCCGATAAAATGTATTGACATCCATTAAAGGTCATGTCTTAATGACTTCATCATAAATTTGATTTTCAATATTTTCATGTCCTCAGAATATAAGAGAAAAACATTTTATTCAGGCTTTTATTATACAAATAACTTTTTATAAGATAAATTAGAAAAATAGAGAGCTTTCCAATAACATAAGCAGTTTAAATAGCAAAGAGCCTTTTTCCAGCTGAAACATTAATGATGATTAATAATTACTGAAAATTGGAAATGTGAAGGGTAGCATATCCTTTGCATATATATATTTGTAGGTGGAGTAAGTCATCATATTCAGCCTGTTGACTTTTGAGTGTTTTCTCTGTTATAGGTAATTTTCCAAATGCATTACATACATTATCTCTTTTAATCCTCAAAGTAAGTCTCACTATTTTTAATCTCATTAAAATACAAATAAGTTTAGATTCAAAGTATGCAAAGTATGCTTGTCTTAGCTGGATTATTGCTAAACTGAATAATGTAGGAGATTAACATTCATTATAACCCTTTGAGAGGGGAGTGTTTCTTCCTAGTATAGTATTTTCATCATTTTCATCATTTTACTTTAGCCAGTTGTGGAAAGGGAGCTAATCATTGTGATTGGGTTAAGACATCAGGAAAAGGATCGATATTTACTATGAAGATTTTTCATTACATAATATTTAGATCAACATCGGTATATCTTTAGGAAAAAGTACTTTCAGCTAATTTTTAATTGTCTCAACAATAAAAATGTTTGAAATATTTTCCATACTAAGGATTTGTTTTCTTGACAATAAAAAATCAAATCCTGAACTTCCACATACCGTGACTAGTCCTTGGATTGGAGTCCTTGGGTCAAACACCCTCCATAATACCATGAACCATCACTAGCTAAAGAAGACGAACACGAGGCTGGTCCCACAGAAGTGCCTTGGAATTTTTTGTTTGTTTGTTTCATTGGTGATATGAATAAAACTTTTACTGGCATGTTAAGGGCAGAAGCCAGGTTGAAGAGCAAATGAGAAGTGAGAAGTGGGGTTGGCAAATTTAGAATACCCTTTCATAGAGCTTTGCTTTGCAGGAAAGACGTGAAAAGAAAGTCACAACAACAAGGATACTGGTGGTTGAAACTGAATCTTTTATAAACAGGGAAATATCAATTGACATTTATTTCTCAAATGACGTCTTCAACCTCTCTGTACATGTTAGGTGAAAGGGGCAATATTAGAATCAAGAGGTCAAATCAATGGGCCATTATAGAAATTTGGGTAAAAGTAAATGACAGATTAGAATGAAAGCAAGAAAGATGATAAGAAGTGGTTAGATTTAGAATTCAGGAAGTGGGATGAAGACCTGATAGGATAGGGAGAAAAAAATTGAGTTGAATATAAATGATAGTGTTTTTCTGAAGAAAATGAGCTACCTAAATGGCAGATATTACAGTTGCAGAAAGTAAAAGAGAATACTGACAGAGCCAGGTCCCTTGGAAAACAACTATAAAGAAAAAGAAACTATCTAGCTATCAATGACTCCATGGTTGTGTGACCAGTAAATCAGGGAAGTTCATTTCTAATTGCCTGAAATATCTTGGTGAAGCAGGAGAAAAGCCACTTTGGTGGGGGTAGATGAGAGCTCAGGATGAGGTGGAGAATGTTGATAAAACTGGCATCAACTTGGAAAATTACAGGCCTCTGGGGAAGTGGGAAGAGATAATCTGAGATAAGACACTCAAAAAAGGATTTCAGGCAGCACTGAAGGATGCTAACTTTCTGTGGGTACAGTGCTGGTGACACCCTCTAGCATTGTTAAGAACCTGGCATTAGGAATCCAGGACAGAGATGCTTTACTGTAATAGTAAAGTTTAGGATTAGCAAGGGTAATGGCCAAATAGGTGAAGGGACTGAGAACCACAAGAAGTGAATGTAGTTTTGGGTCCAAACAAACCATCTGCTCCAAGCAACCTGGACTTCTTGCCGTCAGTAGAGTGGAACTTCATTCTTACCCCAGAGCATTTGCGTATTTTCCTTCTATTTGGCATGTTTCCTCCTTATTTTATATTCTTTAAGCCTCTTTTCAAATGACTCCTTCCCACGGAGACAATCCTTTATCATTTTCCTATCCAGAACTGATCACTTTAAATCCCTAATGTATATGTTCCTTCTACTACTTTTCAGTTATTTTTGAATTTTTTAATGGAGATGGGGTCTTGTTATGTTGTCCAGGTTGGTCTTGAACCGCTGGCCTAAAGCTACCCACCTACCTCAGCATCCCAAAGTGCTGGGATTACAGGCATGAGCCACCACGCCCAGCCTCAGCTATTTTCATTTCTAAAAATTGTACTCTATGTAAACCAGACCTGAGATAAGCACTACCCTAGGCACTTTACAAGTGATATTTCACAACAAATGTGACAACAACCGCAGGAGGTGAGTACTTTTATGAACATCATTTTCCTGACGAGAAAAAAAGACTCAAAAAGAATTCCACACTCACTCTATCTCTATGTGCCAGGAGAGCTCAAACACTGACATGAAACCCCACTCATTCCACTCATTTCACTTCCCTTCAGATCACATTTACCCCCCACCTTGTATTGTAATTACTCAGCCTGTAGATTCGCAGAATAGATGTTTGTACCCCTGGCAACCTGCCAGGTTGACATTCATGACATGAATGAACCAGCTCCTTCATAAGCTCATTGCACGAAATAGTTGCTCATGTGTGTTTCACAATTAATTAATGTGCAAAGCCCAGAACAAGCCTGAACCCTTGAATAAGACATAAAAAGACATGTTTTTCTCATGCTGCAAAGGCATTTATTTCCATTTGGAATTTGGAATGACAGACTTCACTATAGGCCAAGGACAAGATTTTTGTTCATTATCTATTTTTTCCAGTCAATACTATCCCAGCTTTCATTGAGAGCCTAGGTGTTCAGAGGGCAAAAGAGAAACATTTTTCTTTGATATAGATGTTCAGACATCATAACTTAGATACATTTAACAATTTTCTATTGCTCAATAACAAATTACCACTAATTAGTAGCCTTTAAAAACTCATTATTATCTCAGTTTCTTTGGCCATAACTGAGCTTGGCTTAGGTGGCTTCTCTGCTCAGAGTCTCACAAGGCTGAAAAAGTGTGTCCACTGCTGTTTTGTTTTGTTTTGTTTTGTTTTTTCCTGTAGCTCAGTGTCCTTTTTTTAAGCTTGTATGGTCATTGGTAGGATTCAGTCCCTTGGTTGTTGGACTGAAGCCCCTACTTTTTTGCTGCCTATGAGCCCGGGGCCACTCTCAGCTTCTGTAGCCGATCTACCATGTACTTCCACGTAGCCCTCCCCACAACACGGCATCTTGATTCAAAGCCCAAAGAAAAGCATTTGCTGCAGCTTCAAATCTCTCTGATTTCTTCAGACATTGTAGAACCTGTTTTAAAGGGGCTCATTTGATAAGGTCAGGCCAGTATGTGCCAGCAGAGAGTAGAAATCTTGGGGTCATCTCAGAGTTCTGCCTACCATAGAAAGCATTCATTCTTATATTTAGCTGTGAAATATCTGATTTAATAGTATTTACTTCTTTTTTCCACAGCCTGGTAAGAGTCAAAGAGGCCTCGGGGGACCATATCCACCTGGACCACTGTCTCCTCCTCCTCCTCCATCACCTTTTCCTTTTGGACCAGGATTTGTTCCACCACCCCGTCCTCCACCCTGTGGTCCATGGAGAATTCCACCACCCCCTCCTCTACTCTATGGTCCAGGGAGAATTCCACCACCTCCTTCTCTACCCTATGGTCCAGGGAGAATTCCACCATCTCCTCCTCTACCCTATGGTCCAGGGAGATTTCCACCACACCTTTCTCCACCCTATGGTCCAGGGAGAATTCAACCACTCTCTCTTCCTTACCCTTATGGCCCAGGTTATCCACAGCCACCTTCCCAACCAAGACCCTATCCACCTGGACCTCCATTTTTCCCTGTAATTCCTCCAACTGATCCTGCCCTCCCTACTCCTGCACCCTTAATACAGACAACTGCAACAGGTGCCACCACCACTGCAAAAGACACCACTACCCTCATAACCACTGCTTCTACTATCCAAAAATAAGAATTTCAACACTACTTCCAAGAGACTTTTAGATAAAATCACTTCCATTTTTGAATGAGAATAAACATTCCAAAGCACTGCGTTTTGGGAGAAATATCTTAGAAATTGTGAAACAATCCCCATGAACCTTTATATCAGCAGGGGAAAATAAAGAATTGAGCAACAATATGAAGTATCCACTGTTACCAGAGCCACTAGTTTATCCCCCATTTATGTCACCTAAATGAATATTAGTGCTACCAGAGCCTGGCCATGTCCCATGAGGCCAAAAAAGTAAATTAAGGAAAAATGCAATAAGACACTTGGACTTGAAGCTTAGAGTTACGAAGTTAGAAGAGTAGGCAACAGGATGCCCTCTTCAGTATGGCAACCCATCATACAATTACAAAGCCCAAAATAAGATGTTAATAGATACTAAAATGAAAGAATCTTAGCCCTCACCATAGCTTGCCCCATAAAAATTCCTGAGTACCACCTGATCACTGCTTATAAATAGTTGCAGACAAGAAATGCCATTCCAACAAATCTAAATATCTGAGATGTGAATCGCAAGTCTTGGAATTTGATATGAAAAAATCATTTTCTAAGCTAAGATAGAGATAGGAGATGGTTTCAGATAGCAATAAGAAGAAGCTAATCACTGAGATTATCAAGTTTCCACTGCATCTATTTGTTGATGTTTGAATCAGCAGTATTATGATATGACTATTTAGGAAACGCCTCATAATGTCATGAGAGTTTTATCTTTCCATGTTTGAAAGGACACTTAACTTTTTTTTTTTTTTTTTTCCTTCAGGACACTTAACTTCCCACATTGCCATCAAACACTTATAAATTAAAACTTCTCAAGATACCTAAAGTAAGCACACAATTTTTATTTGTGTTTAATGCTTTCCTTTTTTTTTTTTTCTTTGCACGGAAAAGGTCTCACTCCCATCACCTAGGCTGAAGTACAGTGATGCAATCACAACTCACTGTAGCCATGACTTCCTGAGCTCAGGAAATTCCACCTTAGCTTCCTAACTGGGACTACAGGTGCACGCCACCACTCCTGGCTAATTCTTTTGTAATTTTAGCAGAGATGGGGTTTTGCTACATTGCCCAGGCTTCTCTTTCACTTTTGAGAACCTAGCAGGATACAGGGACTGTTTTAGTAGCACAATAACAGCAATATTGAAGGTAGTCAAAGTAACTGTCTTCATGGAGCTTATATCTAGTGAGATGTTTTTTAAAAAGTAAACACATGTCAATAAAATGTAAGACGTGAGAGTGTTTTGAAAAGTAATGAACAATGCATAGGGAGACACTAAGTAGTGGTGACTGACTGTTTTATATAAGATAATAATGGAGAAACTCTCTGATGAAGTGATATTTGAGGAATGACTTGAAGAATATTAAGAAGCAAGGTACTAAATGATCTAGAGAAAAACTGTTCAAGGCAACCATGTAAAGATCTAAAGCAGCAATAAATTTTGTGTACAAGAAGAGTCAACAAAAGTTAATGTGGTTCACACTCAGAAAAGAGGAGTGGAAGGAGATGATATGAAGAAGGCAGAGAAAAAACACATCATAAAGGGATTTGGATTTTGAACTTTATTCTACATGTTGTGGGAAGTCATTGTAGCTTTAAATGAAGAAATAACATTATGTGATTAACATATTCAAAGCTTCATCACTCTGTCTGGCTGCTCTATGGATAAAAAACTGTTAGAAGAGCAAGACTACTTAATACCTAGATGATAGGTTGATAGATGCAGCAAACAACATGGCACACATTTACCTATGTAACAAATCTGCACATCCTTCGCATGTATCCTGGAACTTCAAATAAAATAAAAAGAGCAAGAGTGATGGCTACTTCAGGAGTCCTGATGAGAGAAGAGGTGGCTTAGACTAGGGAAAGATCAACAGAGATGAAGCAAAGTGGTCAGCCGCAGTAAACAACTGAAAAAATATCCAGAAATTTTTGATGAAATACAGAATCTTGGGTTTTAGGAAAAATACATAATCTAGGAGTAACTCTGATAATTTTGGCCTAAACAACTGTGTCAATAATGGTGTCATTTAGTAAGTTAAAAATGGGAAAAGATCAGGGTATAAGGGTTTGGAATATCATAAATTCTGCATTGGCCATGTTAAGGTTGAGTTATCCATTTAACTTCTGTATTATTGTATTGCTGTCATACCATGTTATCAACAACTTAGAAGCACAAAATAACAAATTATCTCACTAATCTATAGAAAGAAGTTTTTCTAATAGTATAGCTCAAAGAGTTCCTCTGCTTAGTGTCTGGCAAGGCCACAATCAAGGTATTAATAGGGCTGCATGCCTTTTTGCAGACTCTAGAGAAAAATCTGTTTTGAGGCTCATTTATCTCTCCTATGTATGTCTTCTTCCTGACTCTTGTTTGGTCGCATCTCTCTGAATCTAGCCAGAAAAAAAAAAATCATCTGTTTTTAAGATAAATTTCCTTTCCTTGATTATTCAATAAAAGACAGACTAGAGTAGATAATAATGTACATAATTAAAACTATAATATCACCAAAAAGAGGACACAAGGAATACCAATCTATAACCAGCTGGAAAAAAACATTATTTTTTAAATAATGCATAATTCTAAGTGTTTACATTTCCCTTGGAATGCATCACAAGATATGAAGTTTAATGCTTTGTTGTAAAAATTGGGGGCAATTCAATTGCTGGTAATGACAATGTCTAAGGGATTACTATGAAAAGGCTGGGATAAAATAAAACAATGCTGGCTTTTCAAATCCAAATGTTGGGAGTAAGCAAGTCAAGGAATTAGGAGGCCATGGGTTAGATGAATCATTTACAGGGATGTTGAAGTCACCAAATGTGATGAATAAAGGGAGAAGACAGTGACCAAAGTGGTACAGTCTTTTAAAAACATCAAGTAGTGACTGGGCAGGAAGAAATGACTTTAATAGAAGAGTAATGGGGAGGCATAGCTTTTTTGAAGGTTCTTCAAAGTTGGAATGATGGAAAAGAGATGAGGTTTAGAAATAGCAATGAAGGCAAGGTCATCTACCTGACATTGGTGTTGCTACATCCGTATTATTTGTAACTGGAAGTGATGGATGACATCACAGTAGACTATAACTCTCAAAAGGCTCTCGTTATGACATAAACATTACAAAACAGTGCTATCAGGAAATGAAATAAGGAGTACCTAAACAGAAACAAGTTGCTATGAATTACTTAGCAAGATCCTGTGCACTTAGCTGATATGTGGTAATAGGGTGAGAAGAATGGGTATGTGTGATTCTTCTTAATATTGCTATTTCACCCTGATTCAAGGTGTAATTGTATTTTTATTTGCAACATATCTGAGCCTCTAATTTGCATATTTATAAATATAAGTGACCTATACTTTTGCTCCCAAGCCCTGTGTAACAGAGTATGGAGAAAACCCAACCACCTCCACCAAGTACTCTAGTGTACACATTGTGTACTTGAGATATAGACAAGGTTTGAGTTTTGCAATATATTACTGCAAACACACAGAAAAGAAACTGAGAATATAGAGGCCCCTGCTGATGAATTTTCATGAGTTTGAGAGAGCAGAGTTGATGTTTGTAGATGGGAGAAGAGATAATACAGCCCTCTGAGGATGACAGTCTGAATATAGGTGGATGATCTTAGAGACATGAAATCTTAGAGGAAGAAGATGAAGAAGTGTAAGACACAAGATTAGTCCTGATGGCCTCTTAGAGAAAAGTGGGTAATACATTTTAATTACATCTTCTTTCTTGGGATCATTCTCTCAGGATGAGAGGGTCTTAAAAGCGCCCAGAGCTCAAAAAGCCTCTATTTCAATGTTTTCTTAATTTGTTTAAAATTATTTACTGACCTCCATGTGCCATGAACCACAATAGTTACCCAAAATAAATAAGTAATCCAAATTAAAATCTTTGCCCTCCTGGAGCTTAAAGAGTATCAAGGGGGAGAAGGTTATGTTTTTTCCGTCAACCCTGTGAAAAACCTGTATCTATTCAAGTTCACCTTGGTATTATTTGACTGGCAAATGCTGAAATTACCTATATTTTTGCTTTAACAGTTTTGGTGACTGCAGAGGAAGAAATATGTGATTATCACTCCATCTTTAGACAAACCCACTTCTCAAAGGTGTCTTGAAATTCATGAAAAATGTACATAATTAAAACTATAATATCACCAAAAAGAGGACACAAGGAATACCAATCTATAACCAGCTGGAAAAAAACATTATTTTTTAAATAATGCATAATTCTAAGTGTTTACATTTCCCTTGGAATGCATCACAAGTTTCACATAGATCATGTGTAAATATCACAACAATGAGAGCTGAATCCCTTTAAAATAAGGCAAGTGCATGCCTGCAGCACTTTCAACCTCTGACTAACATGAGAGATCAGGAAACAAGGAGTAGTTATAAAAGGTCAATAGATAGCAGGTTTATTGGAAGAGGTGAATTACTAAAGTAAGCAAAAAAAAAATACAAATAGGGTAGCAGAGGGTTTAATGTTTGAAACTGAGAGTTTGGAGGCCATGCAGAACCATTATCTAGAATTTGTTTCTCTCCCAAATGTTCTCTCTAGGTACTATACTTATGTTTGGAACTTTTTTTTTTATTTAAATATGTACATACATACACATCTATAACCACCACCTCACCTCATTACTTGCAGCCATTTTAACCACGAAAGGTAGTATTTCTCCCATCTTGTTGTAAGCACATATACTGCCCCAAATTTTCCCCTTACAAGAAAGCTCCATCAAAAATCACCTCATCTTACAGTGTTTGGCAAACACAGTTCCTGCACCAACATCTTTCTGCTGCTTTTCCGAGTCCCTTTGTAAAACTGCAAAACAATTTTTTCAAGTCCATTTTAAACCCTCATTCCATGTGTATGCGCTATCAACTAAATATCAGAACTTTACAGCCAATTTTGCATATAAAGTTAAATACACAAAATCACTACCCTCAAATTGTTCATTAATCCTTTCTGGTCTGGCAGCCTATCTGGACACACTACATATTTCTGCCATTTACTGCAGTATCCTCTTTTATCCACTCCGTCTCCTCTACTCCATGAGCAATCCAAGAGCAAAAGTATAGATCACTTGTTTTTATAAATATGCAAATTAGAGACTCAGATATTTTGCAAATAAAAATGAAATTACACTTTGAACCAGGATGAAATTACAATGTAAAGAAGACATCTTGTATACCCATTCTTCTCACCCCACCACCACATGTCAACTAAGTACACAGGACCTTGCTGAGTAATTCATAAGGTTAAAAAACGATCTCACCTACCTTCCTATTTGGTGCTTCTTATTTCATTTACTGATAGCACTGCTTTGTAATGCTTATGTCATAATTGTAGCCTTCTGAGGGTTATGTTCTACCGTGATGTCATCCATCACTGCCAATTACAAATACTATGGATGTAGCATTACCAAGAAGGATGTTGCTTCAGAATGTCTCCTATGGCCCCAAGAATCCCAAGTTGCAGATGAAGCATCATATCATTAAATATTGGGCCTAAGGAACCTACAAATATCTAGAAAATTCTGCATGAATATAGATCAAGTGAACCCTTAAGGAAATATTTATTCTAAAGGGTCACTCTGAAGAAATATCAAATCTATTTGAGAATTCCTAAACTGAGAAAAGTAGTTTAACTATATAGAAATGTCAATTGTAGCAAAAACTCTATAATTTCAAAGGGGTATCTATTTCCCTATTCTTTCTGAACATACAGCCAGACTACATTTCTCAGCCTTCCTTGCAATTAGGCATCGCCATGTGCTGAATTTCAGCCAATGAAAGGAGAGAAGAAGGTCATAGGAGTTATTTCTGAAACTGTGCCCCAAAGAGTTAAAGAAACCTGTAACTAACAGAAATTCTTGAGTTTGCTGGATGGTAGATGAGAAAAGAAACAAGTTGCTGAAACACTGAAGCTCCCTCTGCTTACAAGTTAAAAGAACTGGCAGAAATCGACTGGAACCAATATGGGCAAAGGGAGTTTACACAGAATGAACTTGCTGAGGTCACAACCTCAGTTTCCACTGCATGTTGCATAGTAACTCCCCACAAATTTGCACATGGGACTCATGAGGAGGCATGAAGAGATAACTGTATATGCCCAATGACTTTCCAGACCTCCCCTTTTCTTCTACAAATCACTGCTAATCCCAAAATCCACCCACTAAACCTTTTCTTTTTTTTATGTTTTAAAAATTTGTCCATAAGTTATTGGGGTATAGGTGGTGTTTGGTTACATGAGTAAGTTCTTTAGCAGTGATTTGTGAGATTTGGTGCACCCATCACCCAAGCAGTATACACTGAACCCTATTTGCAGTTCTTTTATTCCTCGCCCCCCTCCCATCCTTCCCCTCAAGTACCCAAACTCCATTGTGTCATTCTTATGCCTTTGCATCCTCATAGCTTAGTTCCCACATATTAGTGAGAACACATGATGTTTGGTTTTCCATTCCTGAGTTACTTCACTTAGAATAATAGTCTCCAATCTCATCCAGGTCACTACAAATGCCACAAATTCATTCCTTTTTATGTCTGAGTAGTATTTCATCATATAACTATACCACAGTTTCTTCATCTACTCATTGATTGATGGGTATTTGGGTTGGTTCCATGATTTTGCAATTGCAAATTGTGCTGCTATAAACATGCATGTGCAAGTATCTTTTTCACATAATTACTTCTTTTCCTCTTGGGAGATACCCAGTAGTGGGATTGCTGGATCAAACAGTAGTTCTATTTTTAGTTCTTTAAGGAATCTCCACACTGTTTTCCATAGCAGCTGTACTAGTTTACATTCCCACCAACAGTATAGAAGTGTTGCCTGTTCACCACATCCATGCCAACATCTACTTTTTTTTTATTTTTTGATTATGGCCATTCTTGTAGGAGTAAGGTGTTATTGCATTATGGTTTTGATTTGCATTTCCCTAGTCATTAGTGATGTTGAGCATTTTTTCATATGTTTGCTGGCCATTTGAATACTTTCTTTTGAGAATTGTCTGTTCATGTCCTTAGCCCACTTTTTAATAGAATTGTTTTTTCTTACTGATTTGAGTTTCTTCTAGTTTCTGGATATTAGTCCTTTGTCAGATGTATGGATTGTGAAGATTTTCTTCCACTCTGTGGGTTGTCTGCTCTGCTGACTGTCCTTTTGCTATGCAAAAGCTCTTTAGTTTAATTAAGTCTAAACTATTTATCTTTGTTTTTATTGCATTTGCTTTTGGGTTCTTGGTCATGAAATCCTTGCCTAAGCCAATGTCTAGAAGGGTTTTTCCAATGTAATCTTCTAGAATTTTTATAGTTTCAGGTTTTAGATTTAAGTCCTTCATCCATCTTTAGTTGATTTTTGTATAAGGTGAGAGATGAAGATCCAGTTTCATTCTCTTACATGTGGCTAGCATTATTTGTTGAAAAGGGTGTCCTTTCCCCACTTTATGTTTTTGTTGTTTTGTTGAAGTTCAGTTGGCTGTAAGTATTTGGGTTTATTTCTGGGTTCTCTATTCTGTTCCGTTGGTATATGTGCCAATTTGTATACCAGTACCATGCTGTTTTGGTGACTATGGCCTTATAATATAGTTTAAAATCAGGTAGTGTGATGTGTTCTTTTTGGTTAGTCTTACTTTGGCTATGCAGACTCTTTTTTGGTTTCATGTGAATTTTAGAATTATTTTTTCTAATTCTGTGAAGAATGATGGTGGTATTTTGATGCAGATTGTGCTGAATTTGTAGATTACTTTTGGCAGTATGGTCATTTTACAATAGTAATTCTACCCATCCCTGAGCATGGGATGAGTTTCCATTTGTTTGTGTCTATGGTTTCTTTCAGCAGTGTTTTTTAGTTTTCCTTGTAGAGGTCTTTTTCCTCCTTGGTTAGATATATTCGTAAGTACTTTTTTTGGCGGCTATTGTAAAAAAGGCTGAATTCCTGATTTGATTCTCTGCTAGGTTGCTCTTGGTATATGGAAGAGCTACTGATTTGTGTACATTAATCTTGTATCCAGAAACTTTGCTGAATTCTTTTATCAGTTCTAGGAGCTTTCTGGAGGAATCCTTAGGGTTTTTAAGGTAAACGATCATATCATCAGCAAACAGTGACAGCTTGACTTCCTCTTTACCAATTTGGATGCCCTTTATTGCTTTCTCTTATCTGATTGTTCAGGCTAGGGTTCGCAATACTGTGTTGAAGAGGAGTGGTGAGAGTGGGCATCCTTGTTTTGTTCCAGTTCTCAGAGGAAATGCTTTCAACTTTTCACTATTCAGTATTATGTTGGCTGTGGGTTTGTCACAGATGGTTTTTATTACATTGAGGTATGTCCTGTGTATGCTGATTTTGCTGAGAGTTTTAATCATAAAGGGATGCTAGATTTTGTTGAATGCTTTTTCTTCATCTATTGAGATGATCATGTGATTTTCATTTTTAATTCTGATTATGTGGTATCTCCCATTTATTGACTTGAATATGTTATACCATCCCTGCATCCCTGGTATGAAACCCACTTGATCATTGTGGATTATCTTTTTGATATGTTGTTGAATTTGGTTAGATTTTGTTAAGGATTTTAGCATCGATGTTCATCAAGGACATCAGTTTGTAGTTTTGTTTTTTGGTTGTATCCTTTCCTGGTTTCTGTATTAGGGTGATGCTGGCTTCATAGAATGAAATAGGGAGGGATCCTTCTTTCTCTATCTTGTGGATTAGTGTCAAAACAATTGATACCAATTTTTCTTTGAATATCTGGTAGAATTCTGCTCTGAATCCATCTGGTCCTGGATTTTTTTTTGTTGGTAATTTGTTAATTACCGTTTCAATCTCACTGCTTGTTGTTGTTCTGTTCGGGGTATCTAATTCTTCCTGATTTAAGCTAGGAGGGTAGTATTTTTCCAGGAATTTATCCATCTCTTCTAGGGTTTTCTAGCTTATGTTCATAAAGGTGTTCATAGTACCCTTGGATGATCTTTTGTATTTCAGTAGTGCCAGTTGTAATATCTCCTGTTTCATTTCTTAATGAGGTTATTTGGATTTTCTGTCTTCTTGTCTTTGTTAATCTTGCTAATGGTCTCATAATTTTATTTATCTTTTCAAAGAACCAGCTTTTCGTTTCCCTTATCTTTTGTATTGGGTTTTGTTTGTTTCTTTGTTTTAATTTCGTTTAGTCCTGCTGTGATCTTGGTTATTTCCTTTCTTCTGCTGGATTTGGGTTTGGTTTTTTTCTTGTTTCTGTAATTCCTTGAGGTGTGACCTTAGAATGTCAGTTTGTGCTCTTTCAGTCTTTCTGATGATATAGGTGCTTAGGGCTATGAACTTTCCTCTTAGCACCGCCTTTGCTGTGTCTCAGAGGTTTTGATAGATTGTGTCATTATTGTCATTCACTTTGAATAATTTTTTAATTTCTGTCTTGATTTTGTTTTTGACTCAATGATCATTCAGGAGCAGGTTATTTAATTTCCATGTATGTGCATAGTTTCAAAAGTTCCTTTGGAATTGATTTCCAGTTTTATTCCAATGTGGTCTGGGAGAGTGCTTGATATAATTTCAATTTTCTTAAATTTATTAAGGATCTTTTTATTGCCTGTCAGATGGTCTATCTTGGAGAAAGCTCCATGGGTTGTTGAATAGAATGTGTCCTCTGTGGTTGTTGAATGAAATGTTCTGTATATATCTCTTAAGTTCATTTTTTCCAAGGTATAGTTTAAGGCCATTGTTTCTTTGTTGACTTTCTGTCTTGATGAACTGTCTATTGCTGTCAGTGGAGTATTGAAGTCCCCCACTATTATTGTGTTGCTGTCTATCTCATTTCTTAGGTCTATTAGTAATTGTTTTATAAATGGGGGAACTCTAGTGTTAGGTGCATATATATTTAAGACTGATATTTTCCTGTTGGACAAGGCCTTTTACGATAATATAGTGTCCCTCTTTGTCTCTTTTAACTGCTGTTGCTTTATGTTTAAGATTGTTACATTTTCCTGTTGGACAAGGCCTTTTACCATAATATAATATCCCTCTTTATCTCTTTTAACTGCTGTTGCTTTAAAGTTTGTTTTGTCTGATATAAGAATACCTACGCCTGCTTGCTTTTGGTGTGTCCATTTGCATGAATTGCCTTTTTCCACCCCTTTAAGTTTATGTGAGTCCTTATGTGTTAGGTGAGTCTCCTGAAGGCAGCAGATATTTGCTTGGTGAGTCTCCCGAAGGCAGCAGATATTTGCAGATTATCCATTCTGCAATTCCATATCTTTTAAGTGGAGCATTTAGGCCATTTCCATTAAATGTTAGTATTGAGATGTGAGGTACCATTGCATTCATCATGCTGTTTGTTGCCTGTATACCTTCTTTTTTCTGTTTTTGCTTTTTAACTTGCATTTTTGTTTCATAGGTTCTGTGTGATTTATACTTTAAAGAGGTTCTGTTTTGTTGTGTTTTCAGGATTTGTTTCAAGATTTAGAGCTCCTTTTAGGAGTTCTTATAGTAGTGGCTTGGTAGTGGCACATTCTCTCAGCATTTGTTCATCTGAAAAAGACTGTATCTTTCCTTCATATATCATGTTTAGTTTCACTGGATAATAAATTCTTGGCTGATAATAGTTTTGTTTGAGGAGGCTGAAGATAGGACCCCAATCCCTTCTAGCTTGTAGGGTTTCTGCTGAGAAATCTCCTGTTAATCTAATAGGTTTTCTTTTATTGGTTACCTGGTGCTTCTGCCTCACAGCTCTTAAAGTTCTTCTCTTCCTCTTAACTTTAGAAAATCTGAAGACAATGTGCTTAGGCAATGATCTTTTTGAGATGTATTTCCTAGGTGTTCTTTGTACTTCTTGTATTTGGATGTCTAGGCCTCTAGCAAAGCCAGGGAAGTTTTCCTCGATTCTTCCCCAAAATATGCTTTCCAAACTTTTAAGTATCTCTTTTTCCTCAGGAACTCTGGTTATTCTTAGTTTTGATCATTTAACATAATCCCAGACTTCTTGGAGACTTTGTTCATATTTTCTTATTCTTTTGTCTTTGTTGGATTGAGTTAATTCAAACACCCTGTCTTTGAACTCTGAATTTCTTTCTTCTACTTGTTCAACTCTATTGCTGAGACTTGCCAGACATTTGGCATTTCTATATGTGTGTCCAATGTTTCCTAAATTTTTTATTGTTTTTCTTTTTACTATGTATTTCCTTGAATATTTCTCCCTTCACTTCTTGTATCATTTTTGGATTTCCTTGCATTGGGCTTCGTCTTTCTCTGGTGCCTCCTTGATTAGCTTAGTAACTAACCTCCTGAATTCTTTTTCAGGCAAATCAGGGATTACTTCTTGGTTTGGATCCATTGCTGGTGAACTACTGTGAGTTTTTTGGAGGTGTTGAAGAGCCTTTTATTCTCATATTACCAGAGTTGGTCTTCTGGTGCCTTCTCATTTGGGTAGGCTCTGTCAGGGGGAAGGTCTAGGGCTGAAGGTTGTTGTTCAGATTCTTTTGCCCCATGGGTTTTTCCCTTGATGTAGGACTCTCCCCCTTTTCCTGTGGATGTGGTTTCCTGTGAGCCAAACTGCAGTGATTGTTGTCTCTCTTCTGGGTCTAGCCACCCAGCAAGTCTACTGGCTCTGGGCTGATACTGGGGATTGTCTGAACAGAGTCCTGTGATGTGAACAATCTATGGTTCTCTCAGCCATCAGTACCAGCACCTATTCTGGTGGAGGTGGCAGGGGGTGAAATGGACTCTATCATGGTTCTTAGCTTTGGTGGTTTAGTGCTCTATTTTTGTGCTGGTTGGCCTCCTGCTGGGAGGTGACACTTTCCAGAGAGCATCAGCTGTGGTAGTATGGAGGGGAATTGCCAGTGGAGTGGGGCCCTAGAACTACCAAGATTATATGCCCTTTATCTTCCACTACCAAGGTGGGTAGAGAAGGACCATCACATGAGGGCAGAGCTAGGTATGTCTAAGCTCAGACTCTCCTTGGGCAGGTCTTGCTGTAGCTGCTGTGAGGGTTGGGGGTGAGATTCCCGGGTCAATGGAGTTGTGTACCTAGGAGGATTATGGCTGCCTCTGCTAAGTCATGCAGGTTGTCAGAGAAGTGGGGGAAAGCCCCAGTAGTCACAGGCTTCATCCAGCTCCCAAACAAACCAAGGGCCGGTCTCACTCCCATCATGCCCCCCACTCACACCCCCAAGTCTGTTTCCAGGTGATGGGCAAGCTGGGCTTAAGAACTTGCTCCAGGCTACCCACCTCCCAGCTGTGAAAGAAAAGGGCTTGTTTCTTCCCCTTCCCGTGGAGTCTGCACATCGGATTCATGCCCCCGGCCTCACCTTCTGGCAAGAAGGCTTCTCACCCAATTCAAATTGTTACAAAGTTCAGCTGGAGATTTCCTTCTCCTTGTGGTATTTTCTCCCTCTCCTCTGGCCACCCTCCTGATGGATCCCTGTGGTGCCAGGCAGGAATGGCCTGGTTAGGGACCCAGTGAGCTCCCAGGACCTTTCCGCCTGCTTCCTCTACCCCTGTATTTCGCTCAATTAATTTGACTCAACTCCAGGTAAGGTCAGAAATTTCTCTTGCAAAGAGACCTTCAGTTTCCCCAGTTGGAGTGTGTGTTCGGGAGAGGAGGATCTCCCTTTCCCACTTCCACAGTTGGGACACTCACTTACTTTCCTTTTCCTTTCTCATTTATAGCTAGCCATCTAGTCAGTGGGGGCTAAGCATGAAGGGACAGTGGACTGCAGGAAGTGGACACAGGGCAGGTAATATCTGGGAAAGCTAGCTCTTATCTAGAAACATCTCTTCCTTTTTATTTGTTTTTCAAAAGGACTACCATCAAATTGTCAGAAAAATATATTTTAAGCGTATTAAATGTTTTAAAGCTATAGGAAATGAGAACATATACAGTTGGAGCTTCATGATAAATTTTCTGAAGACATGATATATCAATGCAGGGATTGCTGATTGTGCTGATTTCACAGTAGTTTTTTTATTAAAATATTTGTAAAAACTAAAACTAGAAAGCCTTTCTGATGCCTGAAAACACATTCGTTATGCCAAAAATATTCCTTTAACTGACTGGAAATTAAAGTGCTACTCACCTGGGAAAAAAAATAACAACAGAAAAAGAAGTCATTCACTCAAGAAGGACTTACACTAACTCAAACTTTTGAAAAGCATCTGGTAAAGCTCTACAGGAGATCCAAAAATATATAATGCAAAGTAACAAGCGATAAGTGCCACAGCCAAAAACATCATAGCATAGTGTGAACCTCACAGTAAGACCATTTTCCCTAGTTTATGTCATTATTGGGTGGGCTTGAGATTATTAATGTTTCATTTCTAATAATTACTGACAATCCACTGTGTGCTGGGCCTAGTGGTGGACTACGTGAAAATACAAAAGTGAATTCCAAATTGTGATCTTCATAGATTAGGTTTTCTTTTCAGAGCAGTACCTACCTACCTAAGAGAAACTATTTCTGAATCAGTCTACTTTACACAGTCAACAAATAAATGTCAATAGACCCTAATAATAACAGAAGCAGATTAAGTAGCATTATTGTTCTGAAGCATTTAGTGATATTTAATGACGTTTGTATAAATAAATATCTTTAGACAAATTGTTCATTTTCTCTAAGATATCAGAAACACTTTATCTCCTTATTAAGAACAGACACTTCCAGACCCTATCCTAGACCTGAGAAAATAAGAATATTTGATCTTTGGGACTTGGACCTGCATTTAGGGTACTCTTACACATGCTGAAGTCAGAGACCACTTGGATAAATTTTCTTGAAATTCACTTTTTAAGCTATTATGTTATAATTACATGAAGCATATAAAGAGAGCTTTTAAGGTAAATTGAAGTGAAATCAATGCATCAGATGAAAAGATCTAAGTCGGCGGGGTGTGGTGGCTCACGCCTATAATCCCAGCACATTGGGAGGCTGAGGCGGGCGGATCATGAGGTCAGGAGATCGAGATCATCCTGGCTAACACGGTGAAATCCCTTCTCTACTAAAAATACAAAAATAAATTAGCCGGGCGTGGTGGCGGGCGCCTATAGTCCCAGCTACTCGGGAGGCTGAGGCAGGAGAATGGCATGGACCTGGGAGGCGGAGCTTGCAGTGAGCCGAGATCGCACCACTGCACTCCAACCTGGGCGACAGAGCAAGACTCTGTCAAAAAAAAAAAAAAAAAAAGAAAGAAAGAAAGAAAGAAAGAAAGAAAGAAAGAAAAAGAAAGAAAGAAAGAAAGAAAGAAAGAAAGAAAGAAAGAAAGAAAGAAAGAAAGAAAGAAAGAAAGAAAGAAAGAAAGAAAGAGAAAGAAAAGATCTAAGTCAATGATCACAATTAATTATCAAATTTATCAGTCTGGATTAAACCACTCCTTTCATAGCATTCCCCAAACATTGTGATAAATATGACTTCTCTGGCCACACTGATAAACATTAGTTCAGACTCTATGTCAATAAATAAAAAGATAAAGAAATGGAACAGAGCTTAGTTTACTAGAACTCTTTTCAGAGACAGTAAATAGGGAAAATGCTGTTTTTGTTTCTCTATCTACAACATTCTGTTTCATGCAGAGAATAGGCAACTTCTGAGGGGCGCTACATAAAGCATCCATCTTGAGCATTTGTATAAATTAATGGAATATTTTTACTCCAGAAACCTGAACTGCAAGACAAATGCAACTTAAATTATTTTCTACTTTGAAAGAGTGCAGACTCCCATTTATATAAGAAGCAAAGGATTCCATGTCCTAAAGAAAATAACTTTAATAAATAAATTTTCTCATGTTAGAATTAAATATTATTGGATATAAGAAAACAAGAACCACACGACATAATTTTTTAATGTCGCTCTCATAAGAATTTCTTGCTATGTTCATTGCCTCGTGAGAAGTTTTTAAATCTCTTTTTTTTGTTTTTTTTTTTGTTTTTTTCTCTTTTGAGACGGAGTCTCTCTCTGTCGCCCAGGCTGGAGTACAGTGGTGCATCTCGGCTCACTGCAAGCTCCGCCTCCGAGACTCATGCAGTTCTCCTGCCTCAGCCTCCCCAGCAGGTGGGACTAATTTTTTTGTATTTTAGCAGAGATGGGGTTTCACCGTGTTAGCCAGGATGGTCTCCATCTCCTGACCTCGTGATCCGCCTGCCTCGACGGATTTCAAAGTATCAGGCTTTTGTTATACAAAATTTTTTTATAAGATTAATTTGAAAAAGATAACTTTCTGGGCCGGGCGCAGTGGCTCATGCCTGCAATCCCAGAACTTTGGGAGTCCGAGGCGGGCGGTAACTTGAGGTTAGGCGTTCAAGGCCAGCCTGGCCAACATGGTGAAATACTGTCTCTACTAAAATAAAAAAATTAGCCAGGTGTGGTGACATGCACCTGTAATTCCAGCTACTCCAGAGGCTAAGGCAGGAGAATTGCTTGAACCCGGGAGGCAGAAGTTGCAGGGAGCCAAGCGAGCCACTGCACTCCAGCCTGGGTGACAGAGTGAGGCTCTATCTCAAAAAAACAAGAAAAAGAAAAAAGAAAAAGATAGTTCTCTGATAACATAAGCAGTATAAGTAGATATAAACCTTTCTCCCAACTTAATTATATGAGATTCATGATGATTGATAATTATCGAATGTTGGAAATGTGAAGGGTAGCATGTCATTTACATGTGTGTGTATATGTACACACACACACAAATAAAGCAAGTCTAACTACTATTAGTCCCATTAAAATACAAATAAATTTAGGTTCAAAGTATCCATGTCTTAGATGTACTGTTCCTAAACAAAGTAATGTAGGAGATTAGTGTCAATTATAGCCCTTTGAGAGTAGTGTTTCTTCTTAACATAGTATTTTCATCATTTTTCTGAGTTTATTACCTTTAGAAAGTTGTGGAAAGGGAGCCAATCAATGTGATTGGGTATATTTACCACAAAGATTTTTCATTACTTAATATTAAGATCAATATCAGGATATCTTTAGGAGGCAAAGATAGTTTCGGCTAATTTTTTAATTGTTTCGACAATAAAAGTGAATGGAGTATTTCCCCACACTAAGGATTTGTTTTCTTGACAATTAAAAATCAAGTCCTGAACTTCCATACATCCTAACTAGTCTTTGGTTAGGCAGCACTTGGGTCAAATGCCCTGCATAATACCACAGAATGTCAATAGCTAGAAAAGATAAACATGAGGCCAGTTCTACAGAAGTGCCTTGGCATTTTTCGTTTGTTGTATTAGTGATCCTAATAAAACTTTTACTAGCACATTAAGGACAGAAGCCAGGTTGAAGAGCAAATGGGAATTGAGAAGTAGAGTTGGCAAATCTAAAATACCCTTTCATAGAGCTTCGCTTTGCAGGAAAGACGTGACAAGAAAGTCAACGACAACAAGAGTACCAGTGGTTGATACTGAACCTTTTATAAGCAGGGAAATAATAAAACTTGATATTTCTTTTGCAAATGATCTATTTAAACTTTCTGTATATTTTAGGTGAAAGGGTAAGAGTAGAATCAAACAGTCAAATCAAGGTGTCGTTACAGTAACTTGGGTAAAAACAAATGTCTTAGGTTAGAGTGGAAGTAAGAGAAATGATAAGAAGTGGTTAGAATTAGAATTCAGGAAGGGAGATGCAAAACCAGTAGGATTGTGGAGGAGAGGGGTGAGTTGAACATAAATGGTAGTTGTTTTCTGAAGAAAATGAGTCAGTTTATAATTCCTGTCATTTAACTGTCTCGTTTTCCTCAGAAAACAAATTGCAATATTATAGTTACAAGAAGTAAAGGGAAGACTGACAGAGCCAAGTCCCTGAGAAGACACTTCTAAAGAAAGAGAAAATTCCTAGCTATCAATGACTCCATGGTTGTGTGGCCAGTAAATCAGGGAAGTTCATTTCTAATTGCCTGAAATATCTTGGTGAAGCAGGAGAAAAGTCAGTTTGGTGGGGGTAGGTGAGAGCTCAGGATGAGGTGGAGAATGTTGATAAAACTGGCATCAACTTGGAAAATTACAGGCCTCTGGGGAAGTGGGAAGAGATAATCTGAGATAAGACACTCAAAAAAGGATTTCAGGCAGCACTGAAGGATGCTAACTTTCTGTGGGTACAGTGCTGGTGACACCCTCTAGCATTGTTAAGAACCTGGCATTAGGAATCCAGGACAGAGATGCTTTACTGTAATAGTAAAGTTTAGGATTAGCAAGGGTAATGGCCAAATAGGTGAAGGGACTGAGAACCACAAGAAGTGAATGTAGTTTTGGGTCCAAACAAACCATCTGCTCCAAGCAACCTGGACTTCTTGCCGTCAGTAGAGTGGAACTTCATTCTTACCCCAGAGCATTTGCGTATTTTCCTTCTATTTGGCATGTTTCCTCCTTATTTTATATTCTTTAAGCCTCTTTTCAAATGACTCCTTCACACAGAGACAATCCTTTATCATTTTCCTATCCAGAACTGATCACTTTAAATCCCTAATGTATATGTTCCTTCTACTACTTTTCAGTTATTTTTGAATTTTTTAATGGAGATGGGGTCTTGTTATGTTGTCAAGCAATCCACCCACCTCAGCTTCCCAAAGTGCTGGGATTACAGGCATGAGTCACCATGCTCAGCCTCAGCTATTTTTATTCCTAAAAATTGTGCTCTATGTATACCATACTTGAGCCAATCATTGCTCTAAACATTTTACAGGTAATATTTCACAACAAAAATCTGACTATAACCAGAGGAGGTGGGTCCTTTTATTAACATCATTTTTCTGACAAGAAAAAGAGACTCAAAAAGTATTCCACACTCACCCAACCTCTATGTGCCAGAAGCGGAACTCAAACCCTCGCATGAAACCCCACAGACTCATTCCACTCATTTCACTTCCCTTTAAATCATATTTATCCTGCCTTGTATTGTAACTCCTTGGCCTGTAGATTCATAGAAGATCTGTTTGTAACCCTGGCTCCCCACCACAGCTCCTACATTAGCTCATTGCACAAAGTAGGTGCTCATGATGTTTTTCACAATTTATTAGTGTTCAAAGTCTGAACAGCCCTGAACTCTTGAATTAGACATAAAAAGACATTTTTCTCATCCTGGAAGGGCATTTATTTCCACTTCCAATTTATTTAAATGACAGATTCGACTATAGGCAAAGGGTAAGATTTTTGCTCATTATATAAATATATATATATATTTAGTCAATACTATCCCTGCTTTCATAGACAGCCTAGGTAATCAGAAAGCACAAGAGAAACTTTTTTTCTTTAATAATAGACTTTCAGACTATGTGACTTAGATACAATGTAACGATTTTCTATTGCTGCATAACAAACTACCACCAATTAGTAGCATTAAAAACTCATAAATATCTCAGTCTCTTTGGCCATAACTCTGAATTTGGCTAGTTGGCTTCTCTGTTCAGAGTCTCACAGGGCTGAAAAGGTGTGTCCACTGCTGTATTTATTTTTCTGCAGCTCAGCGTCCTTTTTAAAGCTTATATGGTTATTGGCGGGATTCAGTCCCTTGGTTATTGTACTGAAGCCCCTACTTTCCTGCTGCTTGTGAGCCAGAGGACACTCTCAGCTCCTATAGCAGGTCTACAATGTACCTCCACGTGGCCCTCCCCACAACATGGCATCTTGATTCAAAGCACAGAGAAAAGCATTTGCTGCAGGCTCAAATCTCTCTGATTTCTTCTGTCTCTGACATTGCAGAACCTTTTTTAAAAGGGCTCACCTGATAAGGTCAGGCCAGCATGTGCCAGCAGGGAGTAGAAATCTTGGGGCCATCTTAGAGTTCTGCCTACCATAGAAAGCATTCACCCTTATATTTAACTGTGAAATAGGTGAATTAAAATTATTTACTTCTTTTTTCCACAGCCTGGTGAGAGTCATAGAGGCCCCAGGGGACCATATCCACCTGGACCACCGGCACCTCCTCCACCTTTTGGCCCAGGATTTGTTCCACCACCTCCTCCTCCACCCTATGGCCCAGGGAGAATTCCACCACCTCTTCCCCAACCCTATGGTCCAGGGATATTTCCAACACCCCCTCCTCAACCCTAAGGTCCACCACTCCATCCTGATGGCCCAGGTTATCCATAACCTCCTTCCCAACAAAGACCCTATCCACCTGGACCTCCATTTTTCCTGGTAAATTCTCCAGCTGATCCTACCCTCCCTACTCCTGCACCCCAAATATGAACAACCGCAGCAGGTGCCACCACCACCACAAAAGACACCACTACCCTCGTAACTACTGCCTCTACTACCCAAAATACGAATTCCAACACTGCTTCCAGAAGACTTTTATGTAAACTCGCTTCCGTTTTTGAATGAGAATGAAAAATTCCAAAAGTGTTGAGCTTTAGGGAGAAATTATCTTAGAAAGAAATTGTAGAAAAACCCCATGCAAACATAACATTTATACCAATGAGGTGAAAATAAAGAATTGAGCATCAATATGAAGTCTCCACTGTTGTCATCAGAGCAACATTTTTCCCCCAGTTATGTCACCTAAATGAATATTAGTGCTGCCAGAAGGCTAGTCTTGTCCCATGAGGCCAAAGGGCAATTAAGGAAAAATGAAATGAGACACTTGAACTTGAAACTTAAGGTTATGAAGTAGGAAGAGTAAGGAACAGGTTTCTCTCTTCAGTATGACAACCCATCATACAATTACAAAGCCCAAAAGACGTTAATAGATACTAAAATGAAAGAATCTTAGCCCTCACCATAGCCTGCCCCCTGAAAACTCCTGAGTTCCATGTAATCATTGCTTATAAATAATTGCAAAGAAGAAACACCATTTAGCAAATCTAAATATCTGAGATGTGAAGCACAAGTCTTAGAATTTGATATGAAAAATCATTTTCTAAGCTGAGACAGAGATAGGAGATGGTTTCAGATACCAATAAGAAGAGGCTGATGGCTAAGATTTCCAAGTTTCTTCTGCTTCTAATTATTAGTTGATGTTTGAATCAGAAGTATTATGATATGACTATTTAGGAAATGGCCTCATGATGTCATGAGAGCTTTATCTTTCATGTTTGACTTTTTCCTTCAGGACACTTAACTTCCCACATTGCCATCAAACACTTATAAATTAAATCTTCTCAAGATACCTAAAGTAAGCAAAAAATTTTATATGTGCTCAGTGCTTTCTTCACCCCCACCCCAGAGACAAGATCTCACTCTCATCACCCAGGCTGGAGTACAGTGGCGCAATCACAGCTCACTGCAGCCACGACTTCCCTGGCCCAGGGGTTTCCACTTCAGCTTCCTAACTGGGACTACAGGTGCACACCACCACTCCTGGCTAATTTTTTTGTAGTTTTAGCAGAGATGGGGTTTTGCTATGTTGCCCAGGCTTCTCTTTCACTTTTGAGAATCTACCAGGGTACAGGGACAGTTTTAGTAGCACAATAACAGCAATATCGAAGGTAGTCAAAGGAACTGTCCTCATGGAGCTTCTATCTAGTGAGATATAAAAAAAAGTAGACACATGTCAATAAAATGTAAGAAGTGAGAGTGCTTTGAAAAATGATAAATAACAAGTAGGGAGACACCAAGTAGTGTGTCTGACTTTTATGTGAGATAATCAGGGAGAAGCTCTCTGATAAAGTGATATTTGAGGAATGACTTTAAGAATGTTAAGAAGCAAGGTACTAAATGACCTAGAGAAAACATGTTCAAGGCAAAAGAGATCAACCATGTAAAGATCTGAAGCAGCAATGGATTTTGTGTATGAAAAGAGCCAACAAATATTAATGTGGTTCACACTCAGAAAAGAGGAGAGTGGAAGGAGATGATACGAAGAAGGCAGAGAAAAAACACATTGTAAAGAGATTTGGATTTTGAACTTTATTCTACGTGTGATGGGAAGTCATTGCAACTTTAAATGAAGAAACAGCATTATGTGATTAAAATTTTCAAAACTTTATCACTCTGGCTGTTCTACGGATAGAAAACTGTTAGAAAAGCAAGAGTGGTGGCTATTTTGGGAGTCCTGATTAGAGAAGACGTGCATTAGACAAGGCAAAGATCAATGGAGATGGAGAGAAGTGGTCAGTTGCAGGGTACAGCTGAAAAAAAAAAAATCCAATGAAGTGTGGAATATTGGGTTTGAAGGAAAGTGTATAATCTAGAAATAACTCTGATAATATTGGCCTAAGCAACTATGTGAATAGTGATGTCATTTAGTAAGTTAGGAAAAATTAGGAAAAGATCAGGGTGTAAGGGTTTAGAATATCATGAATTTCAGGACATGTTAAGGTTGTATTATCCATTTATCTTCTGTATTATTGTACTGCTATCATATCATATTATCACAAACTTAGAAGCAGAAAATAACACAAATTTATTATCTCACTATTCTACAGATATAATTCCAGGTAATAGTATGGCTCAGATAGTTCCTCCGCTTAGGGTCTTGCTAGGTTACAATCAAGGTATTAGTAAGGCTGCATACCTTTTTGTAGGCTTTAAGGAAAAATCTGTTTTGAGGGTGATTTATCTCCTCTACATATCTATTCTTTCTGACTCTTGTTTGGTTATATCTCTCTGACTCCAACCAGAAAAATATATATATGTTTTTAAGAAAAATATTCATTCTTTGATTATTTAATAAAAGTTAGACTAGAGAAGACATGAAGTTTAATGCTTTGATTTTAAAAATTGGAGGCAATTCAATTGCTGGTAATGATAATGTCTTAGGGGTTACCATGAAAAAGGTTAGGATAAAATAAAATAATGTTGGCTTTTCAAATCCAAATGTTGGAAGTAAGGAGGGAATTGGGAGGCCATGGATTGGATGAATCATTTATAAGGATGTTGAAGTCATCAAACCTGATGAATAAAGGGAGAAGACAGTGACCAAAGTGACAAAGTCTGTCAAAATTCCCAAGTAGTGGCTGAGCAGGAAGAAATTACTCCAATAAACAATAATAGTGAAGAAGTATGGCTTTTTTAAAGACTCTTCAAAGTTGCAATGATGGAAAAGAGATGAGATCTAGAAATAGCAATGAAAGAAAGGTCATCTACCTGACCTTGGTGTTGCTATATCCATATTATTTGTAATTGGCAGTGATGTATGATATCACAGTATAACATAACCCTCAGAAGGCTGCTGTTATGACGTAAGTGTTACAAAGCAGTGCTATCAGTAAATGAAATAAGGAGTACTTAAACAGAAACAAGTTGCTCTGAATTACTCAGCAAGGTCTTGTGTACTAGGCTGACATTTGGTGATGGCATGAGAAGACTGTATATACATGATTCTTCTTAATATTGTTGTTGCAGGAAGTCAGGGACCCCAAACAGAGGGACCAGCTGGAGCCATGGCAGAGGAATATAAATTGTGAAGATTTCATGGACATTTATCAGTTCCCAAATAATACTCTTATAATTTCTTATGCCTGTCTTACTTTAATCTCTTAATCCCATTATCTTTGTAAGCTGAGGATGTATGTCAACTCAGGACCACTATAATTGTGTTAACTGTATAAATTGATTGTAAAACATGTGTGTTTGAACAATATGAAATCAGTGCACCTTGAAAAAGAACAGAAAAACAGCGATTTTGGGGAACAAGGGAAAACAACCATAAGGTCTGACTGCCTGCAGGGTCGGGCAAAATAGAGCCATATTTTTCCTCTTGCAGAGAGCTTATAAATGGATGTGCAAGTAGGGAAGACATCACTAAATTCTTTTCCTAGCAAGGAATATTAATAATTAGTACCCTGGGGAAGAAATGCATTCCTGGGGGGAGGTCTGTAAATGGCCACTCTGGGAGTGTCTGTCTTATGTGGTTGAGATAAGGACTGAAATACACCCTGGTCTCCTGCAGTACCCTCAGGCTTATTTGGGTGGGGAAAAAATCCCACCCTGGTAAATTTGAGGTCAGACTTGTTCTCTGCTCTCAAACCCTATTTTCTGTTGTTTAAGATGCTTATCAAGACAATACATGCACCGCTGAACATAGACCCTTATCAATAATTCTGGGTTTGCCCTTTGCCTTGTGATCTTTACTTTTGCCCTTTGCCTTGTGATCTTTGTTCTCCTTTTTGTCCTTTGAAGTATGTGATCTTTGTGAACTACTCCCTGTTCTTACACTCCCTCCCCTTTTGAAATCCTTAATGAAAACTTGCTGGTTTTGCGGCTCAGGTGGGCATCACAGCCCTACCGATATGTGATGTCACCCCCGGAGGCCCAGCTGTAAAATTCTTCCCTTTGTACTCTTTCTCTTTATTCCTCAGCCAGCCAACACTTATGGAAAATAGAAAGAACCTACTTTGAAATATTGGGGATGGGTTCCCCCGATAATTGTTATTTCACCCTGATTCAAGGTGTAATTGTATTTTTATTTGCAAAATTCGTGAGCCTCTAATATGCATATTTATAAAGATAAGTGATCTATACATTTGCTTCCAGGCCCTTTGGGACAGAGTGTGGAGAAAATACAACTACCTCTACCAAGTACTGCAGTAGATGCAGTGTACTTGGGACACAGACAAGTTTTCAGTTTTGCCACACATTACTACAAACACACAGAGAAGAAACTGAGAATATAGAGGATCCTGCTGATGAATTTTCATCGGTTCAAGAGAGCAGAGTTGATGTTTGTGTATGGGGGAGAAAAAGAGATTATACAGCCCTCCAAGGATGATGGTCTGGATATAGGTGGATGACCTTAGAGACATGGAATCTTAGAGGAAAAAGATGAAGAAGTGTAAGACACAAGATTAGCCCTGATGGCCTCTTAAAGAAATGTGGGTAATACATTTTAATTATATCCTCTTTCTCAGAATTGTTCTCTCAAGATGAGAGAGTCTTAACAAATGCACCCAGAGCTCAGAAAGCCTCTACCTCAATGCTTTCTTAATTTGTTTAACATCATTTACTGACCTCCATGTGTTATGAACTGTGGTAGTTACCTGGGATAAATAAGTGATCAAACTAAAATGTTGCTCTCCTGGAGGTTAGAGAGTATCAACGGGGTGAGGGTTATGTTTTTTCTGTCAACCCTGTGAAAAATCCTTATCAACTCAATTTCACCTTGATGTTATTTGACTGGCAAATGCTGAAATTACCCACATTTTTGCTTTAACAGTTTTGGTGACTGCCGAGAAAGAAATATATGATTATCATTACATCTTTAAACAAACCCATTTCTCAAAGGTTTCTTGAAATTCATGAAAAATGTATTTAATTAAAACTATAATATCACCAACAAGAGCAGATATAAGGAATACCAATCTATAGCCATCTGGGAAAAAAATTATTTAAAAAATAATGCATAATTCTAAGTGTCTGCATTTCCCTTGGAATGCATCACAAGTTTCACATAGGTTGTGTGTAAATACCACAATGAGAGCTGACTCTTTTTAAAATAAGGCAAGTATATGCCTGAAACACTCTCTGCCTCTGACTAGCATGAGAGAAGGACAGGAAACAAAGATTAGCTGGAAAGGTCAATAGACAGCAGGTTTATTGGAAGGGGTGAATAATTAAAGTGAGCCAAAAAATACAAATAGGGTGGCAGAGGGTCGAATGTTTGAAACTGTGAGTTTGGAGGTCATGCAGAACCTTTGTTTCTCTCCCAAATGTTGTCTCTAGGTACTATACGTATGTTTGGATCTTTTTTTTTTTTTTCTCAATTTAATATGCACATACACAAACATCTACAAGCACCATCTCATTACTTGCAGCCATTTTAACCACCAGATGTGGCACTTCCCTCATCTCCTTGTAAGCACATATATTGCCCCAAATTTTTCCCCCACAAGAAAGCTCCTTAATCAAAACTCAATTCATCTTACAGTGTTTGGCTAACACAGCTCCTGCACCAAAATCTCTCTGCTGCTTTTCCAAGTCCCTTCATAAAAACTGCTAAACAATTTTTTCAAGTCCATTCTAATCCTTCATTCAATTAGTTTTTGCTACATATCAGAACTTTACAGTCAATTTTGTGTATAAAGTTAAACAGACAGAATCCCTACCCTCAAATTGCTCATTAATTCTTCCTAGTCTGGCATCCTGTCCAGAGAGTCTACATATTTCTGCCACTTACTGCAATATCCCATTTTATCCACTCCATCTCCTCTATATTGTGAACAGTCCAAGAGCAAAAACATAGATCCCTTATCTTTATAAATATGCAAATTAGAGACTCAGATATTCTGCAAATAAAAATAAAACTATGGGCTGGGCGTGGTGGCTCACGCCTGTAATCCCAGCACTTTGGGAGGCTGAGGCAGGCAGATCACCTGAAGTCAGGAGTTCAAGACCAGCCTAGCCAACATGGTGAAACCCTGTCTCTACTAAAAATACAAAAACTAGCCAGGCATGGTGGCGAGCACCTGTAATCCCAGCTACTTGGGAGGCTGAGGCAGGAGAATCGCTTGAATCTGGGAAATGGAGGTTGCAGTGAGCCGAGACCCCACCATTGCACTACAGCCTGGGCAACAAGAGTGAAACTCCATCTCAGAAAAAAAAAAAATTAAGTAATACCTTGAATCAGGATGACATAACAATATAAAGAAGACATCATGTATACCCATTCCTCTCATCTCATCACCACATGTCAGCTAAGTACACTGGGCCCTGATGAGTAATTCACAAGGATTCACAAGTAGTTCACAAGCCTGCAGACGGCCTATTATGGGACCTTGTGATTCTGTGAGTTAATACTTAATATATATATCCATTAGTTCTGTCCCTTTAGAGAACCCTGACTAACACAGTGTCCTGAAGAGTTAAAGAAACCATAACTAACAGAAATTCTTAAGTTTGCAAGATGGCAGATAAGAAAAGAAACAAGTTGCTGAAACACTCCCTCTGCTTATGAGATCAAAGAACTAGCTGAAATGGGTTGGAATCAATATGGCCAAATGAAGCCATAGCAGGGAATTTATTCTCCACCCCAGATAAGAAATAGCTTCAATGAATGAATGAATGAATGAATTAAATAACATAGGATTAGATGGAATTCGATTAATTGAATGAAATTAAATAACATAGGATTAGATGGAATTCGATGGAATGAGATTAATAGAATGGAATGGAACAACAGAGTGCATTGTACTTCATACCCCTTGTTCTGACAAATACATTCACCTTTATACATACTGGGACATGTTGTTCAATGTATTTCTTAACTGTTATTCATAATAATAAAAATTTTAATACCTATTTAGGGATGAGAAAGAATGTCACTTTAGTAATCTACTATTGACCCTATGCTGAATAAAGAGAGAAAGGTTAAAGAGAGTTGATGGATGGAGAGAAAGTCATTAGGTCAATCAACGGGTGTTTCCAGTGAGAACAGTTAAACTTGTAAACTCGAAGGAGAGGCAGTTGTCATTCTGGAGTGAGATGTGTGAATGAGCGATTTAGAAACAGGATATGTTAGTGTAATAGCAATCCAATGTGTGACTGCGGCAGTGAGTAGCTGAAATAGAGAAGTCACTGAGGTTACAAGATGTAAGATGAGAGAAGCTAGGGGTTGGATGGGACGTCCATCCAGTGGAAACAGACACATAGACAGAACAGAATGGAGAAGCCAGAAATAAAGCCACACACCTACAACCATCTGATCTTTGACAAAGTCAACAAAAGCAAGCAACAAGGAAGGGAGTCCCTAATCAATAAATGATGCTGGTATAACTGGCTAGCCACGTGAAGAAGAATGAAACTGGACCCCTACCTTTCACCATATACAAATATTAACTCGAGATGGATTAAAGACTTAAATTTTAAGAATAAATACTAAAACTGTAAGAATTCTATTTTTAAAAGTCTAGGAAATATCATTCTGGACATTTGCCTTGGCAAAGAATTTATGACTAAGTCCTTAAAACCAATTGCAACAAAAACAAAAGTTTACAAGTGGGACCTAATTAATCTAAAGAGCCTCTGCACAGCAACAGAAACTAACAACAAAGTAAATGAACAACCTGTAGAATAGGAGAAAATATTCTCAAACTACACATCTGACAAAGATTTAATATCTAAAATCTATGAGGAACTTAAACAATTGAGCAAGAAAAACAAACAACCCCATCAAAAAAAATAGGCAAAAGACATGAACAGATACTTCTCAAAAGAAGACATGCAAGTGACCAAAAATCATATGCAAAAATGTTCCATATCACTCATCATCAGAGAAATGCAAGTCAAAACCACAATGAGACACTATCTCACACCGGTAAGAATGACTTTTATTAAAAAGTCAAAAAATAACAGATGCTGATGAGGTTTCAGAGAAACAGAAACACTTAAACAATGTTGGTGGGAGAGTAAATTATTTCAACCATTGTGGAAAGTAGTGTGGTGATTCCTCAAAGAGCTAACAACAGAACTATCATGACTATGTGTATACCCATAGGAAAATAAATCATTCCACCAGAAACACATGCACCTGGTATGTTCATTGTAGCACAATTCACAATAGCAAAGACATGGAATCAACCTAAATGTGCATCAACAGTGGATCAGATAAGGAAAATGTGCTACATATAAACCACGGAATACTACACAGCCATAAAAAAATAAAAATATGCCCTTTGCGTAACATAGATGCAACTGCAGGCCATTATCCTAAGCAAATTACACAGGAACAGAAAACCAAATATTGCATGTTCTCACTTTTAAGTGGGAGTTAATTTGAGTACAGTGGACATAAAAATGGGAACAACAGACATTGGGAACTATTAGAGGGGAGAGGGAGTGAGAGGAGGTGAGGGCTGAAAGTCTACCTATTGGGTACTATGCTTAGTATCTGAATGCTGATATCATTCACACTCCACCCTCAACATTATCCAATATACCCAGGTAACAAACTTGCATATGTACCCCATGAACCCAAAGTGAAAGTTGAAAGAAAACAAAAGAAAAGAAAATTTAAGTCACCCAGCCTGACTTCAAGCAAATAGCAATATAACTAACAAATGAAATGAGAATAGGTGATCACATAAGCAGACGTCAGAGTGTAGAACTGAATGGAACTGGCCTCAAAGGAACATGTGTTACCTAAGGAGGTGAAGAAGAAATATTGCCAACTACGAAATTTTAACTTTTGTTTTCAGCACTCTGACTTTGAGGGAGTAACAGAAGAGATCACATTTACAAGGGGCATATTGCTGTAGTTTAGACTGGCCATAGTATTCCCATAGAAATATCCCTCTACTCTGAGCCTCTAGCACAGCCAGTAATGACTCATCAAATACATCAGATTTCCATGCAATCCATATATCATTAAAGTTTCTCTGAACTGAAGTTTTCCAACCACACTCAAACTTGTTTCTCATGACCATATACATCCCAGGTTCAGAATGGCTGGGACATACATAGGAAGCTTTGCCTAAAGTTTACCAATTCTCCAGCAAGGTATTTGTCGGGTGTTCTATATTATTACCTGTTCTGTATACTTCCTAAGTAAATGCTAAATAAACTTGGTATGTGATGAATCTTTAGTCTAGTGAGTTTGGACATCATCCTGAGCCCAAGACTATTGCTACTAGTGGAGCCTAGTGGGTGTTGCAGCCATCAGTCACTGCATCAGTTATGGTGCTGTCAGAAGGCAGCAATAATACCAGTTATTTTTAAAAGAATTTAATATCAAGTATCATTAACTAGGCAGCAAGAATTGTTAACTGGGTAACTGAAAAGGCAAAATGAGAGCGCTGGAGGTACCTCATGGAGGTAGCAACTGCAGAAAGAAGCTAAGACTCCTAGGGCTGAGGAAAGAAGGGTAATGTTTGAAATTATTGAAATTTAGAAGCTTGCAAGAGAGGTCACACAGTATGAAAAGCAAACCTATGAAAAAGTAGAACTTCTTGGCTTGTGCTGGTCTCTCTATGTGTACAGGAACGGTCCTTTTTATCTAAGACCTAGTCCAGTAGGGAGGAATGCTGGAAGGCTGGTCCTGGAATCTCTGAGAGGATTTAATGAGGCTGCCTTTGTACATGTTGGGAAAACAACAGAGTTCAACACTGACCAAGTTTCCTTCCCTAAAGGCTTGACTCAAACCTTCATTCCTGAAGTATTTGAATCCTCAGTGGTCATACATTTTCTTGGTTGTAGTAGTTTCCCCTTAATCTTCACCTTTGGACATGAATATACTAAATAGTGCTGCAGAGAATCTCCTGAAATCCCGATAGCCCTCTGTGTTCCTCTTTTTTAGCAGCAACCCAATTTCTGCCTTGGTAATCAGGAACAATCCTGCTAACCAGTAGAGTACCACTAACTTATTTTTGTTCAGTGACATGAGGAAATCAAAATGTCCTAATTCCTCCCTTATGAGCCAAGACCTCCAAACTAGCATAACTCAAAGTTACAAAGACAGAAAGCAAAGATTCTATGAG